>NC_141678.1:11992952-12525452 GCF_028749965.1 Puma concolor | reverse complement strand
GTGCGCCCCGCCGGGGCTTCATCAGGGACCGGAGGCACAGAGGCTGCTGGGGTGTGACGCAGGGGGGCGGGGTTCCAGGGGTGTGACCTGAGATCATCACCGTGGACTTCGGCATGACAACAGACGGGTGGCCTGGAGCGTTGGGACCACCGTGGGACGCTCTAAGGGAGACCCAAAGTAGGTCCGTCTTTTTCCCTCCAGGGTCCAAGCACCTCTGAGGTGCTGTGGTTCCCTGTGGCCAAGAGAACCATACCGTGGATGCTGGAATGAGACAGACCCGCGTGAAGCTCCACAGCAGAGTCCCTAGTGTCTCTGGGCCATAGTCTGCTCCTCTGTAAAATGGGTGAAATAAGACCCAGCCCCAGGGCGTTTGCGAGGACTAAACGGGACGACTGCAGTGTTTCCTGCAAGGATCCTCTCTAAGCTCTCAGTACCCGACCTGAGCTTTCCTCGGAAGCAGAACAGGACAGTCGGTTACTCAAGAGTTTGCGGTATTTGGCCAAAAGAAAATGGCCTTCGTGAACCGCCGAAAAGAATCAGGGTTCCCGAAAGACGATGCACATCTACCCGGAGGTGGGGCTAGATGAACGCCGGTCATCCTGATGGAAGAGGTAGAATTTGAGAAGAACGCGAAAGGGGATGTCGAATCGCGTCCGGTCGTGCCAACCCTTGACCAGGAGTGGCAACTGGGATGCTCTTAGCACTCTATTTCCTCTGCGGATGGCGGAGATCCAGCATTCAGCCCAGCAGACCAACTGAGCCTGCAGGTGGCCCTAGAATCCACCTCGAAACAGCGCTCCCGGGGGCCCAACCACCTGCAGCGCACTAAAATTGGCTTTCAGGATAAACGCTGTCTGCTTGCCCTAAATGAGAGAGCAGGCCTCAGCAGATGCGTATCTTGTGAAAGGCGAGGCCGTGGGCCTGGCTCAGGGATGGCTTTGAGAACCCCTGGATGAAGGAAGGAAGGAATGAGGGCCGAGAAGGGGGAATGGCAGGTGGGAAGAATGGGCTAGGCGGGATCCTGGAAGCAGGGCACTGCCGCGTGTGGCCTGGGAACAGCACGCAGGCTGTAAAAACGAACGAAGAGGGAGAAAAGACCCTATGTTGGATGCCCTTGAATGCAAGCCCTTGAAGGCATTTGAGAAGGGAAATGGCAATGATGTGAGTTGCTCGTATAACCTGGATAGAGGCAGAAGTAGTCCAGTGACAGGGGGAAAGTGAACTAGGCTCTATAACGAAAATTTACGTTCCCGTATCGTGTTTGGTGCCGATGTTTTTTTTTAAGTCCTCTGAGCAAGCTTTGGAAAGAGGTTATAGCCGTGGGGGAAACTGAGGCATGGAGAAAAACGTTAACGCGCCCAGGGTCAAACATCCCGTAAGCGGTAACGAATACCTGAACGGGTTAAATCCATTTCAGGATGAAATTGAGCAAAATATCCCCCCCCCACCCCCACCGCCCCCCGTCCCACAATATTTTAGCTAAGAAAAAAAAATTTTTTTTTAATTTCTGGTCAGAACCAAAGGATTCGTTCCCTTCTTTCTGTAGCAGTGGGGGGGGGGGGCAAGAAACTCATCTTTTATGAGGCTGAAGGCAGCTGTTCTCACCCCCACCCAGCTGTCCTTTCCTGAAATAGGATCGGGAAAGAATTAGAAATGTTCACAGAGAGCGGGGGAAGAGTCTTGGAGCTGGAGCACTGGGTTTGAATCCCGGCCCGTCCGTCACGCTCTGGGTAACCCCGGGGCCCGATTCTGCCCCTCGGCCACAATGGAGCCAGTCTGCAGACGCAGAAGCACTTGGTCTAAGGTACGCATATATGCAGCCTGCGGTGTATTTGTCCTCGGTGGCAAGTCCCGTGTGCAGAACAACAGAGTTATTTCTACAGCCATTATTATTATTTGATATCTGCCTCCGGAACTCACTCAGAGACCTCGGATGCACGCTTCCAACCCCCTTGCCTCGCCTGTCTGACTCCAGCCACCGTTCGGGGTCCAGGTCTATGCAGAGTCTGACCACATTCCATGCAGGTGCAACGTACGTGGCTTACCCCCCGCCCCCCGCCCGCCCTGTTGCACCTCTCGCCTCCGGCCGCAGGCCTGTCCTTTGGGTGTCACAGCGTGGGATGCGGCAGAGGACGCATCGTCCTGGAGATGGGGGGGAATTCGTGACCCGTTCGGATGGCCCTTTTGACGAAGGGGGAATGGGAGCGTGAGATGAGACTCCCCTCCACCTCCTTGTAGACGAATGGGCCCGAGGTCCATTTCGTGTGGTTTCTCGGACACGATGGCAGCCTCGTGGTGGCTCGACGGTAACGCGTTCTTGCGTTGGCTCTTTCCTTCACGTGCTCTCTGGGATCATACTCGCCGTCGGTGTGCTAATGCAAACGTCTTGGCCTCAGTTTCCCGCGGACCCCAGGCTTCAGGAGGGCTGAATCTAGAGTCTGGGAGTTGGACCATCCCCACCGCCACTCACACGTGTAGGCCCCGCTAGCGGGCCACACACAGTGTCTCACACATAACAGGTGCCCAATGAACACTTCTGAGCGCGTGAATAAATGAATGAGATGCTTAGATCTCAGGATCAGAGCACAGGACAAATTCGATTTGTGGAACGAGACAGCAAAGGGTAGTGGTTTCGGGTCAAGACTCCAGAGCTCAGAAGCAGGATCCAAATACTACCTGGGTAGCATAGTAGCTGTTGCCGCGTGTCAAATTACCCGGCCTCTTACAGGTTGGTGTCCTTGTCCGTAAAATGGGTTAAAGAGTTTGCCGCACAGAGAAGGATTCAGTGACATCCTCTGTGTAAAGTACGTGCCACACAGGCTTAAATCAATCAAAGGAATGATCATTCTTCGTTACAGTAGCGTGACAAACATTACATGAGAAGGAATAGCTTGAAAAGCTGGAGGAGAGGGTTCAAAAGGCATACGTGTGATTTGGGGCACATCGCTGAATGCCACCGACGCCCCTCGTCCTTTGCTTTCTTTATGCAGGGCTGGTAATTTCTCAGCCACCCGTGTTTTTTTACGTGATGATTTTGCGAGCGCTTTGCAAAGGATACAGAAACAGTCTAGACGTGGGAGGGACGGCTTTTCCTCCGTGGTATTTCGGAGGAGGATCGGTGCCATCCAGAAAGCATGTCTGAGGGCTGAAGAAAGGGCTCCGTCTGCGGAAGATGGAAACTCATCCGTCATTTCCGAAAGGTGATCTCCCCAGCTGACCACAGCGGGATCACCCGCTGAGATGTACGTAAATCCCCAAGACATGTGAATGGAAACCAGGTTCCCGGAGTCCTGAAAGGTGAAACTGGTCCCATAGTTCACATGGGGCTTAAGCCCATTATGGCTGATGAAAACAGGATTTTTAAAGGACATGTTTCTTTCACCCCTTCAACCTCATTCAGCGGACCTTTGGCCAAGAGCTGGAGGTAGTGTGTGCCTCCAGAGAATTTCTGGTATTTCCTGTGATGTCACCGGGCTGAAACATAGGAGGAATTTCTTTTCACCTCATCTGCAGGGTAGACGCAGTTACGCTCCTCCTTTGATCATATTTTATCAACTTAGAATATGCCAAGCATTCCTCTTGCTGTATCGTATCGTATCGTATCGTATCATACCATCGTATCGTATCGTATCATACCATCATATCGTATCGTATCGTATCATACCATTGTATCGTATCGTATCGTATCGTATCATATCATACCATCGTATCGTATCGTATCGTATCGTATCCTATTGTAAGCGCTGTATTGTATTGTGTTGTGTTGTGTACATTGTATTTTCCCTCTTTGTTCTATTCCCCATTCTTATCTCCCTCCCCGCTAAAGGCATCTAAAGGCATTCACGTTCATGTCTGAACATGCCCTTAAATATTTTCCCTTTAAAAACCGACAGGGCTCAGTCGGTTAAGTGTCTGACTCTTGGTTTCGGCTCAGGTCACGATCTCACAGTTCATGGGTTCGAGCCCTGTGTCAGGCTCCGCGCTGACAGTGCAGAGCCTGCTGGGGATTCTCTCTCACCCTCTCTCTCTCTCGGCCTCTCCCACGCTGGCTCTCTCTGTCTCTTGCTCAAAAATAAAAAAAATTAAAATTAAAGAAAGACAGATATTAGAAGGGTTAGACTTAAAAATATATATATAAAGAAAAATATATGTAATAGGTCTTTGTGCATGAACTTACTTTACATAAGAGTCAGTGAGCTAATGATCTCATTTTGTTCATTTTTTTTAACTCAACACCATGTGGCTGAAAACCCTCCTTGTCGCCATGTGAACATATTAAGACACAAGTGTGTATGTCGTGTGTGCGTGTATTTGTTTCTAATGCACGGGGCTCCGTAGTGCACCTGACCCCCATTTTCTCTATCGTTCCCCTAGAGTTGGACACCTAGCTTACTTCCAATTCTCCACCACACCCCGCACGGTAGAGATCTGTGTCAGATTTTTCCTGGAGGTAGATTGTTGGGTCTTAAGCTACATCGTACTTAAGTCAAGATAGATTCTATTTAACTCGTGTTGAAGTAAAGATACCAAAGCCACTTGGTGGGTAACTTTGCCCAAGCCCCTTGCTCTCTGTGGTTCCCTTCATTGGTATAGAGAGGAGGTTTGGGTGAGAAAATCTCTAAGGGTTCCCTGCATTTAGATCCACTACCCGTTTCTAAGCCAGCTGTGTTTATCAAACAAATGGAAGAAAAGTTGGACAAAATATGGTAGTCCATCATCCAAATATTTGGAAGTAGACAGATGTTTACCGTCTTGTAGACACCCTTTCGGAGGCTTTTGCCAGTGCTCTGAGGTGGCTTTCTTAGGGGTATTTTTTTTTTTAATTTTTTTTTTCAACGTTTATTTATTTTTGGGACAGAGAGAGACAGAGCATGAACGGGCAAGGGGAAGAGAGAGAGGGAGACACAGAATCCGAAACAGGCTCCAGGCTCTGAGCCATCAGCCCAGAGCCCGACGCGGGGCTCGAACTCACGGACCGCGAGATCGTGACCTGGCTGAAGTCGGACGCTTAACCGACTGTGCCACCCAGGCGCCCCATTTTCTCAGGGGTATTTGTGTTCTTTAGGTTTCCAAGGATTCTATTCCTCTTTCTTTCAGAGAGTTAATATGGATTCGGGCTTGCAGGGATCCTACAGTCCCTTAGGAATTTGGGCTTCAGTTTTGTTCACTGTAGGTCTGGCAACTATCTATCTATCTATCTATCTTTCTATCTTCTATTTGTCTATCAATCTATTATCTCTATATATCATTTGTCTACCTCTCATATCTATCATTTATTTACTCACTCATTTATTGATATATTTATGGGGGGATTCAATACTAAGGGGTTAATTGACTCCAAAATTAGATAACATGTTTCAGACAGATGGGTGTTCGAATGACTAGCTGTTTCACTACTTGATAGCTCAGGTTTCTTATCTACACATTGCAAAGAACTTAGCTCGGGACTTGACGCAGAGTAAACCTTGTTTATACACACACACACACACACACACACACACACACACACTGAGCCCCCCAAATATTTTGATACTCTTCCCGTGGGGAAATAACATCTACGACTCTTCCGGTTGATTCTGGGTAGGCTTGTGACCGCTTCAACTGGGAGAGTATGGCAGAAGGGACACTGGGAGACTCCTGGGCTACATTCTACACGGTAAGGCAACTTTTGCCTTATTCACCAGGACACTAGTCACTGGGAAGGAAACCTAACTACCCTGAGGCTGCCATATTGGAGAAGTCTCTGGAAGGCGGGGCGGCTAACAGGCCTGTCTGAACCCAGCCTTCCAAGGTCCCAGACACTTAGAAACAGGCTGTCTAGTCCCAGCTGCTGAAGTCTTCCCCGCTGACGCTAGACATCATGGAGCGGAGACCAGCCACCCACTCTGTGCCCCGTCCCAAGGCCTGACTCACAGAATAAAGGAACACGATGGAACAGTTGCGGTTCCATGCCGCTACGTCTGGAGGTACAACGTTCTACAGTAGTGATATAGAGCACCCTGAACTATTAGTATTATTCTGCTCCTTTGAGGCGACACTCAAATATTAGGTCTTCTGGGAAGACATTTTTTTTTAAGCTTCACTGAGGTGTAACTAACATAATTGTAAGATGTATGTATTGTAAACTCTCATGATTTGGTATATGGGTACATTGTGAAAAGACCCCCCCAGCACTGATTTCATTAGTACATCCATCACCTTACGCATGTATCTTTTCTGATGTGTGTGTGTGTGTGTGTGTGCGTGCGTGTGCATGTGAGTGCACGTGCGTGAGAACATTTAACTTCTACTCTCAGCAAATTCCAGTTCTACAACAGAGCGTTAACAGCTATGGTCTCCACGTTCTACATCAGGTCCTCAGACTGTATTCATCTTATCACCGAAGATGCGTACCTGTTTACCAACCTCCCCCTATTTCCCCCAATTCTCCTACTCTCTGTTCCTGCGAGTTTGGCTTTTGCTTCTTAAGACTCCACATGTAAGAGACACCGTGCGTTATCTGTCTTTCTGTATCTTGTTTATTTCATTCAGCATAATGCCTTTCAGTTTCCCCCATGTCGTTCCAAATGACAAGATTTCCTTCTTGTTCAAGGCTGGCTAATATTCCACTGTGTGTGTGCATTACATTTTCTTTCCTTTTTTAAAGTGTATTTATTTGGGGGCGGGGAGGGGCAGAGAGAGAAGGAGAGACAGAGTCCCAAGCAGGCTCTGGGTCAGCACAGAGCCCGGCGCAGCGCGGGGCTCGATTTCACGAATCGTGAGATCGTGACTGAGCTGAAACCAAGAGTCGGATGGTCAACCAGCTGAACTACCCAAGGTGCCCCGTATACACCACATTTTCTTGATCCCTTCATCCCTTGATGGACAACTTAGTTTGCTTCCAGACATTGGCTATTGTGAATAATACTGCAACGGACGTGGGAATGCAGACGTTTCTGCAAGATGATGGTTTTGTGGGGAAGACATGTTCTCACGCTGATAGCGTCTGACATTTATTCGGTGCTTGCTGTATGCCTGGTATTGTGTTAAGAGCTTTATGGGTCTATAGTCATCTAATCTCACGACAGCACTGTGAGGTTGGTACTATTCTAGTTACATTTCAGTGATGAGGGAACAGAAACGTAAATAATTTCCTCAAAGCCACGGAGCCACGAAGCTGGTAAACTTGCATTTGAACCCTCCTCTCTTTGACCCGCATAATGAGTGTTCGTGGCATGTCCCGGCTGGACGTTGTAGTTATAGAGACAGCATTTATTTCTGGTGGCTGTGGCGACACGAACTGTGACACTTGATAGGATGTTTTCTTCCTCTGCACCCCCCCTCTCCTACTTCCCATTCCAAAACTAAGCTAGTTGTGCCGCAGCAACAATTCAGTATCAGTTCTTCCAGAGGTAGGGATAGGGGGTAAAGCTCCCCGGAGAAATCTGAGAGAAAGGAAGTTTCCATCACGGGCAGGGGGACTTCGTTACGAAGAGGTGACTCCAAGGAATGCAATTTCCCCAAACGGGACGGGTCCCCCAAACTGATGGAGCCCCCCCCCCCCCCCCCCCCGCAATCTGAGGGCGTCAGATGCTTTGGGCCAAGCAGGTCCGGAAACTGACGGAAGGACCCTCAGGCCGCTTCCCCTACCCCACCCCCTACCTTAAATCCACAACTCTAAGTGAGCATAACCATAAAGCCACTAATAAAAACATCTCCACCGGCCCTGTTTACCCAGCTGTGCATCTCAGGATCTGCCGTTGACATTTTTAATACTCTCTCGTTTCTCTGTCTTCCACAGGATTCATTTGAGGCAGCCCACAGGGAGGGGTGTCGCTGAGGAAACAGAATCCAGGCCCCCCAGGCCTCTGACGGAAGGGACTGGAGCATGCTGGGAAAACACATCCACCTGAGGAGCACAAAAGACCCCAGGGGTGGAGGAAGCTGGCCTGAGGCCAACCGGAGGTACCCGAGGGGCTGGGCCCGAGGAGGGGGGTCTGACAGGGGGCTCCGGGGCACTTATGCCCCCAGTGCTAAGGCAAACAGTGATCCCGGGAAGCTTTGGCTGCAGGGAGGACATTGCCCACTGATGTTGGAAGGAAGCAACAGGGGAGGCCCCCCGATATCTGTAAACCTTTTCATAAATTGTAGTGTATCGGTGGGGGAGGACCCCATAAAACTTAAAGGTACAGCTTCAGAAAATCACAAAGTGAACACTCGTCCAGCCACACCCAGGCCGAGAAACAGAACGTCGCCCGCGCCCCCCGGCAGTCTCCCTTCTGTGCCCCCCGAGCCGCTAGACTTGACCTCTTCCTCGAAGGAACCCCCGTCTTGACTTTTGCCTGGTTCTCTTACTGACACGTATTCTCCCGCGGCTGGTCTCTCGGGTGCAGAACTGGTCGTGGCTCTGTCCCTGCCGCGGCCGAAGCTGTCCGTGTTTTGTTGGGTGTCATTCCATTGCGCGAGTATGTTACGACGCGTTGAGGGATTCCAGCGTTTGTGGGCATGTGGTGGGTCGCCAGTTTGGGAGTCTTGGCTGTGATGGCACCATGAAGGTTCCTCTCCCTGTCTCACGGTGCATTTACTTCTGTCAGGTCCGTGTGTGGTACTGGGATTGCGGCATGAAAACCTACATATGTCAGACCGTCTTCTACGGTGTTTGCACCAAATTCTGTCCCCCGCCCAGCAATGCGTAAGAGCTCCGTTTGCTCCATACCCTTGCCAACACGTGCTATCATCGGTCGTTCTGACTGGTCACCGTTCTAGTAAGCGTGCAGGGGTATCCCGTTGTGTCTTAAATCTTTGTCACCGTTTATTTATTTCTTTATGGTCAACGAATTGATTGATTGTGTTTTTTTTTTTTAATTTTTTTTTTTCAACGTTTATTTATTTTTGGGACAGAGAGAGACAGAGCATGAACGGGGGAGGGGCAGAGAGAGAGGGAGACACAGAATCGGAAACAGGCTCCAGGCTCTGAGCCATCAGCCCAGAGCCTGACGCGGGGCTCGAACTCACGGACCGCGAGATCGTGACCTGGCTGAAGTCGGACGCTTAACCGACTGCGCCACCCAGGCGCCCCGATTGATTGTGTTTTTAAAAAAAAATGTTTTTTAACATTTATTTATCCTTGAGATGCAGAGAGAGACAGAGTGTGAACGGAGCAGGGAGAGAGGGAGGCACAGAATCCAAAGCGGGCTCCAGGCTCTGAGCTGTCAGCACAGAGCCCGACGCGGGGCTCGAACCCGCAAACGGTGAGACCGCGACCTGAGCCAAAGTCCGAAGTCGGACGCTTAGCCGACTGAGCCACCCAGGCGCCCCTCATTGTGTTTTAAAGTAGCATTTTAATGACTACTGTTGAGGCGGAAGGCCTTTTCATTTTTAGGAAATGCCTGTTCGAGTCTTCTCATTTTCCTATCATGTTATTTCTCTCTCTCACTCTTTCTCCTTTGACTGACTTGTCAAGCTGTCTATATTCTGAAAATGAACTTTTACCGGGTTATAAATGTTACAGGTAACTTTTGACTCTGTGACTTACCTCTTAACGAGGTCTCTTTACAATTAGAAATCTTTAAATTAGACTTTTTCTTACTCGTTTTTTTTTAAGTAAGCTCCATCCCCCATGTGGGGCTTGAACTCACAACCCTGGGTCGCACACTCTACTGACCGAGCCAGCCAAATGCCCCTAAATTTTATTAGTCTTTTCCTTTAAGGTCGATTTAAAGGAAAAGCAATTTTCCTTTTGCTTAAGAAATTCTTCCCTGGCTGAGTAAAAATTTTTAAAAATTCTCCTACTCCATCTTCTTCAAAGTATCAGGAGATGCCCTTAGAGTTTGGAAGCTAAGTCCAGAACAGGTGGATGAACGAAGAGCTGGTAGTCACAAAAGATGGTGCATGATCACAATAATAAGGGCAGGACAAAGGAATCTTCTGGAAGGGGCTGCCTGCCATTGTTTGGGCTGCTAACATTCTCACTTCATTAGGGATAGATAGCTCCTCCCCTTTGATAAATTAGTCCTGCCTCCTTTCTTGCATGGAAGTTGCCCATCCTAGTTCCTCCCCATCCTGTCTTAGCTGATTGGTGCAGAGTTGGACATGTGACTTCAGAGGGCCAATGAGAGCACTTCCCTGGGATTTTTCTCAGCCAAAGCAGGAAAAAAAAACCCATCCTGTCCTTATTTTGGTGAATCTGTGAGGGGTAAGATGTTCTCCACCCCATGGAAGGAACTGGTTTACAGGACAAGGGAACAGAAATGAAGACAGAATTTTCGAAGGAGCATTTGACTTTTCCTGCTTCTACTTTTTCCTGAGGCTCCCCATTATGCCTGCCTTTCTTGAGTTGGGTAAGCCTTCCGGTACATTTCCCTTCGTGCCTAAGCTAACTTCAGTTGGGCTTTCTGTCACTTGCAAGCAACCCGAGAGTCTTGACTGATCTGCCATTCATACCTTGACAGTCAAGAAGCATGATGTCATTGATAAACACACAAATTCAGTGAAACCAGTTGGATTAAATCCTTGATCCACTGTTAGAAGTCAACAGTGTCCTTTGGAAAGTCATGTAATCTCTCAGTGCCTGAGCTTTCTCCTCAATAAAATAGAGGGTAATAATGGGAAATCTTTGTGGCTCCCCCTCAATGTGGTTTTAAACGTACAACTTTGCTGTAAAAAATAGCCTTAATAATAATCATAGTCCCTGGCTCATGGGGCTGTTGTGAGGATGATTCAGATGCTGGAGGTAAAGGTCCTAACATGTTCACTGGCACATGGTCCACATTCACTAGGTATTATTATTACCAAGAACGTGCTAGGTCCAAGTCAAGGGCAAGTGTAACTGCGAGTTTGTACACGTGCTTTGACAAACCATCTCAATTAGAAATTCCTGTCCTGCATTCTATGGATTTTGGAGGGATTCGTGGATGTGAATCCACTTTAAGAGACCATGAAGCCTGTGAAATGATACGTGGAAATTTGTATCTACTTCATTTGGTAGAAGGCATGTGGCTTTTATCAACGTTTCAAAGTCGTCAGAAATCTCTCCCTGCCTCGTAGCAGTCCATTTACATCAAGCCCTCACCTGCTTCTCAACCTCTCTGTTCCATGACACCTCGTATCTGTGGCATTCTTTTTCTAAGTGTATTTCCTTAGTTGGAGAGAGACAGAAAGAGAGAATCCCAAGCAGCCTCCACACTGTCAGCGAGGAGCCCGACGCGGACCTCGAACTCACAAACTGCGAGATCACGACCTGCGCCAAAGTGGGATGTTTCACCGACTGAGCAGCTCAGGAACCGTGGTATCCGTAGCATTTCTGCAGAGCTTTGCGTAAGGATGTCCCTTGGCTTTCACCTTGATGTATCAGCCTGTCTTTTCAATCCATTCCTTTCTATGCTTCTTCATCACCATCCTTCTTCCTTTATTTCTGAAAGCGACAGAAGCTAATATTTACCGGGGGCATGGTCCTGCGTGCCAGACTCTTTGGAGTATGCGCCTCACTCAGGTATGCCCACAGGGCAATAAAGCACAATATTCACCAAAGAATATCATCCCATATCGTAGGGGAGAAAACTGAGGTACACTAAGCATGCCTTTTCAATACGTGATGCTGGGAACACGGGATGGCCGCGTGCAAACGAATGAAGTTGGACCCTTATCCTGCACCACGTACAAAAATCAACTCAAAGTGGATTAAAGACTTAAACGTAAGCCCTGAAACCGTAAGACTCCCAGAAGAGAACACAGGAGAGAAACTTCTTGATGTTGGCCTTGGCAATGCTTTCTTGGATGTAACCGCAAAAGCACAGACAGCGATAGGAAAAACAGACAATAGCCTACATCCAACTAAAAAGCTTCTTGCCCCCCCCCCCCGGGGGACATGATCCACAAAATGAAAAGGCAGCCCACAGAACGGGAGAAAATATGTGCAAACCGTATATCTGATATCCAGAATATATAAGGAACTCCATTACAGTAAAGCAAAGAACTCCATTTAAAAAGAGCCAAAAGAACCGAAGAGACCTTTCTCCAAAAGAGACACACATGTGGCCAAACGGCTACACGGGAAAGTGCTCCGCATCACCAATCGTCAGGGCCATGCAAATCAAGTAGGGGGAGGAGATACCAGCTCGCACGGGTTAGGGTGGTGGCTATTAATTAAAAGCGAGCAAACAAAAACAACAAAACCCCAACCAAACTCAAGGTAACAGGGGTCAGCGAGGACGTGGAGAAAGGGGACCCCTCGTGCACAGTTGGTGGGAATGGATATTGGGGCCGCCACGGTGGGAAAACAGGATGGAGGGTCCTCAAAAAGTAAAGATAAGACTACCCTGTGATCCAGCAGCCCTACTCGTGGGTATGTCTCCAAAGAAATGGAAATCAGGACCTCAAAGGGATTATCTGGACTCCCAGGTCCCCTGCAGAAGTATCCACCATGGCCAAGACCCGGAAGCAACCTAAATGTCCATCAGTGGCTGAGGGGATAAAGGGAATGTGGTAGTCACGTGCAGTGAAGATTCTTTAGCCTTAAAAAGAAGGAAACCCTGGGGCGCCTGGGTGGCTTGGTCGGTGAAGCGGCCGACTTCGGCTCAGGTCATGATCTCGCGGTCCGTGAGTTCGAGCCCCGCGTCGGGCTCTGTGCTGACAGCTCGGAGCCCGGAGCCTGTTTCGGATTCTCTGTCTCCCTCTCTCTCTGACCCTCCCCAGTTCATGCTCTGTCTCTCCCTGTCTCAAAAATAAATAAAAAAAAAGTTTAAAAAAATTAAAAAAAAAAAAGAAGGAAACCCTGCCATTTGTGAGAGCATGGATGGATCTGGAAGGTATCCCAGTAAGTGCCATAAGCCAGACACAGAAGGACAGCTCCTACGTGATGCCACTAAATGTCGCCTTAAGGGGCCACACTCACTGGAGCAAATATGGCGGTTACCAGTAGCTGGGGGAGAGGGAACCGGGGAGGTCCCGGTCAAGGGTACAAAGTTCTGATACACGGGATGAAGAAGCCCCAGCCGTCTACCGTCCAGCACACTGCCTGCCGCTAACCAAACTGTAATACTTAAACATTTGCTCAGAGAGTAGATCTTGTGTTAAGTGTTCTTACCTAAATAACGAAATAATAAGATGGGAGAAAGAAAGGAAAAAAAAAAGGTGTAAGCTTTCCAGTTAAAAATCAATGTAACGGCAGTGAAGGATGAAAAATTTGATCATCAAGGCTATTTTAAGTTTCCCATTAAAAATTTTTTAATCTTAGGGGCGTCTGGGTGGCTCAGTCAAACAACGGACTGGCTCAGGTCGTGATCTCACGGTTCGTGGGTTCGAGCCCCCCATCGGGCTCTGTGCTGACAGCTCAGAGCCTGGAGCTTGCTTCGGATTCTGTGTCTCCCTCTCTCTGCCCCTCCCCCACTTGTGCTCTGTCTCTCTCTCTCTCTCTCTCTCTCTCAAAAATAAATAAAATGTAAAAAAAAAATTTTTTTTAATCTTAAATATCATCTAATAAGATCCCTGGTTGGAGTATCTTATGTGCCTACGCAGGATACTTCTGTTAAAGTGAGTAATTTTGTATTATGTGTGTGGGAGTGGGTATTTTCACATATTTTGCCTTTTCGGACTCTGTGACATTAGCTGCCTAGGCTCTGTGTGCTTTTGAGTTGGCAATCTCCTTCTTAGGTCTTGTTTTCCATAAATTAGATTGTATTTTAAAAAAAAAATTACTTGCCATTCCAAAGAGAGAGGGAGAGAGAGAGAATCTTAAGTGACTAACAGAGGAGAGAGTCTAAAGGTCTCCTTCTGCCAAAAACCAAATAGGAATTCACCAAGGGAAGAATAGGGAAACGGGTATTCTAAGTCAAGGGAACAGCACATTCAAAGGCCCTAAGGCAGAAAAGAGTTCAACTGAAGAGCTCTCAAAAGCTCAGTGTGGCCCGAGCTCAGAGATGGGGGGGGGCCGGGGGGGGGGGGCATGGGTTGGAGCAGCATTAGTGAAGGTTACATGAGCCAAAACTGGGCTGCACTGGAAATCTGAGATGGAATCCTAAGGGTCACCCTTGTGCTTGGAGCAGACGTGTGACACGGTAACAGGTGCACCTTTGCCTTCAGCAAAAATGTCAGAGCTCGGGATGGAGAGGGGCAGATGATGAGCCAAGAGTTCAGTTCAGATCCACTGGCCTTGACGTGTGCCCATGACCCTTAGCTCTTGGCGTTAGGCTTACGAGGACAGTGTGGCTACTTCCTGAAGGAAGGTCCCTACTTTGAGTGGACGTCTGCTGAGGGCGGGGCCAGAAAAGTGAGAAGTCATCATGAAACTCACACGCTTCTTTTTTTTTTTTTTTAATTTTTTACTGTTTTTATTTATATTGGAGAGAGAGGCAGACAGACAGACAGACAGAGCATGAGCAGGGGAGGGGCAGACCGAGAGCGAGGGAGACACAGAATCCAAAGCAGGCTCCAGGCTCTGCGCTGTCAGCACAGAGCCCGACGCGGGGCTCGAACCCACAAACTGCGAGATCGTGACCTGAGCTGAAGTCAGACGGTTAACGGGCTGAGCCACCCAGGCGCCCAGAGACTCACATTCTTCTGAAAGAAGCCAGACTGCACTTATGTATCTTGCTTTATCTCCTCCCACACGGAGCTGTGGGCATTTAATAACGTATCAGGCATTCACCAAACTCAGGGATTTCCTGGGTAGCAGGCACCTGATTCTCTGGTTCTTGCGTGGAGTGGGGTGGGTCTGGGTACAAACATCCCAGCGCCCCTCTCCGGGGTCCCGTGGTATAAAGTTGGAAGCCACGGAACCAAGGGGAGGGGGCAGGCTGAGGTTTGGAAGGAAGGGACCTTCCTCACCTATTTACCGCTTACGTGACCCGGCACATTCTAAACGCATACTTGTTACGCGTGCAAGGTGGCCAGGCCTTCACCTCTGTGGGTTTCGTCCTTACCGAGACTGGTTTTCAGATACATCTGTACACGCACGCGATTTCTCCGCTGAGGAAGGAAACCAGCCAGAGACAGCACCTGACCAGACAGGTGGCGGCCGAATTTGGCCCATGCGCTGCCCTTGCCAACTCCTATCTGGTTTATAACTCAAGGCCCTCAGGCTTCGGTTAATTCTGGGATAGTCTGGTGGCCTAGAGTACGAAGCAGCCTTGACTTTGAGACATCAACGCCGCCCTACGAGGAGCGGGTTTTGGGAACCCCCACCAGAATACACCCCCGCCTGGTTCCGGTGCCTTTTCCCCTGTGCTCCTTGGGTTTCTTTCTGTCGGAGGATGTGATTTCCGGATGGCTTAGAGTTTTCTTCTAGAAACGTGCCAACGACGACGGAGCGTTCTCTCGGGGTGAGAATGATGTCCCCCGGGTGCTGGCATGGTAACGGGGATACACGAAGCATTCACCTCATTACGAATGATTCGCCTCCGTGTGGGGCAAGGATGTTGAGCCCTGGCCCGGGATCTCTGCTGTAGGAGGACTTAAGAAAAATCTTGGTGATAAAATGCTTGCCTGGAAGATCCTACATGTAGGTGTGTGTGTGGGGGGGGGGGGGGTGGAGAAGAAACATCCTTGTTCTCAAAGGTGAGCCTCTGGGCGCTCACAACCCTAGTGAGGAGTGTTTGGTTATCGGTCAGCTGAGAGAACACAAGTCCCTTATCCTGATAATGCCTCTCTGGCCTTTGGAACCATGCGTAAACAGCTCTAATGTTTACTGGGGCTTCTGTTGTTGCTTTTTCTGAAAGCAAGATGTGTGTTTTTTTTCTTCTCCTTTAGTCCCTGGAAGCTTGGATCTGGGGAGATTTGTTTGGCGAGCTGTCTCTGGGGGGGGGGGGGGGGCTGGGTAGCCTCCAGGGCTCAGACCCGCTTCAGGGAAACACAGGTCAGCAGGTGGGATGAATTTAGCACAGCAAGCAGCCCAGCAGAGAGGGAGGGAGCAGCGGATTTGAACTTGGATGGGTCAGGACCTTGCATGGGCACAGATAACGAAGGTGACCGCCCACGGCTTCGGAGCCCTTCCGAGGGCCGACATCAGTCTAAGCATCTGGCATCTATCTAGTCTTACTTTATAGAGGCTGCAGCTGAGGCACAGAGAAGTTCAGTAACAGGTGCAAAGTCCCCCAGCTCAGGTGGTGGGAGAACCGCAATTGGAAACCCGAGCCGGGGCTTGTAACCACCGGGCTCAGGTCGCCCCGGGGTATCTGCTTAGTGTTTGCCCGGCTCCTTGCCTCACTCTTGCAGGGACCTCTTGGGAACCTCGTGCCAACTTCACTCCCGCCGCAGTGGGCAACCTGGGAGAGCTCGTGCCCCGGAAAGGGAACCCCGCCCCGGGTTTGTCCCCCTCTTCCTTAAAAACGATCCCTGCCCTACGCCTCTGGTTTCCGACCTTGGCTTTGCTGCATGCCGCAGGACCTCCCCTGACGCACTAAACACCCTTCAGGTGGATTCGACCTTCTGAAATCCTCTTCTGATGAAATCTCTACTCTCTCTTCCCCACTCGGTCCCCCTGCAAAGTCAGCCAGAACAGTGACTAAGAGCCCGAAGCCACGGCCTCCACAGATAACATGCAAATGAGTACGTGTGGCTGTGTTCAGATAAAACTGGGAGAGGGCCAGATTTGCCCCGGGGGGGGGGGGGGGTGGGGGGGTGGGTGTGTTGTGCGCTGACCCCTGGTTGAGAGTCGAGAGTCGTCCGTGGCCCTTCCCCACCGATCGGTCAACGTCTATTAAATGAACGAGCCAACCTCCACTGCGAAAGAAACCAGCTCGTGGAGAGCAGTCACGTACCCATCGCTGCAGAACTCAACACGCTTTTTCAGAATGACGTAGATCAGTTAGGAGAGCCTGCGCCTATTAATGGTGGGCGAGGAAGGGAGTGAATGAATGAGTGAATAGAAGCCACAGTCCCGATGGTGTCGCCTACCCAGCGCCCATTTGTATTCCGAGGAAAGGTGTTTTGTTCCTGTGGTCTTCGCCGGGCACCAAAGCCTCCCCAGACTCGGGGGGGATAAACCAACCGTTTTGTTTGGCAACATTGTGTGAGTCAGGGTTTGGTCTGAGGACGGTGCTGATAACAGATATCTGCTCGGGGTCATCTGATGTCTTAACTGGGCAGAGTCTAATGGCTGGGAGTGACTCTGCAGGTGGGGAGCCGGGCTCCTTTAGAAATGCCTTCGCTGGGCATTGCGGCCCGGGCTTCCTCACAGGCTGGTGGCCTCAGGTCTGGCTGGACCTCCTGTGTGGGCTCTCGGGGTCCCAGCGTGAGCGTCCCAGGGGGCCAGCTGGATCGCTCGAAGACCCAAGCTCTGAAGTCGCACGGTTTCACTTCCGCCACACTCTGTTGGAACTCCGTTGGCCAAAAGCACGCACAACCCACCAAGATTCAGAGTGGGGGGCGGCTCAGACCCCACCGCCGGAGGGGACCGTGACAAGGCCGCACCATCGAAGAGCATACGGGATGGGGTGCCTGGGTGGCTCAGTCGCTTAAGCGTCCTACTCTGGATTTCGACTTGGGTCCTGATCTCACTGTTCGTGAGATCGAGCCCCACGCTGGGCTCCATGCCGACAGTTCAGAGCCTGCTTGGGATTCTCTCTCTCCCCCTCTCTCTCTGCCCCTCCCCTGCTCACGTGCGCATGCGCTCTCTCTCTCTCTCTCTCTCTCTCTCTCATAATAAATAAAAATAAGCTTAAAAAAAAAAAGGAGCACATGGGATACGAGGTATCGCCATGGTCTCCTTGGAAAGTATAACCTACCGTCCAACTTCAACCAAATAAGTTGGTCTGGGAGGGAGTTTCTGGCTCTGGAGACAGATCTGTTTCAGCACTCCTGGAATCAAAGTCTTAAGACCGCCTCCTGGAGAAACCATCTGCACCACAGCTCCGTCCAGTGTGAGATCGTCCCACCGAGACTCACAAAGGGGTAGAAGGCACAGCAGGTGGCAAAATGGCCGCCCAAATATGGCCGAGTCGTAACCCCTGCCACAGGGGCCCGGGGCTCCCTGACACACAAGGGCCTTTGTAATGCGCCCGTCTTGAGACGGGCGATGATCAGAGGGAGGCAGGAGTGTCAGAGTCAGAGAAGGGAAGGTGTTGGCAGAAGCAGATCACAAAGGCTCCCTCTCCAACAACGGCACAGTTAGCTTTGATGATGAGGACGGAGCCTGGAGCCCCGGAATGCAGGTGGCCTGCGGGGGCTGGAAAAGGCACACAATAGACCCCCACCCCACCCCGGAGCACCAGAAGGGACACAGCGCTGTCCTGATTCTTAGTTCAGCGAGACCCGCGCTCCGCCTTCTGCCTTCCAGAACCTTCCGCTGCCTTTGATTCTGGAACTTTCTCCGCGCGGCCGCCCTCGGAACTCTGCGGACAGGCTGTTCCCTCGGAGGCAGCCCGAACCTGGAAGCTGGTTGCAATGGCTTCTGAAGCTCTACCCAAGATGGCCTCGATATTTAGGAGAGAATGTTTCTCACGAGAAGATATTGGGAAGGCCCTGTCTGTGCTTCCTCATCGAAGTGCTTCAAAGCCTTGCTGCTCAAAGTGTGGTCCCCAGACCGGAAGCTACGTATCTTCTGGGCAAACCAGCAGGGGATACAGAGAATCTCAAGGCCCGGCCCACACACACCAAGTCAGGGGTCCGCATGGTCGAAAGATGCCCAGGAGACTGATGTGTGCGCGAAAGTTTGTGATGCGCCGTTTTAGAGATTTGACAGCACGGGCCCAGCTCTCCAGAAGTCCTCAGAGACAGCATGGGATGGTCGTTTCCTTTTTAATTTTCTTTATGGTTTATTCATGTTTTGACACAGAGAGAGAGAGACAGACAGAGCATGAGCGGGGGAGGGGCAGAGAGAGAGAGAGAGAGAGAGATGGAGGGAGACACTGAATCCGAAGCAGGCTCCAGGCTCCGAGCTGTCCGCACAGAGCCCGACGCGGGGCTCGAACCCACGAACCGCGAGATCATGACCTGAGCCGAAGTCGGACGCTCGACCGACTGAGCCCCCCAGGCGCCCCTGTCTTTCCCTTTTTAAAAATAAACCAGAGGTGGGTCCGAGTGTGAGCAGGCAGGCAAAAGCAGAATGCGTGTCCCCCGGTCACCAGTGCTGGGGGTCTGATTCGTGACACCCATGAGGCTTAGCGGTCACTTGATGTTGTTTCCAGGCCAAGCAGAAACCACACACCTGTGTGTTTTCTCCAGCAAACACGTACAGAGAGAAGTTCACGGTGTTCTAGGAAAGGAGCCGGAGCAAGGCTCCCTCAAAAGGGTGGATGAACAAAGGAATACTCGTGTTTCCTTTAAAGCAGTCCTAATTTGATTTCTGTGCAGTGTCGCCTGGGGACATCACAGGCACTCAGAAGCTCAGAAGCTGATTTGTTTTGTTTTGTTTTTTTAAGTCCTACAAGGTGGCTGCTTCTGTCCAAGTTCTCCCTGAGGAAAGCCACACCGATAGCGTGTTTGTGAGTCTAGGAACACACACGTGGAGCGTGTGAAGGAAGGAGGCGGCGGGCGAGAGGAAGGGGGACAGCCTGGGGGACTTCTCAGACCAACACCCGTTGCTTAGGACCTCGGCAAGACTCTGCTCTGATTCCAGACCCAATGCGTGTCCATTTCGGAAATGGATTCGGGCTGAAAACGAGACAGAGGAGGTGTGAGGGATCCGAGCGGGAATTCTTGAGAATGAGAAAGTGCCAGCATCACGAAAGAAAAGGGGGGCGGGCGGGGATCCTTCCTTTGTCTCGGGAGGAAAATCGCTCTCATGTTCCGTTTTCCCATTTCCTTCAGCGACACTGCAGGCAAGTAGGAGATTTGGATACTCAGGGCTGAGAGTTGCGTGTAGCGTTTTCGTTAAAGACGTGTGGAAACTGGACAGTTGGATTGTTGGCATTGGGTTTTCTCTAATGGGGTTAAGACCCTTTCGGGGACCGTTATTCCGCCTGGTCTGTAATTATTCAAAGTAACGAGAGAAGGACGCTTTGATTTGGAATTATTTGAAAAATGGACTATTTTAAACAACACGCGGCACACAATCAACGTCGGGTTTGACCTCACCGATTACGCAACCAACCAAGCCAATTGACCACAAAGCCCGGTATGTAAATACACAGACTCTTCGAGACGCCAGGGTTATGAAGAAGTTGAGAGACACAGACGAGTGGCAGACAGACTCTGAGAGTCTCTCCAAGGCGCTGGGCTGAAGGATTTACACGCATTTTCTCCCGTGCCGCTCAACAACTTCTCACAGTGCGTGCGATGTCGTGCTCCGATTTGGCCGACGAGCCGCCCTACGGTGAGCTGAAGCCCATCTCTCGGGGTTCGCAGGGAAGCTGGGGCTCAGGTCAAACCAAATCTGAGTTCCTCTCCCCGAATTCCCGCCACAAACCCTCGGGGTGGTGGTGGTGACCCATTTTCCGGATAAAGAAACTGAGAATCGGTGACGGAGTCACTCAGCCGTCACGTGCCAGGGTCTGGCTTCCACCTGAGTACTCTCTGATCTCACCACTAGACCTTCTCGTGGGCTGAGGTTGTCTTCTTGAGGAAAGCCCTTTGTGCTGATGAAACAGTTCCCTATCTTGACCAGGATGCCGGTTACGTAAATGCACGCATGTGATAACATTTCATGGACTTCTGTATACACCACACAGGCACACACACGTACGTGTGAGAATTGGCCAAATCTGAATAAGGTCTGGACCCGACTTACTAAGCCCTGTGGCCGATTTCCTGTTCTTGACAATATATTATGGTTCTGTGAGATATTATCATGGAGGGGGAAGCTCCGTGAAGAGTAAAGAACTCTCTGTACTATTTTGCAACTTCTTACGAGTCTGACCAGGAAAAAAAAGAACGGCCTTCAAATTCTTTGATGCTTCTCCAGTGGAAAGATGGGATCTCTGTTTCCTCCCATTGAATCTGGGAAGGCTCTATAATGACATATGGAATCGGAGGCGGGGGGGCGCGTAGGACAGATCACAGGCTCGAATCTCGAGAACCTGGAAGCCTCCCTGCCTCCGTCTCCCTGCACTGGATCTAGAAGTCCTGAGCCACGGGTGTGGCCATTCTAGTCAATGAGCCCGGATGAACCCGGCCTTCCATCCGTCCCTGCTAAACTGCCAGCCCCAGGGGAGTAAAGCTCCAGACCAGCCCATTCTCCGGCTGATGAGCACCGAGTGACGTCCATCGACACCACGCAGGGCTGAAAAATGCCCGGCTGAGCCCTGCTGAAGTTCTTGACCCACAGTAGCCAGGCTTATCATGGAGGATCAGTCTGTGATGTCTAAAAATGTTGAATCGCTCTCACGTACACCTGAAACTAATAGGATACACTGTGTCAATTACACTTCAAAAAAAAAAAAAAGTTCTTGAACCATGAAATCGTGAGACATAGGAAAATATGGTTGGAAGCCTCTGAGTTGTGGGCAGTTTGCTATGTAGTAACAGAAAATAAGATAGACTTCTTAGTCAAAAAAAAAAAAAAAAAAAAGGCGAGGCTGATGAAAAGTAGCTCGATGTGTGGAATTAGATGACGCGTATAGTAGGCATGTTCCTTTCCCTCTGTTGGCCTCAATAACACTGGCTTCACCTGGGGGCGCCTGGGTGGCTCAGTCGGTTGAGGGTCCGACCTCAGCTCAGGTCACGGTCTCGCAGTTCGTGGGTTCGAGCCCCGCGTCGGGCTCTGTGCTAACAAACAGCTCGGAGCCTGGCACTTGCTTAGGATTCTGTATCTCTCTCTCTCTCTCTCTCTCTTTCCCCCTTCCCTGCTCATGCTCTCTCTGTCTCTCAAAAGTAAATAAATGTTAAAAAATTAAAAAAAAAAAAACTGGCTTCACCTTGAACATCGCCTCCTCCAGGAAGCCTCCCCTGATGTTATAGTCTGGATTAGATGCCTCTTTGTGTTCTTCCCCTTCTCCCCCGGGGTCAGCAGGCATGAGAGGTATCCTGATGCTGTGCTGCATTTATTTCTCTCTCCCTCCCACCAGACAGCGAATTCCATGAAGTCAAAGACGGATTTTGTCTAAGTCATCACTGCTCCACTCTGCCTAGGACATGACCTTCAGGAGGTGGTTGTGGAATGAATAAATAAAGAGGCAGGTGCCCTCCAGAATCCTGCTCAGCTCTGGCCTCCTACGGTTCTTCGTCCCTGGAGCTTTGGGGCAGGTGAGAAAGATCCAGGTGTCTCCACCTCGCAGGCACCAGCTTTCTCTCTGGGACTCCCAAGATCCTAGGTCCACATATCCATCTGCTGGGCAACAGCTCAGAAGCAGCAGGAGCTGGGAAGGCAGAGAGATGAGAGGTGTGCCCGCCAGTCCCCCACCAAGCCGGCGTCACCCTGCTTTGGTTATTTTCCTGCTCAGCTGCTTTAGCCAGAGGGGGGCCATCACCACAGGCTCCTGCCTCCTCAGTCATCTCCGTGGGAGGTCTCTAGTCCCTCCCAATGTTTGCCTTTACATCTGCCTCTATTCTCATTTAGGCTCTGCCAGAGGGGTGATCTGGCTCCTCCCGGGCTGCCCTTGACAATCCCAATCACAGCGACACAACAAATATTTACTGAGCATTACTCTCCCAACAATGCTCTGGGCTGGACCAGGCGTCAACCTCCGGGAGGCTGAAGATCTCAGTGGGGTGATTATCTGGTGGAAGCGGAGGGATGGTGAAAGAAAACCGAGCCACGGGCATAGCTCCTGAGAAAGTGCCATGGTGTGCCCGAGCCAGCAGCCAGGGGCTTGCGAGAGCCGATTGATAAGCATTTAGGAATTTCGTGAGCCACTTGTTAAACCATCAGTGGCTTGAGCTTGGCCACGGTGGGAGCATATATATCGAGAAAGTCAGCACACGCTAGAATCCAGCACCCTGACACCAAATTCACCTCCCCTTTCTGAGGCCCTTTCCCTATCTGAAAAACAGGGAAAAAAAAACCCTTATCTTGAACCATTTCCCAAGTATTGACGCAGAATGGAGCTTGGCACATAGCAGGTACTCAGGAATTACTAGTTCCCTCTCCAGCCCTCTCTCTCCTTCCTGAACTAATATTGAAAGTAAACAACGGGTTCAGTTTTCCTTTGGATTTATGGGTTGGTGAATAAATGTCACTGAGCAGGAAAAGAATACACATTTTAGGGTGAAGCATGGGACTGTTTCCTAGGGACTGTTTTCAGCTTTCCCAGGAGAGATCTTAAAACTTTTCAGGAGCTTCTGTCACCTCAGCATTGATAAGGGGGCAGGAAGGGTAAAATCAGGGAGAGAGATTGAGGGGGTCAACAGTTGAAGGGCTGGGTAGTTTTGCAAGTCGCCCCGTCTGGGACAAGGGTGTGCCCCTGGTACTTCTGTTTGGTCACTCAAGCATTCACTCAAAAATATATTTACTGTGTATCCCAACAAGCCAGCTAATTTCTGTGCGAGGCTCTGGGTCTGCAGCTATGAACAAATGTTTTCCCTGCCTTTATGGAACCTAACGGGTTATTGGTGAATACAATCATCAAGGCAAGTGAAGAGAAGGGCACAGGTATAATTTAAGGGAAATGCAGGTTACCGTGTGGGCATGTAAGGGGTGGGGAGGGATTTCAGTTGGAAGTTTCAAGCTTCTCTAAAGAAGTGACATGTAAGCAAAGATCTGAGGGGACATGGTTTTGTTTTGTTTTGTTTTGTTTTGTTTTGTTTTGTTTTGTTTTGTTTTTCAGGCTAGGGGAAGAATATGGCCGACTCCAGGATGGCCCCCATGATCCCTGCCTCCTGGTGTCTGTGCCCTTGAGGGTGGGCAGGACCGGTGACTTTCTCCATAGCTTAACGCAAAAGCAATGCGATGTCCTTTCCATTGTTATATTATGTAAGACTGTAACTTCTGTCTCGGAAGCCAACCCTTTCTTTTGCTGTCTTAGCTTACGTGCACAGATGAGAGGGCCGTGCTGGAGAGTTCCACGTGATAGGGAATTGAAAGCAGCCTCCAGCCAATAGCCAGCCAGGAACTGAGGCTCTCAGTCCAACAGCCCATGAGGAGCTGAATCCTGTAAACAGCCCAGTGGGCTTGGAACTGTGCTCTTCCCTCGTTGAGCTTTCAGATGAGACCTCAGCCCTGAGTGGGAAGTTGGTTGTAGCTTCGTGGGACACCCAAAGCAGAGGACCCAGCTAAGCCAGGCTCAGACCCTTGACCCACAGAGACTGGGAGATAATGAATGTCATTTGACCCTAAGCCACTAAGTTCGTGATTAATTTGTTATATGGCATAGCGCCCTGATATGAAGAGGGAACAGGAATTTATTCCAGGCAGACAGAACCATATATGCAAAAGGGGGTGAAATAAAGACAGTCCGAGTGCTGGAGGAAGGACAAGCATGTTGGTGTGACCGCAGTGAACATGAGAGCAAGAGTGTGCTGAGCTGTGAAGCAGGAAGGTTAGCCCAGGCCACGTCCCACAGGCCCACGGAAGCCACGGAACTGATTCTGGCACTTATCCTGGGAACTCTGGGGAGTCAGTGAAAATTTCGCAACGGTGACCTTGATGAAATCTGCCTTTGAGAACGCCACTCTGGTTGCAGTGGAGAATGGAATGGAGGGGGGCACAGGTAGATGTGGGGAGACCCCCTTGGATGACTAAGAAACATGCCACGGTGGCTTGGGCCCAGAGTTGATGGTTGACTCACAGAGAAGCGGACACTTTCAAGAGCTATTTTGGAGGTGGGAGGGCCAGGGTTTGATGACAGAGTGGACACAGGAAGAACGAGAAGTAGAATCATCTGTCGAAATGGAGAAAAAGGTTGACGGTTAGAGTTATTTTTAAGGGAACCAGAACATTCTGGATGAGTCTGGGAAGATTCGAAACGGCGGCGGAAATCAGTCTTTTGATCCCAGCTTCTGTCTGGGTCATTCTGACCTCCCCTGAGCAAGGCAGTTGAGGATTTGCCTGGCTACTGAGCACAGTTAACACACTGTGTAGACATTTGATTAGCGTGTGAAGAAGGACTGGCTGTAGAATAAATCTCCATGTCACTTTATTGCTGCTAATTATTTCATCTGAAAACACTCAAGAGTGTGGCTGCACATTTACCGGGGGAAAGTTATTTATGTCCCTGGGGATAGAGCCAGAGCTCAAAACGATATGGATTTATTGTGAATGTATGAAGTCCTTTACCATCCCGTTGTAGACTTGAGAGATGGAGTATTGCAAGATGTGAGCGTGGGGGGACCATGAAATTAAGTGGGCTTGTTCTATTTGGGGGGGGGGCATTAATTCATTCTCCCTTCATTTATGCATCCACGCTGTCTTTCCCTTCTTACATAGAAATCACTTGGAACAGCTTTGATGATCATCCCAGAACGTCGCCTAACTTTTCCGTGCCTTGGTTTCCTCCCGTGTGAGGGTTGGAATGCCACACATCAGTCTGGACCCAACTCTTGATGGAGCCAAGGCTGATCTCCTACAGAACACAAGCCCCAGGAAGGCAGGTATGTGGGCAACGTCTTCACGGCTGTGTCCCCGGTGACTTAGGAAACTGCCTAGCTCGCTATTGATTTGCTGAATAAATAAATGACATATGTATACAGCGTATGATGGCCCTTAGAAAATGGCGGCCCCCTTCTTTCTTTTCTTCTTTGCTCTTCCTCCCCTGCTCTGTTCCGTTCCCCCTCTTTTTCACCCTTCTCCTCCAGTATCTGCTCTTGGGTTCGGGAAGAAGAAACCAGAAAGCAGCTCTCACTACTGGGTTTCTGATTTGCTGTTGGCTTGTCCAGCCTGTGTATCGTCACGTTTCTTTCCTTTCGTAAGATCAGGGGATCATCACTTCTGAGGAGAACTGGTTAAACTCAGCAGTAGAAACCAGTGCTATGGAGGGTGGCCCAGTTCAGTTCTTCCTTTGAAAGGATATTTATATTTTGGGAGGTGGTTGATGAGTGTGACAGTTGTTCTTTGGTTCAGATGTTATTTGCCTCAACTCATGGAAAATGAGAAGTGACCTGAGAATTGAGAGGGTGAGCAGGCTAGACTTTCATTTTGCTGCTTCTCAAGATGGGACACATATAACTTCATTTATCCACCCATATGCATCCATTCATCCCTGCGTCCATCTGTCCATCCACTTATCCATCTACTGTACCATCCGTCTATCCATCCATCCATCCATCCATCCACCCATCCAACCATCCACTCACCTCTCCATCCACTGTATCATCCATCCACCCACTTATTCCTCACTCACTCCCTCCCTCCCTCCCTCCCTCATTACTTCATCCATTTTTCCATTTAAGGGACATTGGTTGCGCGTCTGTTCTATAATCGGCTTCCTGCTTTGACCTAGACCATCCCACAGTGACAAAAACGGATATAGGTTCTTCCCCAAAGGAGCTCACCGTTTAGCGCAGCTAATTCACAGGCTATCGCGGAGTAGAAAATTCTGCGCGAAAAAGATGGCAAAGCTTTCTGGCACGTGATTTTACTCAATAGTAAGTAGGGGAAATACTGTTTTTATTGTAAAGGAGATTGACTATAAAGTAGAATTCAGAGGTCACTAGAACTTCCAAGATAAAGTGCAGGACTTCGAAGGTCTTTCCTCTTGAATAGGCCTCTTGGGGCTACTTCTCAAACCAGAAGGGTCTTCTCTGCATTTGGGGACATTTCTGGGGAGAATTTTAAAAGCACTATCAGGAAAGGGGTGGCAATGAGCTTTTGAAGACAATGGGCGTGAAACTCCCTCACTGGATATTAATCAACAAATACTGATTGTGTCCCTTCTACGTGCAGAGGTCTCTGCCGGGCATTGTGACATGGGGAGAACCATGCGTGAGCATCTCAGCTCATGCTTCCTCCTCAGAACTGTCCCTCCCTCCCACCCTTTCTGAAGCAGTAAACTGAGGCAGGCATGCCTGCGTTAGGGGCCCTGTGACCCTTATCTGATTCGTCCAAGTGTAGTCCAGAGGCACAATCAACCCAATTCTTCACGTTGGGGAATTGATCCAAGAAGCATGAGTCTAAGGGAGAAGGGACAGTCTGGTCCCCAGGGTTGGGACCAGAGCCCCCTGATTGCAGAAGGAGCTGCTCGAGTCTTTAAACACAGCTGGTGGTCAGAGGGAGAGAACCCAAGGTGGCATACAGCAGAGATGGGCTGTATGTGTCCCTAGAGAGAGGGGCTGGGGACCCGTGGGGCTGGGCTTTACTTCTTCAAGTCGACTTTGTTGAGATTCTCCTGATTTTCATAATCCCCTTCTGCCTTAGCTAACTTGTCTGGGTATCTACTTCTTAGCATCCTCATGAAATATAGGAAAAGTGATCAAAAAAAAAAAAAATTCTAGGAACACGATCCCTGCCCTCGATGAGCTTACTAGCTAAACAAAATGATGCCAGTAATCGCAACAGCAATGACTAGCACGCTCTGAACTCATGCTATATAGACCGCGTCCCTTGCAGGATCACAGCTGAGCCTCACAGCCCTCTCTAGTACCCAGGGTTGTCGCTGCCATCGGATTAATTAGGGACCCGGACTTAGGGAGACCCGGCTACTCCCCTGCAGCCCACACCATTAGCCACTGATGGAGTCCGGTGTGGATGTGGGCAGTGTGTCCCAGAGCCCTCTCTCTTACCCGATACGCTTTGCTGACCACGTGGAGAAAGAAGGGAGGCGGGACCAGAGAGGATGAGATGAGCGGCCGATGAATGAGAGGCCCTCTAGTTAATCAGAGGAGAGGAAATGTGACCGTGGGCTGCTGTCTGGCGATGAGCAGAGAAGGACCCGGAAAGTAAGTTTCGGGGCTCAGGGGGGGGGGCCGCATCTGTGAAGGCACACTCAGTCATTTCACAATCAGTGAGGTGGATTTGGGACGCTGATCGATAGGGAGCTCTGAAACTGACGCGGTCTTTAAGGGAGACGTTTTGGCCGCAGGCATCAGGACCCCTAAAAAGGCCCACGGTGTTCAGCAAGCTGCTGCCACGTTGGCGGATGTTCCACAAACAAAGTCATCTGCGGGCACTCAAAGCTGCAGGTGCAGAAGACCACCACCGAAGCCATATCTATAATGGCAAAGGATTGGCAACACCCTAACGTCCAGCGTGGGGGACTCATCAAAGTAGGTAACAACCACATAGCGACGGGGCGTCGTTGCCTTTCGGCTCCGATTCCATCCTTCTAGGCTTGGCTTTGTGATGCGGAGGCTGGGAGTCTGTGAAACGTTCTACAGGCAGGTGGCTCGTAGAGATGATGGAAGGCGGGAGGAGGGAGGAGGGAGGAGGGAGGAACTTGTTCCTTCCTGGTTGCCTCCTGTCCCTATCAGATCACCCCGGCTGCAGTGACTCATTTCAATGTTTTATTTTTGAGACAGGGAGAGACAGAGCATGAACGGGGGAGGGTCAGAGAGAGAGGGAGACACAGAATCCGAAGCAGGCTCCAGGCTCTGAGCCGTCAGCACAGAGCCCGACGCGGGGCTCGAACTCACGCGAGATCACGCGAGATCGTGACCTGAGCCGAAGTCGGCCGCCCAACCGACTGAGCCACCCAGGTGCCCCCGCAGTGACTCATTTCAGCAGCAGCCTGTGGATCCGCCTTGCAACTTTTCTACCCTGTCGGAGCCAGGCTCTCTCTGCGCTCCCTCAAAGGTATCCGTGCCAGCCGGGCGGTACCTGTCCTCTGGGGTCTGGGTCTGGGCTCTGCCGGGACTTCCCAACTGAGCTGAATGATCTCAATCTCTTCCTTTCATCTTCCCAGTCTTTCTACAGTTACCATCATGTGATGCCTCACCACGCTCTGTCTTCTCGCTTTACCGTCGCTGGTCACCACTTAGCATGACCCTCATCCTGCAAGACGGCGAGTGAAATGGGCTGCCCGGGTGGCTCCATCGATTAATCGTCCCACTTCGGCTCAGGGCATAATCTCGCAGTTCGTGGGTTCGAGCCCCGCGTCGGGCTGATGGCTCAGAGCCCGGAGCCTGCTTTGGATTCTTTGTCTCCCTCTCTCTTTGCCCCTCCCCCAGTCATACTCTGTCTCTCTTTCAAAAATAAATAAACATTAGAAAAGTTTTTTTAAAAAGATGGCTTGTGAAGCAATTTTGAAGTGATAGCCAATGAGCTAATTACCCTCCCCCCCCCCCCCCCCCCCCACCGAGCGAGGACAAACAACACAATGCATAATATACCTCAATTAGATTATCTCTGTTAAAATAACCCGTAGGCTTTCTGTCTCCAGCCTGGACCCTGACCAGCAATGTGAAAGATAAATAACATGTGACCTTGTTTACTTTCCACGATGAAATGGGTAAAAAGCGGGAAGTAAAACCATAAGAACGATATGACCAGAACCTTATCTTCTTTTCCTCAGCCACTTTTTTAATATATTGATAAAGTCGCCTTTTTCACTAAAAATTTTTAAAAAATGGGGCACCTGGGTGGCTCAGTCGCTTAAGTGTCCGACTGTGACTCAGGTCATGATGTCACTGTTGGTGAGTTCTAGCCCCGTATCAGGCTCCGTGCTGGCAGCTGGGGGCCTGGAGCCTGCTTCGGATTCTGTGTCTCCCTCTTTCTGCGCCCCTCCCCTGCTTGCCCTGTTTCTCTCTCTCTCAAAAATAAATAAACATTTAAAAATACATGAAAATAAAAATTTACAAAAATTATTGACATATAGCATTATATATGCATCATATAGCAATGTATAGAATGTTGGCATATAGCATTATATTGGTTTCAGGTATACAACATAGTGATTCATCTATTGATATCTATTGATATATAGATATCGATATCGATATATCAATATGTAGATATCGATAGATATCAATAGATGAATCACTATGTTGTATACCTGAAACAATATAATAGATAGATATCTATCGACATTGATATATAGATACATAAAGAGTGAAATAATTCTCTTTTTTTAAAAAAAATTTTTTAACATTTATTCTTGAGAGACAGAGAGAGAGAGAGACAGAGCGTGAGTGGAGGAGGGGGCAGAGAGAGAAGGAGACACAGAGCCTGAAGCAGGCTCCAGGCTCTGAGCTGTCAGCACAGAGCCTGACATGGGGCTCGAACTCACGAACCGTGAGATCATGACCGGAACTGAAGTCGGACACTTATCCAACTGAGCCACCCAGGCGCCCCGAAATAATTCTCAATAAGCTTAATTACCATCCATTACCGCACATGGTTACAGTTTTTCTTTTTTCTTGTGATGAGAACGTTTAAGATCTCCTCCTTTAGCAACTTTCAAATGGACTCAGAAGTATTAACTGTAGTCTCCATGCCATGCATGACATCCCCGGGACTTATTAGTTTTATAACTGGAAGTTTCTACTTCGGAGGGCGCCCCTCCACCACCGCTGATAACCCCCAGTCCGTTCTCTGTGTTCAAGAGGACCTTTTTTTTTTTTCAAGCATAGAGAAAAAAGAATGAAAACAGATGTCAAAAGTAGTGTGACCAGTGGAAGCCTCCGATGGCTGGCACACAGCCCCGAGGCATGGAAACCCCCTAAGGTCACACTTGGCTCGGTCCTTCCCCTGCCGCGTCTGGCTTGGGACGCTTGGGAATTTTTCCTACTGTTTCCCCCCCCTGCCTGCCCTCTTTAGAGGCTCGGTGGGGTCCCGGGTGCGGTCCACGCCATCAGCGAGCATGGGAAGACCCTCTTTGATGTGGGCACGGTCAGGGAAGGAACCACTTCTGCAGGACAGCCTGGCAGATCTCGGGTCCCATTTCCATGGCAACGAAGTGGCAAAGGCTGAATGTCTGATTTTGGTTGGGGCTGTGGTGGCCGCTAATTACAGGCAGCTCTCTGTGTCCCTTTGCTCTCCCTTAGAAAGGTCTCTATTTATTTGTTGGCAAGGTTTATTTACCTCCCCCCCTGCCCCCTTTTTGGATTTTATTCTCTCTCCTCTTCATTCACTTCACCCTTTAGAAAAAAAAAGAAAATCTCTGTTGTAGCTGGGGCAGGGGGAGGGGGGTATTTGCTTTCCTGGTTGTTATGGAGATGAAAAGCCAGATTACAGAGCGGGGCTCCAGAGAGGAAGAATGATCACCGGGACCCAAGGTAGCCCTTGGCCCGGCTGGATAGGGGTGCGAAGCAGAAGAGGCAGGTTGGGGCCCCCAGGAGAGCACAGGAGGTGAAGGGAAGTGCGAACAGAAGAGGCAGCCCCCGAGGAGGTGGGTCAGGCCGGAGGCTCAGGAGCGGATTCCTGAGAAGACTCACGAGATGGCCAGGGGCCTCTCTGTTTGCAATCGGCTTGTCTTCATCGCACGTTTTGAGTTGCTGGGCGATCCGGCTTCCTTCTTTCCGAAAGCGTGATCCGCAAACTTTTCTGCTTAGGAGGCTGACCCAGCCTTCGGGGCTTTGGTGAATACCTCTGGGGGAAAACCCTTGCTGCCTTGCCCGGGGACCCTCTGCGGGAACCCCTCGGGGGGCTGACGGGCGGTGACGGCAGGACGAGGTCTCAGGCTAGCCCTGCCCTGCCCAAGATGGTGAGCGCTGGATGGCTATGGAAATTAACGAATGTGAAATCAAATGGAAAATGCAGTCCCTTCTAAGTACTTTCTGCTCAGTTTTCCTGTAAACCCAAAATGTCTCCGAAAAATAAAGTCTGTGAATCATAACTCAGTACAGTACCTCCCTTGCTCTGTTTCAAGTGCTCAATAACCACATGTAGCTGGTGGATACTGGGTGGGAAAACTCAGATGTAGCATGTCTCCATCATCACAGAAAGTTCTGTTGGAGAACTTGGGTCTAGTAAATAGCCGACCTTTCTGGACTGGGGTGAAAGGAAACCAATGCGTCATAGCCATTCACTCATTCATTCGTTCAACAAATATTTACTCTTTGCCAGGCTTAAGATTTGCTTGACACAGGCAGCTCCTGTCCTCATGAAGCTTATATGCTGGTATATAATAGTAAGGGTCCAGGGGCGCCCGCCCGGGGGGCTCAGTCGGTCAAGTGTCCGACTTCGGTCAGGGTCTTGATCTCGCAGTTGGTGAGTTCGAGCCCCACATCCGGACCTGTGCTGACAGCTCAGAACCTGGAGCCTGCTTCGGATTCTGTGTCTCCCTCTCTTTCTATCCCTAGCCCGCTTGCTCTCTCTCGCAAAAATAAATACACATTAAACAAAAAAAAAGTGTTCCATAGATATAAATAGAATTTAGCTCTGGAGAAAAATGAAGCGGGTCAAGGGAGATTAGAGAATGCTGGGTGCTAAGAAAGTGGAGAGGGGTCTATTTTATTTTATTTTTTTAATGTGTATTTATTTTTGAGAGAGAGTGAGCGGAGAAGAGAGAGGGAGACAGAGAATCCCAAGCAGGCTCCATCCACTCTCAGACACGGGGCTGGAGCCCGCAAAGTCGTGAGATCACAACCTGAGCCGAAATTAAGAGTTGGATGCTTAGTCAACTGAGTCACCTAGGCACCCCGAGAGGCGTATATAAAGGGCAGTCAGAGTTGGCTCAGCAGGAAGGTAACAACAAAAACAACAAAAAATAAAACACAAAAAAACCAAAAACAATAACAACAAAACGAAAACAAAAACAAAAACACTCAAAAAGCAAAAAATCAAATAACAACAACAAAGAGATTGCAGCTTCCAAGGGCAAAGAATCCCAAGCAGAGGGAACCACTGTGCAAATGCCCTGTGGAAGCCTGCTGGAGAGTTTTGAGCAGGTGGGTGAAATCATCTAACTAGCTCTGAGCAGGACCCCTCTGGCTGGTGAGGGGAGAATGAACCAGAGGGGGAAGGAGAGAGGTGTCTCAGAGAGACCGGTGGGGCGGAGGGGTGGGGGGGGGGGGGGGTTGCTGTAATCCCGGTGAGAAGTGACAGCGGCTCAGACCGCGACAGGAGCAGTGGGAGAGGCAAGAAGTCGTCAGATTTCAGGAGAGATTTCGGAAGCAGATTTTTCTGGTAGGTTCGTGTGGGGTGTGAGAAAGAGAGGGGTCAAGGATAGTTGCAAAGGTTTGAGGACCTGGAAAGAGAGGGTTTCCTTTCACAGAGATGGGAAAGGTGGGGGCAACTGCAAGGTGGGGAATGGTCAGGACCTTAGCTGTGGACACACAAGTCCAAGATGCGTGGCGAATATCTGAGCGATGGTCTCAAGTGCCACGTGAGTTGAATAGACAAGTGCATTCGCTCACCAGGTGTCTGTCAGGACTTAAGTCACCCTGGGCATAAGAGACTGACAGTAACTTCATTCTTATTTCCAATTTTCTTTGGTTGATCATTAAAAAAAGAAACATCTTGGGGGGCTCCTGGGGGGCTCAGTCGGTTAAGCGTCCGACTTCGGCTCAGGTCATCATCTCACAGTTCGTGAGTTCGAGCCCCGCGTCCCGGAGCCTGGAGCCCGCTTCCCATTCTGCGTCTCCCTCTCTCTCTGCCCCTCCCCTGCTTGCACTCCGTCTCTCTCTGTCTCTCAAAAATGAACACACGCTGAAAACAAACTTCAGAAGAAAAACAGAAACATCTTGTTTCTGCCGTTTGTACACCAGCTTGCAAATCTAACGTCCACACTGAGCAGACAGACGCGTGGCTAACAGGTTCCTTGATTCTACCGCCCTCGCCCCCCCCCCTTTTTTTTTTTCAGTTCATCCAGTTCACAGCCAGACGCCAAGGCGGGGCACGAAGAGCCTGGAATGCCAGCCCAGCCCTTGAGAAGCTGACACCTGGTAGGAGTCGCCACGACCCGGAACAAAGCTCTTGGGCCTTGGACCCATCAAACATGATTCCCCGAACTGGCTCCCGTACTCAACAGGTCCTTGTCCTGGGGCCATGCACTTGGCCTCTCTGAACTCATGTGCTCGTCTGTGTAATGGGGCACCTGATATCAGCGCCGAGGGCTGTCGGCAGGATTAAAGGAGAAGCGCGCAACTGCTCCAGCACAATGCCTGACGCGCACAAGGGCTCACTTAGTAAGTGGTTGTGAGGATTAACTTCACTGTTTGCGAGCGAAACAGGCGCGTAATGGGAAAGATCATAGCGTGTGGGGTCACGTGCTTACGCGAATGTTTGCTGTGAATGTAAAGAGGGTGATGTGTGTAAAGGAGGGGGCACGGCTCTTGGCTCCTAGGACCCGCTCGGTCAATGTCAGTGGCCGCTATTTGCGCGGCGACGCGGGGAGCCTGGGGAAGCTCTCCGGAGGAAAAAGAGAATCAGAGGGGGACGCACGCATTCGAAATCAGGGAGAGGAAAGCGCAAAGCAAAACAGAACAGAACAAAGCCCTTTTCTGGGTCTGTAGGAAGGCAGCCCAGGCCGTTCCCCGTCTGGTGTTCCCTGGGAGGATCCTGAGGCTCTTCAAGCTTTCAGGCTCCCCAACAAATCTGCTTTGGCCGAGGCAGGGCAATGGGGGACATTTGGGGTGGGATGTGGACGTGCCCGGGGTGAATGTGCTTGGGGGGCTGTATTTTTATCAAGGCACGTTTAAGCGAACTGGAACCTTCTCTTCCCAAGCCCACGGGGGCTTTGACATCATCCCAGATGCCAACTCCAGACCTTGCATGAGCCAGGCAGGAAGTGAGTCCCCCCCACGGCGGCGTAACCAGTTCGTAGGCAAAGTTTCCCCCGAGCTGGTAAGTTGCCGAAAGCTTCCACTAACGGCAGCCTTGGCTGGCCCGGAGCTTCCCTGTAGCCATCACCAGGAATCCAGAAGCGAAGGGCGAGGGGTGAGTCATCTCCCTTCGCTACGATGTGCTCAAAGCACCTCACTTGCTCGGTCGGGGATAACCCTCTCAAGAGTGAAGAGTGAGCCTTGCTCTCTGCACCCTCCTCGAATAAACGCCCCCCTGTTGGTTCTCTTAGCCTGGTGAGGCAGACTACAGGCATCTTGCAAACAAGTCAGGCAACCCGGGCTGTGAACTCTGGCCTTGCTACTTAGTAGCTGAAAGCAAGTTGTTCAAGTCCCTCTTTCTGGATTTCCTCTTCTTGCAAAACGAGTTGCAAACGCTTAACGTCTATAAATGGCAACATCTAGGTCAAAGGCTCTTGTAAGGCTTGGATGCAAATACATGTGCCCTAATAAGTAGCCATATGCTAGGCATTGTTCTTAACGCTCTACCTTCATAAATTTCTCTCATCTTCCCACCGCCTAAGGTAAGAGCTGTTAGCCTCTCCATCTTACAGATGGAGAAAGAGACAGAGAGGTGAAGACTTTCCCAAGGTCACTTAGTTAAGTGGTGGAATGGACATTCAAACGTTGCCTGGCTCCGGGTCGTGCGTCCTTAACCATTAGGTAACGCTCCCTTTCAGTAAAAGATCCCTGTTAAAATTCTACTCATCCAGTTTTTCCTGGGTGCCCTGTAAGCTGTGTGCCTCCCACCAGGAACCCAGAAAGAACCCCAAGCTTTGTCTTATCCCCACCACGGAGGACAGTGGCTGATCGATCTCAGGCCAGGGGGATCTGTACCAGTCTTATTTAATGCAAGACACAACTAAATTCTACCCATCCGGTCCCGCTTGCCCCATCTCTCTCCTCTCTCTCTTTCTCTCTCTCGCTCCCTGGGGGCCTCTTAGTAGCTTATTTGGAGTGAACACCATCCGGAAAAAAAATTTTTGCTAAGAAAAACAGGAATCAAGACATCAGGACAGGTTGCCGACAGGACCTTTGATCTAGCCAGAAATAAATATCAGCAAAGCTGTCGAGAGCTCTCTTGCCCCATTTCCTTCTAAAGCAATGGAAGTGAACCTCGGTCACCGAGCCCCCCCACTGGCCCCCAGGGCTGGCGAGCGTGGAATTGTGATCCCCACTCTGCGGTGGGGAGCCCCTCTAGCGTGTGTCCCGAGGGCCGGCTGGGGAGAAAAGCCTGCATTGGTCACTTCAGCATTACTCACAACAGCCGGGATACCCACCTGTCAAGGGACGGATGAATCAAGACATTACGGTATTCAGCCTTAAAAAAGAAGGAGATCTCGCCATTGAAGACAACACGGATGGAACTGGAGGACGCAATGCTAAGTGAGATAAGCCAGACACAGAAAGAAAAATACTACACAATCTCACTGATGTGCAGAATCTAAAAAAGTCGAATCCGTAGAAGCAGAAAGTGGGCAGGTCACCAGGGGCAGGGAGGCCGGGGCCATGGGGAGATGTTGGCCGAAGGGTCCTGCTGCATAAACAAATACCTGTTATAACCGTCACACCCTTTGTTTATGCTGTGCTAAGCGCCTAAATGTATTAGCGTGCTTAACCATAGCTTCGTCCTAAGACGTATGAATTGTATCATCATTTCCATTTCACAGATGAGAAAACTGAGGTCCGCAGTGCTTTAGCAGGTTGCCCAGGGCCCCACGAGCTGAGATGGAGTGGAGGAATCCGGGCTCTGTGACTCCAATATCTGGACATTCAACCACAAATCTGTTCTTAAGTAATAACTGGAACCCAGGAGCCTGAGTTTTCCAGTGGGAGCTTCCTTGTTCATGAAGTTGGTCCCACAGCTGCAGAACTGTAGAGCCACTGAAGTGAATCTTGGCATTTATCGAGTGCTTGTGGTATGCCTAGCACCGTATGAGGGATTCCTTAGAGTCAAAGAGCAGTGTAGAGGACAGGGCTCAAGAGAAGAGTAGGTGAGGGAGAGAGCAGACCCAGGGATGGTTTGGTTAGGAGATGATGTAGACCCACGTATCTGGCTTGGGTGATGGGGTAGATGGTGGAACCAATCACCAGATTAGGACACTGAAGGAAAAATCTGGGGGAGATGGTGAGACAGACCAGCCAGGAGCCATTTCCTGTATTTCCTACCAGTAGATTTCGTTCATGTTTTGGCCTGTGGGCTAGTGGTGGTCACGTGACCCAATTCTTGTCCATGAGACTTGGATGGGGCAACGACGATGACTGGAAACATTGCCTACAAACATTGATCAAAGGAAAAGGTAATTTCAGGAAAAGACCCCCCACCCCCACCCCCCCTACACTTTGTGCCTTTGGCTGAGGTCACGATATCTGGACTTGTGACCGCCATCTTGTAAGCAGGAGTGGCTCAGCATGAAAAGTCAATATACTGAGCCCCAGAAAGGACAGATGGGCACAGCTTGTTTTGGTGCCCAGCTGACTGGCTGCTCGCACCTGGAAAATAACCACTTGTCTACGGATGTCCAAAATATGCCCAAATGAAGTATCTTTACGGTTTAGTGCATGGCGAGTGGGCTTTTCTGTTCCTTGCAGCTGAAGGAATCCTGACTGGTGTCCCTGCTAAGTTTAGCGCCTGGGCCCTTCAGCGTCCGGGAGGTCTCTCGGCACACTTCCTGAGAACGACGAAGGAAGAAGGAGAGATGTGGCAACGAAGTTGTATTCGGTGGTACTGGGAGGACGGAGCGAGAAGGGGTGAATGCGTTTGCTGGAACAGAGAGCTACGAGGGCTCTGAGCACACGCAGCTCTCCTGGTGGATGGCGCTTTCGAAGCTGGTCCTCTGACTCCACATCTAGCTCCCGCACAGGCACCCTTCCTGCTGTGCCCGGGAGGCCAAATTGTGCAACTTGGGAGCTAAACGTCTCTCTCTGGGTGTCTTTCCTCAAGGTCTGATTCCGGGGTGGCAGGCAGGTCCCACTGAGGAGGAAGTGGCCGCGGATTCAGGGCCAGTGCAGCTCAGGCTGGGAACTTGGGTAGGGGGAGCTCCCTGCGTTCGGGGCCCCTCCGCACCAGCCCGCCGGTGGTAGGATGCTCTCGGTCAAGGGGACGTTGCCGTGCGTTCCTCCTCCTGCAAAAGGGGGTCCCAGTTCCAGTAACCCCCGTTGCCTCTGTGCTGTGTTCCCAGGCAACCAGATGCGATTTGTTCTCTGCTCCCCGTCGCCTCCATCTGCAAAGCATTTGCGTGTCCCCTGTCTCTGGGGATTGGAGACCTGACCTCTTCCTCCCACCGTCTTCCTCCTCCCACCCCCCCTCTACTTCCTCCCGTGACATCTGAGAGGGGCAGGAGGCCTCGTGCGTCCCAGTTACCGTCTTTGAAAGCTTCCTGCACCGCGCCTCCTTCCCGACGCACTCTCCCGGCCCCAGCCTGGATGCTGTCCCTCACCGCACTCTTATTTGGGCACCAGATGTTAGAGGTTAGACACCGACCCCCCCTCGCGTTCACATCTTCCTTTATTTTATTCGCCTCCCCTCTTCCCGAAGCTCTGCCCACAACCCCCACGCCCCCCTCCCATCCTGGCGTGCGTGTGTGCTGACCTCCGCACGCTCCTGAGTCAACCGATTGCGCCTGAATCCACTTAAAGGTGAAAGGATAAAGCAATTTTCTTCAAGATGTGGCCTAAACTGTTTAGTCTTGGAGGCCTCCAAAGGGCAGGAATGAAAGGGTGCCCCCCACCCCCACCCCCACCCCTGTCTCCAAGCACCCAGTCTGGGCTCGCCTTGATCTATGCAATTTGGAAGAGCTTAATCTTCTGCCCCTGGGCGGGTGTGTCAGACCTCTGCTGAATTAGGCGCATAATGTATGGACCGTGTCAGCGATTGCCTGGTTAGCAGACTTGGGGGGTGGGGCGTAAAATTAAAAAGGGTAATAATCAATTGTTCCCGCGTCCAAAAGTCAGGAGGCATCAATCCAAAAGGAGAAAGTTGCAATCCATCAACCCAACAGAGGGCCAATGAGTTTAGAGTTTTAATTGTTAAGGGAGGGACTGGAAGGTGGGGGGGGGGGTGGAACCAAAGGAGCTCTCGGCCCCATCCACTACCAAAGCACATCCGGCCCCACGGACCCCCGGAGGTTTTGGATTGGGGGAAAGATTTGTGTGAGATCTGGATTGAACCTCAGAGGGTGTCAGCACTTGGTCCCGCAGCAGGGAGGGCCCGGAGAGACCGAGAGGTTTTCTCGTCCAGGGGCTGATTCTAGGTTCCCTGTTTCTAGAAGCGGTCTTTCTTCGGCAGCCTTCGAGATGGTCTGTGAAGCACGCTGCATACGACCCATCCAATGGTACTGTCATCCCCTGGTGGTTTATTTTGTTTCTCCCACCAGTTCGTGAGCTTTCTGTAGGCAAGAGCCCCATGGTATAGTCTCCCAGTAATCTGCATCCGCGTGACTTTGGGCAAGCGACTGTCCGAGGCTCCGTTTGTCCAGCTGGAGAAATGAGATTCAAAGGTTAGTACCCTCCCCCTAAGAGAATGGCAAGAATTGAATGGGCAATCCAGGTGTACCGCTGGCCACGGGGTAAGTATTCAGCACATGTTCGTCGTGTTATTTACCATAACTATTATGGTTGTCCCTGAAGGGCTGCCCCCTTGAATCTCAGGAATATTCATTTCGAACCAGCCCCACCCCAGGCAGACAGTAACTAGATTCTTCCCCTCATGGGGTCTGTGGACGGTGTCCCATTCCAAGGGCCCAAGGTGCTGGGAAACTGTCACTAGATGGATTCTACGTGAAATTCCTCCTCTGTTCCTCCGAATGCGGGCATCTGCCAGTCTTTAAAAAGCCGAGTAAATTCGGGTCATTCTGCCAAATGCCTTCACAGATATCGTGAGCTCTACCCAGAATTCATGGTGGCTTGGACGGTCCGTCGGACCTCCTAAAAACCACTTAAAGGCAAATGTGTGCGCCTAGGAATTCTACCTCTCTGTTTCTCTCCTAGAGATCTACTTGCAAATGGTCATGAAGAAGCACATTAAAAAAAAAAAAAAAGATGGTCGTTGCCATCGTATTTGCAAGAGCACAAAACATGAGATGGCCTAAATGCTCATCGGTGGGACACTGGTCAAGTTAATCATGGCATTGCCCACGCACGGGAAGAGGGTTCAGCAGTTTAAAGAGGTGATCTGGGAAAGGATCTCCAGGATATGTTGATAAGTGAGGGGAAAAAAAAAAACCCAAAGCAAATGGCACAGCAGTTGCATCCGTGTAAAAACACAATTTAAAAGCTTCCCCTTGTGCATTGCCTAGGATCTGTGCACCGATGCAGAGAGAAATGTCTTGAACGAAACTCAGCAAACCAGGAAGAACGGAGCTGAGTTAAGCTGGGATGGGAAGGAGAAAGGAAAGCAAAAGAAACTTCGCTGCTTGTCCTCACCTGAAATGATGGAATTTATTTTTTGCCACAAGAATATATTACGCATTCCTATCGTCAACTGGAGAGTGAGGCGCACACACACACACACACACACACACACACAGGGAAGGTTAACGCTCCAGCGCGAAAGGACAGGATTTCAGTCAACTTCGGTAAGAATGAACAAATCCCAAGGGCCTCTCGAGAGGAGGATGGAAATAAACTGGGGCCCGTGGGCAGACTGGAACCCTCCATGCTAATGGGAAGAAACAAACCCCAGCTACCCACAGTGCTGCTCTTTTTCTTGGTCCGGGCACACTCTTCGGCAGGTATGCGATAGTCCGTAAAAGTTCAAAAAAAAAAATCAATACTCAAAAAAAAAAATGTTTTTTTTTTTTTTTTAATATGACAGGAGGGAAAAAGCCCTTTATCTTTCTAGGAAAAAAAAGAAAAAAGAAACCCCTCCCCCCAAAAAAACCCGTCTTAACCATTTGTGAAGCCTTTGGTGCAAGTAAATAATCATTTATTTAATGAAGGGAGGAGCCCGTGCCTGTCATCACATTTTCAAAGGGAACCTTCACCCCCTGGAAGATTAAGAACAAAAGCTGTGCTATTTTGCAGGAGAGGTGGGCAAGGTGGGGGGAGGGTGGGGGAGGGGGGTGATTCTTTAAAAAAAAAAAAGAAAAAGAAAAAAAGAAAACTCCTTGGGAGAAATGTGCTTCCTGCTCTAAAGGTATCGGCCATGAAACGTCAGGCTAAAAGCTGCTGCAAGTGGGAAAGGTCGGGATGAGTTCCTCAAACAACCAGCCACCCTTTCCAAGTTCTTGGCCAACCTTGCCTTCTGTCTTCAGACACTCACTTTGCCGTTCTCCACACATCTGTGGTTTACGGCAGTATGTGCTGCTGGGCGGGTGATTTATAGCTCTGCTCAGGCTTTGGGTAAAGGTTTCTGGGGGAAGGTTCCCCCCCCCCAGTTCGTTTGTAATTTAGGGGCATTTCTGGAATTCCCCGAGGCCAGTGGCTCCTGGCAGACAATGAATGTGGGTCGTTTCTAGAATAGATGCTCCCCAACATATGCGTTCCTGTGAAGAGAGATGCTTGGTCAAGGGAAGTGGCTTTGTCCCATAAATCACTGTGCATTTGGAATGTGTTGTCTCTCCTTATGAGATATGAGAGAGAGAGAGGGAGAGAGAGAGGAGAGAGAGAGGCTGGGCTCACGTGCAGGGCACTCTCACAGGAAGGAACGCGTCAGGGGGAGGAGGTCAGCACCTGGGGGCTGTCTGGGACAGAGCAGCTTAAGGGGATCCCCACCCAGCCGTGGCAGGATGCCGCCAGGCCACATGGTGGACCCATTGTCCACATCGGGGTGCTCTGTGTCTCTCCTCTGCTCCTCCCCTCCCCATCTGCCGTTTCCCTCTCTGAACGGTGTCGGGGAGAGCGGTTTACAGACTTGAGTTCAAGTCCCAGCTCTGGGTCTCGCCTAAGCTCTCTGAGACCCAAGACGCCTCGTCCGTGAAACGGACGTGCTCCCGCCCGCCGAGTCGGGTTCTTCTGGGGACTCCCGGAGAAATTCAAGGAGCTCAAGTGTCTCCCACGGTGCATTCAGTTGGGCCTCGGTTCATAGTAATTACTAGTTTTTACACCTTTGTCTACGTCCGTGTTCTCAACAGGGAGGTGAGTTTGTTCCTCGGAGGTGTTTGCCAATGTCTGGAGGCAATTTTGGTTTTTTGTCCCCACTGGGGTGGCGCTACTGACATCCGGTAGGGAGAGGCCAAGGATGCTGGTCAGCACCCCACCGTGCACAGGACAGCCCCCACCAGCACGTTTCAACAGCGCTGAGGCCGAGCAGGCTCATTCTTCAGTCTGTACGTCCTCCTCCTTGGCATTCCCGTACTATGCTTGGGGTCCTCACTCCCTTTCGCCTTCAGATGACACTGGGGAGCAGTTATTGGTCACATCTCCATGCTCATTAGAAATGGATCCAAACCCTGGCATTGCCCCCTACTGGCTGTGTGCCCTTGGATGAGTTACTTGACCTCTCTGAGCCTCGGTGTCCTCATCTCTGAAATCAAAGGCCGGTTTTGAGGGTACGGATGAGCAGGCACAGGAAGGAGAGCCCCGAGGACCACTTCAAAAACAATTGTGCATTTCCACCATCCCAACAACCTCAGGAAGACCATGAAGTTCTCGAAGCCGGGGGTCCACGGCGGGCTCCTTTCTGTGCCCTGCGTAAGTGCGGGAAAATGGTTTTGTTTCCTCTCTCGTCTCTCCTGATGGTCTCAACGGGTCCCCTTCCTTTTGCTTTAATTCCTCGCTTTTCTTCCTCCCTTTTATTTCTTCTCTTTTTTTTTCCAGCTCACCCTCAGGCGGGAACGGAGGGGCCCAAGCCCTCTCTGCTGTGGTTACCCATGCGCAATTTCAAAGCCTACTTCTGAACACAACGTGACCTGTTTCCAGGGGATGGTTTGCTTGTCTGGTTTCTTTCTCTTTCACCCCCTGGCTCTGGTTATTAAACTTCGGTTCCTGTGAGAGGAAGGGGTGAACTTTGAAAAGCTCCGGAATAAAACGCTCCTCGGGGTCTTCTTATCACTTCCCCCTCACCCCCTTGCCTTTCCTCCTTTGGTGGCAAGAGTTGGGGATCGCAGACCCCCGGGCGGGCCGCCCTCCTCGCTCCTCTGACTCCCGATGGCCCTGGTCTTATCAAGCAGTCCCTCCTGCCCCACGCATCTGAGCACCACCTGGCCAGCCCTGCCCGCGGGACCAGAGTGGGGAGTGAGTCTCCCACCCTGGGCGTGTGCTCCTGCCTCGCTCCCCACCCCTACCGCCGCCAGCAAGAACCTCCACCCTCTCGGGGGCTCTGTGGTAAACCAGTCCCTTGTAACTCAAGGAAGAGAGCCCCACTCCACCTTGACCGGGCGTGCTCTATGCACCGACATATTGCTAAGTGTTTTTCCAGGCACGATCCCATTCAACCCTCGCACCCAACCCAAGGCCTTGGCTGTTTCATTGTTCCCGTATTAAAGATGATGAAGTCCGGGGCGCCTGGGTGGCGCAGTCGGTTAAGCGTCCGACTTCAGCCAGGTCACGATCTCGCGGTCCGGGAGTTCGAGCCCCGCGTCAGGCTCTGGGCTGATGGCTCAGAGCCTGGAGCCTGTTTCCGATTCTGTGTCTCCCTCTCTCTCTGCCCCTCCCCCGTTCATGCTCTGTCTCTCTCTGTCCCAAAAATAAATAAACATTGGAAAAAAAAAAAAAAATTAAAAAAAAAAAAAGATGATGAAGTCCAAGCTCACGGAGATAAACGGACTTGCCCCAAGTCACAGGTTCACCTGGTGGCAGAGCTGGGATTCGAACCCAGGCTTCTCGGATGCCAGAGCTCCCGTGACTGACTGGTCCCAGTTTGCCTGGGCCTCTCCTGGTTTTAGTGCTACAAGGGCAGAGCCCTGGGAAAGCCCTCAGGCCTGGGAGACCCATCATGGCCTGTCATCAGAGGAAGCAATGGGGCCAACCCTCATACTACAAATTCTGAACGGCTTTGAAGAACAAGATTTCCCCCTTCTCTTTCCTTCCTTTTCCTTTCCTGCATGGTCGACTGCAGAAGGGGCTGGGCTAGCAGCGCCTTTTTTTTTTTTTTTTTGGTCTGACGATCCAGGGTTGCTGAAGACTGACAATGTCTGAGATGCACAGGACCTGACTGACTCCTCGGTGGGCTTAGCGTCTCCCCAGAACCTTCTCTAGCCCCTCCCTGGCGGTCTCTCGACCTATAATCGTGTTTCATAGATCATCTTCCATTTTCCAAAATGTCACCTTACGTTGGGAGCAACGACTCATTTGATGGGATCCAGCCATGGAATGTACTCAGAATTCAGTCTGGCACGTATGGCTCTCCAGGATGTCTTCCAACCTTCCTTATCTGTGCCGGGATCTCCAAATACATTTCCTCTTCCTCCTGGTCAGCACCTAGGCTGCCTTTCCCAGACGTGAGCACCACAAGGTGGGAGAAACCTGGTTCCAGAATCACCTCTTGGAACTGAGTTGCCTGTTGCTTGACTCTGGTCCCCAACATCTCTATTCTGGTCCAACAAATTTGCATTCGTCCTCTCTCCCCCATCCCTGCTTGTGTGTCCTCGGTCTGGAACAGTCTGAGTTAATTCCTTCCTATTTTAAGCTATGTTCGTCTTTAAAGCCTAAGTCCCATCTCTTTGGTGAAACATTCCCACAGGCTTCAAGAGACCCACAGTATCAGGGCGCTTGGGTGACTCAGTTGGTTAAGCGTCTGACTTTGGCTCAGATCATGATCTTGTGGACCATGAGTTTGAGCCGCGCGTTGAGTTGAGCTTGAGTTGAGTTTGAGTTGAGTTGAGCCATGAGTTGAGTTTGTGCTCCGTGCTGACAGCTCAGAGCCTGGATCCTGCTTTGGATCCTGTGTTTCCCTCTCTCTCTGCCCCTCCCCTGCTTGCACTCTCTCTCTCAAAAATAAATAAACGTTAAAAAAATTTTTTTAAAAAAAGAGACCCATAGTATCTCTTGCCCTCATTCATTCATTCATTCATTCACTCATTCTCTTGATATACTTTGTGAGCATTTTCATGAATGTCAGGGACTCTGTTGAGCACTCACAAGAAGAAAACTCCCAGCCCGCACTCCATCATAAAGCGTGGTAAGACAAATAGAACAAAAACTAGACAGCACGACCCATTGTAATCAATGCCCCATAAGGCTGTGGGAACACAGATAGGGATCAATGATCCAGTTTGGGAAGGGCGGTATTCAATAAATCACAGCCGTAGTTGTTTTGCCAGGCCTGGGTTTATCCTGACAAGCCTCGCACAGATGGCAGGACAATCGATAACCTTCTGGGTGGCCCGCCTTGCTATGGAGTCTCTCTTTTTCACCTCATTTTTTATCCTGTGCTACCCAACTGTGCCAGTCGTAACCATGTCAGCCACTGGGGGGAAACATGGCTCAGAGAAGAACAGCCTTAAAAATCATGGACGCGAGGCCTATTACGAAGTCAACGTTGGCCATGGGGGGCAGAGGAAGGAACCTGACATTCATCGAGTGATCGCTACGTGCCAAACTCACTGTCCCATTTTAAAAGACTTAACCATCATGACAACCGTATGAATTGGGTATTATTTACGTGTTTATTTTATCGGTGAGGCGGTGAAGTTTCAGGGAGGCAGAATACCTGCTAAGTTCACGTACCAAGGAAGGGATAGAGCCCCTGACTCCAGAAACCCAGTTGTCAACCACAGCGCTGGCATTGGTTCAGGGTCCCCGCAGGAGAGAGAAGGCTCACTCCACCGGAAGAATGGAGGAAAGTGTAACAAGGGGCCATTTGCAGAAGCGTCAGCAGAGTTCAAGGGAGCTAATGAGCCTAGTGAAATACCCCCGAGACTGGCAAAATAGCCTGAAGTGTTCCCCACCATAGGGCAGAAGAGGTAAGCATGGCGAGGGAGAAATTACCAGAAGGTGAAAGGAGCCGTAGGTGCAAGAAAAGACCTCCAGACAGGAGACGTGGCCTTGGTACAGGGACTGGGTCATTGCCAAACCCAGGCCCCGCAGGAAAGGATGGAGAGGTTAAATACCCCCACCTGTCTCTCCTCCATCCCTTTATATCTCTTGCAGAGGCCTCCCATTGGTCCAACCCAACTGGAATCCCAAAGGCAAGGGGGTCAGTTGATGCTAACCATCCAGGTCAGCCTTCCAGGGCAGAAGTCAGTGTGGAGAGCTGGGCTGGCAGGGTGAGCCGGAACATCCAGCATAACGATCTATTATTTCTCCCATGCAGCTAATTTAAATGATGGTAGATGGATTGTGTACTTTCCAATAACCTTTGTTGTTTTTTTGTACTGTATTCATGCAACTGTATTTTAGTGGGGATAAAAGCATGAGCGAATGTAACAACGTTGCGACCACAGACCATAAATTTCTGCAGCTGAAGGATTCTGGGAGCAGATCTCTCTGGAAAATATGACCTCGAGCCAATGTGGTTATGGTGGAACCAACCAAACTTCCTCAGGCAGAAGGAGTTTCATTAAAGTCTTTGTAACTCTAAGCTCCCTCATTTCTTGGACAGATTTAAAAATCCACTCATCTCTGCGGGGACTGCTGGTACCAAGCACAGCATCGCTGATTAAATTAAACAGAAGCAAACTCCGTTGGATTAAAGGAGAAAGAGGCACACCCAACATGGCGTCCCCAGGAAGCAGAGAAAGAAGCAAAGCCAGGCAGCCCACGAAGATCTGAAGACAAGGGCCTTAGGGAGAGCCAGAGCCTTCAGCAAAAAAGAAGAAAGAAAAAAAAAAAGGAAAGGCAGGGACAGAGCCAGAAAAAAAAAAAAGAAAAGAAAAAGAAAAGGAAACACAACACAAAGCCACCCATTTCTGACTTCCTGAGCTTTCAATATGGGGATCATTAACAGGAGCATTCTGGCTAATCTTAATTGCTGGGGCCAGAAAGGGAATTGCCAGGGTAAAATCAGAGCCCAAAGCATCCAGGGCTTTATAGATTAAAGCGAAGTTATCTCCTAATCCCATCAAAACGTCATAATCTTGTGTCACAGCGGCATCTAAACACAGCTGATTGAGATGCTGCGAGTGCCGGATCTGGGATCCATCACAGCGCTGCCGTCCGGAAAGCGAATAACCCCAAATGAGAAGATTGGATTTAGTGTGGTCTGGAGATATTTACTACAAAGGCCTGAGCACCAGCTCCGTCTCTCCCTCGGGCTTTGCAGGGGGAAAACGCTAGTGTCCCCAGATGCATTCTTCTTGAAGGAAATTTTCCCCAAATGGAAATAGATTCATCGTGCGTGCTGATGGTAAAATTAATCTGGGACCGCTGTTAGAAAAAAAAAAAAGAAAAAAATGCAGACGAGACAGAGAAATACGGGGGAGTGAGGAGAAAGCACGCGATCTCACCAGCCCGGGGAACTTTTGTTATTTGGCTGTGTTATCTTTCCGTCTCTCTCTGCTTTTCTTTCTACCCCTCCCCCCCCCCACCTCTACCTTCTAGGTCTCACCCTGTCCTCGCCTCCTTTGCATTCTTCCCTTCCACTCCTAAGACAGTTCCCTTTGGCCGAATCCCCGCTCCCAGGGCCGAATGTGGCTAACTCACAACTTGGGCGTCTCTAACGGTTCAGTATAACCAACCAGTGTCTACAGACCAGCATCTCTGAGTTCCATTCCGAATCCCACCGAGAGACGCAGCTAGCTGCATTCGGGTCATAGGCATCATATTTCTCTCTCTCTCTCTCTTTTTTTTTTATTCTTTTTTTAAAAAAGTTTATTGTTTTATTTTTAGAGAGAGAGAGAGAGAGAGAGCACACACAAGCAGGGGAGGGGCAGAGAGAGAGGGAGAGAGCGAATCCCAAGCAGGTTCCGCACTGTCAGTGCGGAGCCTGGGGTGGGGCTCGAACCCATGAACCGTGAGATCGTGACCTGAACTGAAACCAAGAGTTGGATCCTCAACCGACTGAGGCACCCAGGCGCCCTCCTTTCCCTCTTCTGTTCTTCCTCCTCATGTTATACCTCCTGGACTTTCTTTCTTTCTCTGCCTCTCTCCTTTTCTTTTCCCTTCCATTGTGTTCTTTTATTTCTTTTCTCATTTGAATGCTCTCAAGAGCATCCCTTTGTGGATCCGTTCTTCTGACATCAGGAGGTGCTCATAAAGTAGGCAAAACCCTGGGGCGCCTGGGTGGCTCAGTCAGTTGAGCGTCCGACTTGGGCTCAGGTCATGATCTCGCGGATCGTGAGTTCAAGCCCTGCATCGGGCTCTGTGCCGACAGCTCGGAGCCTGGAGCCTGCTTTGGATTCTGTGGCTCCCTCTCTCTCTGCCCCTCCCCCACTCATGCTCTGTCTCTCTCTCTCTCCTTCAAAAATAAATAAACATTAAAAACACTTTAAAAAGTAGGCAAAACCCAATTCCAAGGGTGCACGGAGAATCCATTCAACCTGCGTCTCGCCGCGAGACCCAACTTTCCAGGTGCTGAGTTGAAGCCCAGCCTGTGACCCTCTCTATGTCTTTGCCTGGGCTCTCCACCTCCAACAGATGAGTCTCCCGTCTGTAAAACGGGGTGAAAAAGTCCACTCCCTCGCTTGACGTCAGGAAGCTTCTGAGTGACATGATGCGTGGCTGGCCCCCAGCATTCGGAAGACATAATGCCAAAGCGATGCTTGGCTTATTCCGGATAGATCCAGGAGGAACAGTCAGCAGTGGTGGGACAAAAAGTTATAAGAAGATGGACTTTCACTCAATGCAAAAGAAACACTTCCCACAAATGTCCGACAACGGGCTGGGTTGTGTCGGGAGAGACTAAGCTCTCTCTCACCCAAGTATCAAAGACAAGGCACACGAGCCCATGTTCTTGGATGTTTCAAGGGGAGTTGGAGGCGCTGTGGACAAGCGTTGACTTCTGACTCCCATTTTAGATCTCTGACTCTTGGTGTCTCCAAGCTTTTGGTTCTCCAGATCACATGCCTTATCTCTACGTAACCAACGCTTAACTTCACAGAACTATGGGTGGTGGGGCGGAGGGGGCGGTGGGGGGGGGTGGTGGGAGGCAGAGGCTGACCTAGAAGTGAAAATGTCTGACTTTGCAAGCATTCCTTATGGCCACAGTAAGGAAATTGCTTCACTCTCCCTGGGTTTTGTTTGCTCAGGTTGACAAGAGGAGAACTTGCTCTACTCTGCTCCCCACCCCACCCATACTATCCAAGGAAGGTGGGGAGAACGTTCTGGGAGTGAGGGGTTGGCTGACCATCGTGGTGAGTGTAGGTGTACATGCTTGGGGGCAGGTCCGCTATGGGGAGGGAGAAGGCATTTGAGTCTCCACCAGAGGAAAGGCAGAAGGGAAGAAAAAGGAGCCGCGAAGCACACTGACAGAGGACGAAGGATCGGCACCGATGGGAGGACCAACTTGAGAGAGGACGCGCCTGATGGGAAGATTTCGGTCGTTTTTTGGGAGTTGATATAAACGCCCTCCTCCTTTTGTCCTGTGGGACCTTCAGTAAAATCTCCGCGGCTCACAGATGCTTTTGTTGCAGGTGGCCACGTTCCGCGTCGATCTTGGCATCGGATAAAACAGAGAGACCGTCTGGAGCACGCTGACTTCTGCGTTCCATCTGTCAAAGGAGGGGAGTAGCCGGTGTCTCACTGAGAGGTCGTGAAAAGCAATTGCAGACATCTAACACACAGCAGGGCCCCGGTGAGAGCTCCTTGGATCTACACGGTCCCCCCCTGAACATGAAGGCTATCTTTTTCCAGACCAGTTGTATTTTTCCCTCTGAGAAATGATCAGGCATTTCGGGTTTTGTGAGCATCAGGTTTCACGTTTACTTTGGCCTGGAGAGTCGGTGAGGAATGGCCCCTGCATCCTGGGGAGCTCTCCGTTACCTCTCTCGATCTTTTTTTCCCCTAGCCTATCACACGAAGGCCTCAAGCTAATTTTGGCCACTTGCTCGTTTCACTGCCTGAAATCCAATCCCTCTGGAGCATTTTCTCAAAGGAGAGAAGCGCTAATGAAGCCATTGGATGGAAATGTCCAGCCCTGAGAGGCCGTTTTTCGGAAGACAAGGAGACCCTGAAGTCTTCACTGGGATGGTTCTATCCGCCTTATTTCCAGAAACCCTGCCGTATCTCAGAAGGTAGCTCTCTCTCCGATTGTGTTTCTGGGGCAATACACGGCAGATAGACTACTTGGCGAGTAAGACATGTTTCCCTATTCTAGGGCATTCTGCTGTGGGAATGATTTTAACAGACCAGTTTGGAGGCCCTGATCATGTTGAGGACCCAAGGTTTTTATTTATATATATATATATATATATATATATATATATATATATATATATATATATATATTTTTTTTTTTTTTTTTTTTTTTTGGAGGGTCCCATGGATAAAGTGATGGCAAAAGCTTACTTAGGCTACGCCCTTCTGCTGCCTTCACCCATGGCTGAAAGATGTGGACCCCTTGGGTCAGCGGAAAGTACAGGTCACCAAGAAATAGGGTAGGAAGCCATCACCTTCCTTCTTCTAGCACTTGGTGTGGAAAGCATTGGTCTCAAATTAACTTGAAAAGCAGACCATGTCGTTGGCTGGGGTGAAGAGACGGTGGGAACGCGGGGTGGGGGGTGCGGGGGGCGGGGCTTGTCGGTTATGAGTACATTACCCGTGAGTTACTATTGTCTTCCTTCTCATTTCCGAACACAGCAGAGCTCTCTGCTTGAGATCGCCGGCCTCACAGGCTATCATGTCCTCCAAGGTATCTTTGCTCCAATAGGTGGGCGGATTCTTGACCGAACAGCCTAGAAGACCTGGCTTGGTGAGTGCTTGGGAAGTTCTTTGCATGGCATTTTGAAATCTAGGGTTTGGGAGGTGGAAAGCCAATCGGAAAGGGAAGAGCAGCCCCAAGAAGCTTCTGTCTTTATTGGCTGCCACTGGGAACCTGAACGTTTGCCTACAAAACAACACAGAAATCTGCTCAGCGTGGAGATCAGTGTGTTAGGTACAAAAAACAAACAAAAACCAAAAAACAATCGTAAGGGCGCCTGGGTGGCTCAGTCAGTTAAGCGTCTGACTCTTGGATTCATCTCAGGTCATGATCTCACGGTTGGTGAGTTCGAGCCCCATGTCGGGCTCTGTGCTGAGAGTGCACAGCCTGCTTGGGATTCTCTCTCCCTCTCTCTCTCTGTCCCTCTCACTCTCTCTCTCTCAGAATAAATACACTTAAAAACACAGTTATAAATAATAATAAAAAATATTAAATACTAACATAATAAAAACACATCATTACTACTACTAATAATATCAAGAATTGTTCTTGATAATCTTATCTGTAGACTATTTAACATATGCCTGGATTTGACTATGATAAAAATATCTGATAGCCTATAGTGAGCACGGGCCGTGTTCCAGAACTGTCCTCAGACCTTCACCTATATGAAATCATTTCCATGCAATTCCATGAGGCAGGTGCAAGCGATGTCTTCGTTTTGTTCTTGAACAAACCCTCTTGCCCCCTGATCTATGCCGCCGTCTTATCATGTACTAACCTGCTGCGTAAAGTCTATTTCTGGGCTCACTCTTTTGTCCCTTCGAGCACATTCTGCGGACTCTTCGGCCAACGCATACAATCTGATGACCGTACCTCGATAACATGAGTATCCAGAAAGGCAAATACTTTCACCTTTGGAAAGAAATTAATGGCCAATCCCATGCATTTAGCCATCTAGATGGTCTTGCAAACAAGGTACCTTGGCATTGTCCCATCCTTAACCTGCGTCTCACCAAAGCATCGCACTGCAGCTTAAGCAGCCTGGAAGAAATGACATCTTTTACAAGGTTGAATCGCTTCATTTGAGCCCATTTTTTAATGTGTCCATTAAGAAGGTTTGGTAGTTTTGTGCATGTGGGTCGGATACGTGTTCTATTATGGTTTTCTCTGGGCGTTTTATGAAAATTGTTGCTATCTTGGCTGAATCTTTTTTACTTTCCTAACCGCTGTTTGCGGCTGTTTAAGAAGCTATTGATTTGTGAATGTTTAATTCGATATCTGGCAACACGACTGAGCGCTGTATTGGGTTTTGTTGTTTTTTAATGGTTTCCTTTATATTTTCAAAGGTAGAATATTGTCATCTGCAACTGATATTTTCCTCCTTTTCATGTCTATATGTCTATTTTTTATTTTGGCTATATGAATTCTTACAGAGCCTAGGCCTTTCAGAAAAAATGTTAAATGTTAATGGCGATGGAGAACATCATTGTCTTATTTAGATTCCAATAAAAATACTCGTCGTGAGTTACCATTAAATGACATCGTGGATGTGGTTTTGAGATAGATAATCATCACAATGTTGTTGTTTTTTTTTAAGCCATCTTTCCGTTCCAAGTTTTCTGAAAGGATTTTTGGTGAATGGATGTCTTTTTTTTTTTTTTTTTTTTTTTTTTTTTGCAATGGCCTTTTATGAATCTATTGGGGTTATTATACATTTCTACCTTGCCTGTTAAACGAGCTATTTTATACTGTATTCCTAAAATAAACTCTCTTCAGACATGACAGGTCATCCTTTTAATAGAGTATGTAATATAGTATTTAAATTAATTATTAATAAACTAAGTGTTAATAAATTAATTAATTAAATGAGGCTTTTGACATCCGTGATTCTAGGCGAGATTGGTCAAAACTGGCTTCTAAAATTGGCTGCTGAATCTTCCTTGGAGAGAATGTTTTTGAATATTGTTCTCCAAGAAACGTGTTCTATTTTAGCTCTCTGCTTCTCCAGCCTGTCTGATACCTCCCAGAATGGTAACCCTTTTGTTGAGACGTAAATTAGGGGTGTGTGTTTGTCCGGTATGTTGTGTATTTTAAAAATAGTCTCATGCAAACCATATATCTGAGAGTTAGGATCCAGAATATATAAGGAACTCTTAGACCTCAACAGCATAAAGCCCAACTCAATTAAAAAATAGGCAGAGGGGGGCGCCTGGGGGGCCCAGTCGGTTAAGCGTCCGACTTCGGCTCAGGTTACGATCTCGCGGTCCGTGAGTTCGAGCCCCGCGTCGGGCTCTGGGCTGATGGCTCAGAGCCTGGAGCCTGTTTCCGATTCTGTGTCTCCCTCTCTCTCTGTCCCTCCCCCGTTCATGCTCTGTCTCTCTCTGTCTCAAAAATAACTAAATGTTAAAAAAAAAAAAAAATAAGCAGAGGAACGGAATAGACAATCCTCCGGGGAAGACATTCAAATGGCCAGCGGGTACATGGGAAGGTACTCAACATCGCTAATCTTCAGGGAAATGGAAACCCTGAAAACCACAATGTGATATCGTCTCACCCCTCTGAGGATGGCTGTTACCAAAACAAGCAAAAGATAACAGGTGTTGGTGAGGATGTGGAGAAAAGGGACCCCTCGTGCACTGGTTGGTGGGAACGTAAATTGGTGTAGCCAACTGTGGAAAACAGTATGGAGGTTCCTCAAAAAAATTAAAAATAGAGCTACTGTATGATCCGGCAATCCCACTTTTGGGTGTATAACCAAAGAAGTTGAAATCAGGATCTCAAAGAGAGATCTTCATTTCCATGTCTACTGCACCATTATTCACTGTATCCAAGACCCGGAGGCGACCTAAATGTCCACGAGTGGATGCATGGATAAAGAATGTGTGATATTTGGGGCGCCCGGGGCGGCTCAGCGGGTTGAGCGTCCGACTTCGGCTCGGGTCATGATCTCGTGTTCCATGGGTTCAAGCCCCGCGTCGGGCTCTGTGCGGACGGCTCAGAGCCCGGAGCCTGCTTCAGATTCTGTGTCTCCTTCTCTCTCTGCCCCTCCCCTGCTCGCACCCTGTCCCTCTCTCTCTCTCTCTCTCTCTCTCTCTCTCTCAAAACATAAACATAAAAAAAATTTAAAAAAAAGAATATGTGATATTTACATATATATTGGGATAGTATTCAGCCCCCCAAAAAGAAGAAAATCCTGCCATTTGTGAACCTGGAGGACATTATACTAAGTGAAACAAGCCAGACACACACAGAAGCACCAATACTACCCCGTACCACTTACCTGTGGAATCTAAAATAATCGAACTCATAAAAACAGAGTAGAATGGGAGTGGCCAAGGGCTGGGGGAGGGGACCCAGGGAGTGGTCGGTCAAAGGGTGTTAAGCTTCAGTTACACAAAATTAGGAAGTCCAGAGACCTACTGTAGAGTATAGAGCCTACAGTTCGAAATACTGCATCGTATACTTAAATATTTATTTGCGAAGAGCATGGAAACTGTTCTCATCGCACACGCCTGCACACGCATAACGAAGAGGGCCGGAAGAAACTTTTGGAGGTGACAGCTATGTCTACGGCATAGATTTGGGTGATGATGGCAAGGGTGTACATTTCAAATTCGTCAAGTTGCACACATCAGATACTTACAGTTTTTTGCATGTCAGTCATTCCTCGATAAAGTGACTTTCAGGACCCACATGTCTCTCTATATCTTTCTTTCTCTTTTCGAATATTATTTACAGTTTCTCTGTTCTCTCAACCGGATCTAGTTTGTAAATACCAACACGATTCAATACTTAACAAACACCAACAACAGCTACGAAGGTTCCAGACACCATTCTTAACACTTGACACATAAGAACTCATTTGAAGCTCACAACAATACTAACAGCTAGGTGGTATTATTTCCTCCAATTTACGGATGAGGACATAGAGACTCAGAGCGGTTAAGGGACTTGCACAAGGTCACCCAACCAACACGTGATGGAGCTGGAATCCAAGCCCATATTCCTTGACTGAAGAGCCTGGGTACGTAGTGCCTGATATGCCATGAATCAGTGAATATTTTCAAATTTAAACGTAGAGCAATTGATGTTGCTGAAAAGCAGAAGGAGAGTAAAATGATAACGGAACTGTTAAATAGTTCGATGGCTTGCCTTCCCCCACCTTTCAGGAGAGTTGATCCCGGGGACTTTCACGTTCACTTCATTCATTCATCCATTCAACTTACTATTTGCTAAACATTTATCAGAACTTTCTTGTGCTTCTGGTAACGATCCGGGCACTCATCCGCGGGTTTGAGATGCATTAGGTAAGCAAACAGGCGACAGTCCCTACCCTGGTGACCCTTACGTTTTAGCCATCAGGTTGGGAGCAGGGGGAGGAAGATGGAAAAACTTCTTGCCAAAAAATAGCGTAGAGCATGGCATTTGGGTAAATGGATAGTTTTCTTCGATTCTGCTGTGCATATTTCCAGTTAGCTTTCTTGATTCCATAGCTGTTCTCATTCTACAAATATTTAAGTAACTATCGTGTGCTGGTCCTTGGAGTAGGGGACCAAACAAGCCCCAGATGAGGGAGCCGAGGCTTGGGAAGTTTCCCTGTGGCCAGTGTCCCACAGCGAGGAGGTGGGAGAGCTGGACAGTGCCCTCTTTTGTGTGAGTCTCAACAGCGAATTGAAAACCGGGTCCCACGGCTCCCACATAAGCACCCCGCACAGAGACAGAACCAACCCGAGTTTGCTGTGTCAGGGAACGATACAGTTCGCGCACTTCAGGGAGGTGAGCCCCGGGAACGTTTTACAGAAATGCAATCATCAAACGCTTCTCCGAGAACAGATGAAATTGACCTCATTGCCCACAGGAAGCAGGGACATTTTGCTGGTACCAGGAGACCTTTAAATAATGACGTGCACGCTCCAGGCTCTCTAAGATTGAAAGAGACAGGCATCCCAGCGGCTTTGGCTGGGCCTCACCTCCCCCTCTGGTCATCAAGGCAAACTCGGGCTGCAGACGGGACCCGCTGCCTTCAACACGGGCCTTGCATTAGATGCGTGTCAACAGAGATTAGCTCAGCCCCACACGCCGCCATTCGCCATTTGTTAGGCCACCTTCACCAACCCCGTAATCTAATCTCGGCTGGAACAGTGCCTCTTCCAGGTTAAATGCATTAAAGGAGCGGGGGGCGGGGGGCTGCTCAGGGCGCCGTGGCCTCTCTCTTTCTGACAAGCCTGACCCCACTCCAAACCCCTCTTCCCCAGAGACGCCAGGGGTCAGAACCTCCCCGGTGTGGAAGAGAGCACACTCGAACCGAAAGATGAGAGGATATTGGAAACATATTCCGCAGGCCTCCGTGCTTTGGAAATCCAAGAAGAACAGGAGGTGACAAGTTAAAGCTTTCCCTGCTGGAACTGTTTTGCCTTTTCCAGGTTTCAGCAAGAACTTGATAGAGACGTCGGTGGGGTGGGTGGGAGAGGCGAGGAGGAAGCGGGGAGAGTCCCGGAGCAGATGGTACCTGAAGGAAGGGGAGGGATGCTTTAGGCACATTTCCTGGAAATTTATGGGGGGCGGCTTTCCGCGGCCCGGCTCCATTCTGGCTACACGTGTCTCATAATCGTGTCATATTTCTTAGGCAAATAAATGTTTCATCGGCCAATCTCACCTTCCCTTTTGCTTGGAGCTCCCCTGGAACCCTGACTCGGTTTCAGAGGGCGCGTATCCGCGTGGCTCGCTGCCACTGGCACTCCACGCCTAAGAGGGTCGGGCCAAGAGAGTCTCTTTCCGAGAGAGTCTCTTTCCTCTGCTTCTCTGTTCCTGTGATCTTCCTCCCGCAGCCAAAGCTCTCCCCCATTCGGCTCTGCAGCGCCCCGTCTCGGAGGTGTTATCTCTCATTTAGTGTCTCTTAATGCTGCTTGTTGTAAGATTGCTAGCCACCGCCCTGGACCAGCCACCGCCATCTCTAAAATGGTGCTGAATGGGTGACATATATATATATACATACATATATGTATATATATATATATACACATACATATATGTTTATATACATATATATACACACACACATATATGGTGGTGGATCCTCTTTCGAGGCTTGACCTAAAATCCGAAGGTCTCCACTCCTTTTTGTCTGCGTTTTTGTTGCACGATGTGATCTGTGTAAGCATCATCTGGCACATTACTGCGGGGAGCGGTCGATCATTCTTTCTCATCGCCGCATCAGATTTCGCATCGTGTGACTGCATCACAGTTATCCCTCCATCCTACTGTTCGTGGGCAGGTGGGGAGTTTGGGACTCTTAAAAGTACCACTGCTATGAAGGGTGCAGGTCATACCTTTTGGGGAACACGTGCGTGCGGTAGAAAGTGCTTTCTTGAAATCACAAAAAACCGATCGCCCCTCTCTTTCCAGCGCGTCAACAGATCTTCGTGGCCTTTAAGGAAAAGGCCCGTGTCCTCACCGCGGCCGTCAAGGGTCGGAAGCATCTGACCTCTGCTGATTTGTCCGCCCTGACAGCAGGTGCCAGAGGGGTGCCATCAGGACAGAAACGAGTGGAGGGGCGCCTGGGCGGCTCCGTCGGTTGAGCAGCCTACTTTGGCTCGGGTCCTGATCTTGTGGTTCGTGAGTTCGAGCCCCACGTCGGGCTCTGTGCTGATCCCTTTCCCACCACTCTCTCAAAATAGATAGATAGATAGATAGATAGAACCTGCACCAACCTCCTTAACAATTTCGACAACAAGGACTAGAATCTCAAATGCTTAAAGGCATCCCGGGAGGGGAAAATGAGGGAGGCAAGCTAAGGGCACAAGGAGGAATCTGGAGGATCGGAGAGAGCCGGAAGGTGCTGGAGAGAGCCGGAAGGTGCCGGAGAGACCCTTCTCGGGAGGGACAGGGTCTTCGTCTTCATTGTCATCACGGGGCCTGGAACCTGGTCAGTCCTCATTAAATATACGTTACCTTCTTTTTTTTTTTTCCTTACGTTAAGGCTGAGCATTATTTCAGGTTTATTGTCTAATTCCTATTATCTTGTTGAGACATAATCGACATACGACATTATATTAGGGTCAGGTGTGCAACAGAATGCTTCAGTGTTTGTCCACATCATGGGACGATCGCCTCAATGAGTCTAGTTAACATCCGTCACCACCACACAGGCCGCCTCCCTTTTATGGCAGGGACCCAGGTCTCACCTGGTTTCCAAAGGGTCAGCGGAGCAGCTCACGTGTGGGGTACGGCATGATCCCTACACCTGCCCCAGTGTGTCCTAGACCAAGGTTACCAAGGATCGGGAAAGCAGGGTGCTTGACGACGCAGGTAAAGGCGAAGGGAGACAGACACCCTCTCGGCATCGTGCAGAAGGGACCGGTTAGAGGGACCGGCAGTCATGCTTGGAGGTGACGCTTCCCCCCACGCCCCGCCGCGTCCCGTCTGGCCGTGGCCATGGGGGATCCGAATCATGGCCAACCTGTGGCAGGGGGTGAGCAGGTGAGGGGGCTCTGGTGAGGTGAGAAAGGTGTGGAGAGGGCTGAGCCACGTGGACGGATGGAAGACAGAGCCCAAAGGTGCCTGAGGCACACCTGGTCACTGGGGCTGTGACGAAGGCCAGGTAGGGCCTCTTGGGGGACATGGCTTTTGAACTGTTAACCAAGGAGAGATAGCTATGTGCCAGAGAGAAGTGTCCCGGGCAAAGGGCGCCTGGGGGCTCAGTCTGTTAAGCATCTGACTTCGGTTCAGGTCACGATCTCACGGTTCATGGGTTCGAGCCCCACATCGGGCTCTGTGCTGACAGCTCAGAGCCTAGAACCCCTTCAGATTCTGTGTCTCCCTCTCTCTCTCTCTCTCTCTCTCTGCACCTCCCCTGCTCACGCTCTGTCTCCTTCTGTCTCTCAAAAATAAATAAATGTAAAAATACATACATTAAAAAATAAAAAAGTGTCCCTGTCGAGAGAACAGTGACAGCAAAGGCCCTAGGAAGGGATCTGGCCTGGCATGTTCCGGGACAGAAAAAAAGGCCAGAAGTCCTGGTGCCTTGGGGCTGGGGCCCTTGGAACCAGGTGAACTCAGACTCCATGCTGGCCCAGAAGGCGCCTCGGGGCCACGCTGAGGAGCGCGGGCTTTCTTCTGAGTTAGGCAGGAACTTGGTAATTCTGCAGTCTTGCTCCCGCCTGGGTGGTGAGTCAGTGTTCCATGTTTGTTTGGTTTTTTTTTTTTTTTCTCTCTGGTTCTTGGCTTCCGTTCCCAGTGGAGCCTCTCATGATCTTTTCCCTGGGCCTCACCCAGCCCAACTGAGTCATTCCCTCTGGGGGAGGAGCCCGGACTTGTGTGAGTTAAAGCCTTGCAAGTGATTTTGAAGCACATTTAATGGAGAGAACCAGTGTGGCTCTCTCTCTTTCTCTCTGATCTCTCTCTCTCTCTCTCTTTCTCTCTAACCATGATCTACGTGGAAATCGTCTCTCTCTCTGATCTATCTGTCCAAAATATCTACCCACCCATCTATTCACCTGTCCATTCATTTATTTATTCATATATCCATTTTTAATCGAGCAAAAACGAAAATCCCGGAAGAATGTTACAATGACGTGCTCGTCTCTCTTATTATTACTATTGTCTCTCTGTTATTATTAAGACATAATACCATTGATGAAAACAGAAAAGGAGAAACACAGAGGAAGAAAGACTAGACTTCCCTCATTTTGCTCTCATTCACCACCCCACGATGAATAACCAGGAACCTAAGTATCGTTCACCGATCGTGTGGATTCCTTTAGGAAAAATTCCCGGAAGTAGAATGGCTTAGTCAAGACCTATGAAGTTTTCAAACCTTTTGATACGTATTCTCAAATGGCTCCCATCAAGTGAACCCCATCTCAGACCTCCTTCCGTCACGTTTATGTATTTATTTTTCGAAAGGCAGCTAAAACCCAAGAGACACATCCGAGAGAATTCTACCTCCATATGTGTCAAACGAAGGGTTACGAGCTCGTTTACGTAAAGTCACCATAGAAGAAGCCAAGTTCTAAGTCCCAAACGGAAACCAAGATGGCACAGGGCTATGTATGGGCTGATCTATGACAGAATAGGAAACATTCACTAATGAATCTCTTTTTTAACTTATTCACACGTATCAGTTACCAAAGCTATAAACACAAGCTACAATTGCTGTGACACAGTCTATTCATATTCCTTGCATGCTTCCTCTCGTAGGAGTTTCTTCTAGAGAAATAAATGGAGAGGTGCAGCAAATTTTGGTTACCAGCCTATTCATGGTACCGCTGACATAATAGCAAAAAAAAGAGGCAGGAACAAAGGACATATTCGACAATATTGATTGGTTGAGCACATTGTAGAATACTACAGCCTGAGAAAAAAAGATGTAGCTTGTGAAACCCAAGATACAGACAATGGTAAGCAGAAAGCCAGGAAGAGCAGTATGCAAAACTGTGCCCCCAGAATGATCTCTGGAACACACTGACACGCCCAGCTTACACAATAGTGTTATTTTGGAAAGCCTTGTGCAACTGAGATTTTGCATAACTCAGAAAAGCTTGTCTGTAATCACCGCGTGTTTTAAGGTTGCAAAACCTTTGAGGCGCGTTCTGCGGGCGTGCGGGAACTGTCATTCAGATATTTTCCTTTTCACTGTTCGAGCAGCCGGGGTCCACAGGAAGGGGAGAGAGAGGAGCTTGTGGATACCGCTGGATACCTCACTCAGTGTTGGCCGCTGAGAAGTTCTGGTTCAAGCGGCACCCGGGGGGCTCCGGCGGTTGAGCGTCCGACTTCGGCTCAGGTCACGATCTCGCGGTCTGTGGGTTCGAGCCCCGCGTCGGGCTCTGTGCTGATGGCTCGGAGCCTGGAGCCCGTTTCGGATTCTGTGTCTCCCTCTCTCTCTGCCCCTCCCCCGTTCATGCTCTGTCTCTCTCTGTCTCAAAAATAAATAAATGTTAAAAAAAAAAAATTAAAAAAAAAAAAGGGAACAGAGTCTTTGGCTGACCCATGGTGAGCACGTGGCATGAATAAGAAAGGAGCCCTTGTCATTTTAACCCGCTGAGATTTGGAGGATGCTTGTTAGTGCTGCATAGTGTAACCCCTTCACACTGACGGGGTGACCTACGGACCGGCTGCATCAGTCCCACCTGGGGGCTTGTTAGAGACGCAGAATCTCAGGCCCCCTGCCTCGGACCTACTGGCTCAGAATCTGCATTTTGACAAGGTCCCTGAGGGATCTGTGTGCACATGAAAGGTCGCAGCGTGCCTCCCTCGGCATCCTGACTGACACTCAGGGGAAGGGAAAGCAAAAGAGCGTAGAGGTCAAGAACGTGTGCGCAGAAGCCTGGCTTCCAGCTGGCAAGCCACGCAGCCTCACCGGGTGTCCGGCTTCTCCCTGAGACCGATGCGAGGATCCGATGAAACGACTCACATCCCATGCCCGGTGCCTGTGAACGCTCACCCAGTGAGACCCGGCGTCCTCATTTCAGAAAGGGAAGAGTGGCTCAGTCGGCCGCGCATCCGACTCTCGCTCGGTTTGGGCTCAGGTCGGGATCTCACGGTTCGTGAGTTCGAGCACAGAGTTCGGGCCCTGTGCTGACAGTGTGGAGCCTGCTTGGGATTCTCTCTCTTTCTCTTTCTCTCTCTTTCTCCCTCTCTCTGCATCTTACCACTCCCCCCCCCCCCCCAGCCCCCGCCAAATAAATAAAAAGAAAAAAAGGGAATAAATGGCCGCGTGCCTGGACGGGAACCTTGGCTTTCTAAAGACGTTTTCCTCTGCGACAAGACTGACATCTTCTAAAGACTCGGGACGGCGTCTAATATAAGAATTCCGCAAATATTGATCAATTCACCCACCCACAACGAGGTTCCTGTCAGCCACTCCATCAGCCTCAAATGATGTGTTTATTTACTTAATTCCTTTTCTGCCCTGTTTCTGCAGCTCCGAGGACTGATTCTTTGATCTTCTAAGCAGGAGACCTCCCCAGGCCTGGCCGAAATGTTTGCAAAGGTAAGAACAGCTGTCAGCCTCAGTTGGTTTTTTTTTTTTTTTTTTAGGATTACTTCTCCCTCGGCAGCCACCCTTCCCCCATGGGGCCACCACCTTTGAGAACCGGGGGGGCTGGGGGGGGCACGGAATCGTTCAGCAGGAGGAAAAACACACACACGTGCATTCACACACACCCTCTCCATTTCTGTCCAAGGCAGAGAAAAGGAAATACCCGAGGGTAAGCACAGCGATCATCAGATTTCACCACTTTCTTTCCTTCTCCAGAAAGGCTCGATGGTATGTTTGTTCATTCCAGGCCGAGCCTTCCTGCGAGGAAGCAAATTCAGGGATTATTCTTTTTTTCTTTCTTTTTTCTTTTTTGTGTGTAACAAGCAGAAACCAAAGTTGAGCAGCTCGCCTAAGGCCATAGAGAGTGGTGACTGAGAAGGTAGCATTCGTGCTGGGCAGGCCAGGGTACCAGGCCAGGGACCAGCGAGGATGAACCCCGGGGGCGTCCTGAACATGCTAGTAATCTCTCTAAGCCCAGTTTCCACCTTCAAACAAGGGCACATCAGGTCCTCCAGCTGGGAGCCCGTCCCCCACCCCACCCTGCCCCCCATGCGCTCGGGAAAGCCAATATGAATTCTTTTTAAAAATCAGAGTGCTGGGGGCGCCTGGGTGGCGCAGTCAGTTAAGCGTCCGACTTCAGCCAGGTCACGATCTCGCGGTCCGTGAGTTCGAGCCCCGCGTGGGGCTCTGGGCTGATGGCTCAGAGCCTGGAGCCTGTTTCCGATTCTGTGTCTCCCTCTCTCTCTGCCCCTCCCCTGTTCATGCTCTGTCTCTCTCTGTCCCAAAAATAAATAAACGTTGGAAAAAAAAAAAAATCAGAGTGCTGGATGCAACAATCCTCATGGAACCTTCCAGTGACGATGACAAACACCTGATTGGATATTATCAGGAACAGGCATTGCACATGGCTCGTTTAACCCTCTTGGTGGGAGAAACTGATGGAGAGAGGGTCAGAGAGAGAAGAAAAAGGTCAAGGGAAGAGGGAGAGAGGCAGAGACACAGAAATAGAGAGAGAGGAGGAGAGCGAGAGGGAGCCTGAGTGCTGCTTACCAGGAACTGTGGGCATTCCTTCCTTCCAACAATGGACATTAGACAGAGCCCGATCACTCATGGGCAAGGGAACCCCAACAGGAGACAGAATGCTGGGGAGTCTCCGATGTGGTAACAAGCTGCCCCAGTTTCTCAGGGGCTAAGGGGTTTTTCCCCAGAGGTGGGGCTTTCAAGGCTAAAACTGGCAAAGTCCTGAGAAATCTGGGACCAGGCGGTCACCCTGATCCGATTAGGCCGCAGCTAATAATACTAACTGTCCAGAAACGGGGGCGGGGGCGGCGGGGGGGGGGGGGGGCGCTTCAGGCATAAGGGGACAGGTGAGAAAGCAGGGTTGGGCTACACGTTTCAAGAGAGGAATCAGGAAGCTCACGGTCCTCCCTGCTTGTGTGCACCTGCCTGAGCTGAGCTTTCCAAGGTCTGGGTTGCTGAGAACCGGGGGGGGGGGGGGGGGGGGGGGGGGGGGGGGGTGCGGGTGTCCATTCTAGGGGAGGAGAGGCTGGCGGGGAGAAAACCGGGAGGAACCAAAGCAGAGAGAGAACCTTCTTCAGAAGGTGGGCATCCAATAATCGACCTTGAAAAATAAGCGCGACCTAGGACATAACGAATCCACCACGAGATTTTTTTGTTGTTTTTTTTTTTAATTTTTTTTTTTTTAACGTTTATTTATTTTTTTGGGACAGAGAGAGACAGAGCACAAACGGGGGAGGGGCAGAGAGAGAGGGAGACACAGAATCAGAAACAGGCTCCAGGCTCTGAGCCATCAGCCCAGAGCCCGACGCGGGGCTCGAACTCACGGACCGCGAGATCGTGACCTGGCTGAAGTCGGACGCTTAACCGACTGCGCCACCCAGGCGCCCCGTTTTTTTTTTTTTTTTTTTTTTTTAAAGAGGAAGAAAAAGGCCCTCCCTTTGCTGGCATCCCTTTCTGGCCGGGAAAAAACCAACAGAGCAACTTCATCACGCCGATTGCTTCACGCTCCGGCAGGCAAGTGATAAAATCATCAGATGAGGGCCCCCCATCCCGCCTCCTGCCGTCGCTCGCACCGAATGCGCCGTGTCTACAACACGGAAGGCGGCTTGATTAAATGTTCGCTGGCTACAGCCGCTGTGCTAATTTGGAGATGGGCTTATTAGTTTAATGACCGCTCCGCATCATCAGAAGTCATTAGCATTAGTGCGCAGGCTTCCCTCGACATCACCCCAAGGCCCCAGGCTGCCACGGTCGCCGTTCCTCTGTTGATATCACTCCCGGGTTCTGAGACAGGAGGCCGTGCGTGCGCGTGCGCGCGTGTGTTCATACGTGCGCGTTCGTTCGCGCACGTATGGGTGCGTGTGCACATCGGAGCCGAGGCCTCCTCTTTGTTTCGTGTGCGTCGTGACGTCAGCCCTTCTCCCCCCAAACGGGGGAGGCACTGTAGCTCTTTCTGCTTTCAGCACGCCCCTAATGCAGCAAGAGAGCTTCTGAGTGTTTAGCGGAAATGTTCTTTTTCATCAGACCAGAGTATGAGCATCAAAGCCCTTCCCGGGACCCGAAGGCTCTACATCACCGTTCGCCTTACACCTGCTGTTCTCTCTGTGATTTCATCTCTGATGTGTCCCCCTTGCCTCACTCCCCTCCAGACACACAGGGATCCCTGCTGGTCCTCACACATACCAGGCATGGCTCCTACCCCAGGGCCTTTGCGCTGGCTGTGCTTCTGCCTGGGACCCTCTTCTCCAGGATAGCTGCAGGGGATGCTCCCTCACTCCCAACTCTTTGCTCAAATGGCCCCTCATGGGGGTCTATTCTGACCACCCCATTTAAAATTACAAACTCCCCAACCCTCCCGCTGCATTCACGTTGTTTTGTTCGAGCCTGGGGGACACGCTACATCATTTACTTGTGTGTTTTCTTTAGTGTCACTATAATGGCATTGCTGGCTGTTTGGCCTCCTGCTCTGTCCCGAGGGCTTAGAACCGTCAGAGAATCAATGCTCGGCTGTTGAATGAATGCATGAACGAAGAAATAAACAAGCGAATGCGGTCAATGGGCAAGGAAGTGGGACTAGCGCAGACTCAAGGAAGATCGTGTCCTGGGCAGGATTCGGAGTGTCCGAGATCCGTCAGTCACCACGGTGGCCACAGTGCAGGAACCGGCCAGGCTTCAGTGCCCCCCTCCTGGACCGGCCATATTTTATACCAGGGGACCCCCCAGGAGTGGGACCCATCCCACGAGGGGCACCAGCCTACGGTGTTACTTGGTGGAGACAGAGATGGGAGGTGATGCTCCCTCTTTCTGAACTGAGGTTGGAGTGCGCTGAGCGGAAGTGATGGCGATATTTGGGGACAGGAAGGCAGCCCTGGGACAAGGCTGGGGCAAAGCTGAGGCCATAGGAGCTGGGACAAGGTTGAGGTGGGGGGGGGGGGGGCGGAGAAGATCCTGGGAGGGGGAGGGTCAGGAATTCTACATTGGATTTGACTCGATTCCCTTTTTTCTCGTCTGTAACATAGGTCATCTGTGGGTAAAATGCTAACGCCTCCCCGCAGGCATGGAGGTTCCTGGATCCCCACCTCTGAGGGTTCGTACAGGGGACAAGGAGAGACAGGCAGAAAGATTTTTTTTTTCAGGGGCAACGACCTTCTTTTCAAAGATCTGTTCGTTTTATTTTCATTCTTACTAAAGGGCCAAATACTCGGTGCAGCCAATGTGGGAAATGCAGAGGAAATGAGGGATATTCCGCCCCTCATTTTTGCCAAGATCATGTGTCTGAAGTATCTTCTTGACTGCAAGGGACAGACCCTCTCCTGATTTCTGAGATCAGGGAGCATATGAAAATCAACGATAGGTACAGGCATCTAGCCTTTCACGGCATCGAACCCACACGCGCTGAGAGCTGACATCAAACTAGTATTGAAATGAAAGGCGTCTTAGAATTTAAAAATGGTAAAGGACACACACACACACACACACACTTGCAAAATCACCCTTATACTCTTTGCTCTGGGTCTGATGCTTTTCACTTCACGTCAGCCACACCGATATCTGGCCACTTGGGCTAAAGAACCTGGCTTCCAGAAGACACGGTAGGTAGTTCCCAGATTCTCGTGAGTCTTACCCGTCCCTTTAACCCCACAAATGAGTTTCTTGGGAATCAATTCCCTAGTCCTTTTCTCTAGACGATTGAAAAGAATATTCACATGCAGATTCTGATTAAATCTTGAATTCACCACTTCGACCAGTTATGCGAACAAAAACAAGGTCCTTTCTGGACCTCACTTGCCTTGATCTGTGTAATGGGAGCAGTGACAGCATCTCCTCTGGGAGGTAATTGAAAGGATCATATGAGGTAGCAGATGTAAAGAGGCTTGATGGGAGACCCCGGCATAAAGAAAGCGTTCCAGAAATGGTAGCAAAAACAAAGTTTCAAAATTTGAAAAAGCTTCCACACAGTGCCTGGAATACTCCGTACATGGCAACTACATTATTATATATTCACGGATCATCCATATTCCCAGTGAATGTTAGAGCAGTAAAGGCTCTGATAAGTCCTGTAAGACAAGAACCTATTTAAATGCCTTCACTCCAGTATTCTTTCCCCACGCTACCATGGGAAGTTTGGATCATTTCAGAGGAGGAGAGGAGGAGAAAACAAATTTGAAAAAATATATGCATATAAACACAATGAAGAAAACAAAAATGACTGTAATTTGTAACTTAAATTGAAAATGTTTACCTTCTTCTATCCTACCAAATGTTTCCTAAGCATGTATGTGTATGTATGTATAAAAATGTGTCTGTGTGTGTGTGTGTGTGTGTGTGTGTGTGTGTGTGTGTGAGTGAGAGAGAGAGAGAGAGAGTGACGGTGGGGGAGAGAGAGGGAGAAGGAGAGGGAGAAAGAGACAGAGAGTTGAACCTGTAATACCTTTTGGTGACTAACTCCAAATGTTTACACTCCATAATAAAGGACAAGCATCATTCCAGGTGGATGCCTTTAGATCTTTCAAATGACAAGGACAAGAGTCGCAGAACCTCCCCCGAGACACAAACAACCACAGTCCAAGGAGCCCGTCTACCTCCTTGTGCGTCCGTGCGGCGCTAAAGGTGTGTGGGAACCCCAGGCACCAACTTCATTTGTCTCTGGCCAGCGTGACCTGATAGCTGGTGATCGGACTAATGGTCCCGGGCACTGTGGCAAAACTCTAGAAGCTTCTCCAGAGCGAGGATTCTTCAAAGTGAGCGAGAGTATCTTTTTTTCCCCCGCTTTCATTAAAAACAATTTTTTTTTTTTTGTCCTTAACCTGGAGGTATAGAGTTTAATTACAAGGTTTTTCTCCAGGCGTTTTTTTTTTTTTCCCCCTTCCTCATTCTCCCCCCTCCTCCGAAGAGCCTGCCTGAGAAATGGCTTCTCAAATGTGACCAAACAGATTTACCCCAATTAACCTGCTCTCTTTGGAACACAGTGAATGGGCGATGCTCCCTCAGCGTGACCCTCTCTGGGCTCTTTCTGCTCTGGCCTGCTGAATTTCTTTGCTTTTTGTTTTAAATAGGCTTCACGCCCAGTGTGGAGCCCAAAGCGGGGCTTGAACTCATGACCCTGAGATCGAGATGGGAGCTGAGATCAAGAGTCAGACGCTTAACCGACTGACCCACCCAGGCGCCCCTCTGTCTGTTGAATTTCGTTAAACTGTGGGCTTCTCGATGGAAGCCTGGTTTCTTTCTGCACCCTCGGGACCTTCCTTGACCCAGGGTAAGGGCTCCAGAATGAATGGGTGAATGAATGCGTGAGTGGATGGTTTGCAAAATCACGTCCAGCTTTTCTATCTTCTCTCACCTCCAAGTAGTAATAGAGAACCATCGCATTGCATCATTTGAGGAGAGGATCTTTTAAAACCTGGATTGCTAGGGGCGCCTGGGTGGCGCAGTCGGTTAAGCGTCCAACTTCAGCCAGGTCACGATCTCGCGGTCCGTGAGTTCGAGCCCCGCGTCAGGCTCTGGGCTGATGGCTCGGAGCCTGGAGCCTGCTTCCGATTCTGTGTCTCCCTCTCTCTCTGCCCCTCCCCCGTTCATGCTCTGTCTCTCTCTGTCCCAAAAAAAATAAAGGTTGAAAATTCACTTTAAAAAAAAAAACACAAAAACCTGGATTGCTTCTTCTGTCTTTCCCCAGAAAAAAACAAAAAAATGATACACATTCTTGTTTTTAAAAAGCACAATAAAGAGTCAGGGCACCTGGGTGACTCAGTCGGTTAAGCGTCAGACTTCGGCTCAGGTCACGATCTCACAGTTCGTGAGTTCAGGGCCCGTGTCGGGCTCTGTGCTGACAGCTCGGAGCGTGGAATCTGCTTCGGATTCTGCGTCTCCCTCTCTCTCTGCCCCTCCCCTGCTCACGCTCTGCCTCTCTCACTCCCGAAAATGAATAAATGTTAAAAAAAAAACTTTAAAAAAAAGTACAATAAAGAGGAGGTCATACACAGCATGATAGAACCCAAATAGCAAACTGTGATTGATTTGCTAGGGGTATTTTGTGGAAGGACATTCTCAAGTTCCCCAAATCTCAGTGCCCCAGGTAACCGTCCCCTGGGAAGCCTTCGAGAGCCTACAGTCATGCATTTCCCATTAAAAACGTACACAATTCTCGACGACTCAAAAGGGTACCAGTTTTGCGATGAGGTAGTCGCAGCCACATAAACCCAAAGTACTTGTCTTCCCTAATGTGTCTCTCGGGATTTCTCAAATCCTGTGTTGACTAAAACGAGCCCTGGGCCCTTGTCTACATTTACGCATGCCTCAAGAGTTGTCTCCGAGCGTGAAGAAACCAAGGCCTGCGAGTCAGAGAGACCATTTCAGTCTCTTTGGAGCCTTCTTCCCAGAAGAACAAAAAGAATTCCATTCAGATGGTTAAAGTCAGAGACATTTCTTTTCTTTCCTTTCTTTCTTTCTTTCTTTTTCTTTCTTTCTTTCTTTCTCTTTCTTTTCTTTCTTTCTTTCTTTCTTTCTTTCTTTCTTTCTTTCTTTTAATGGTTATCTATTTTTGAGAGACAGAGAGGCAGAGCATGAGTGGGGGAGAGGCAGAGAGAGAGAGGAAGACACAGACAGCCTTGGGGGAGCAGGCTCCAGGCTCCGAGCTGTCAGCCCAGAGCCAGACGCTGGCTGGGTGGGATAGTCATGCCGAAGGGAGACAGAATCTCCCCCACGCTTCGGTGAGAAGTCCTCCCTTCTACGTGACGCACCTGAGGGCTGGACGGAGAGCAAAAGCACACACAGGATCCTGCGTGTTGTATTTTAGGGTGTTGTGTGACACGAACCGCTGGACGATTTTCTAGCTAAGACCATGCGTCGTTATGTCACCAGTAGGCAGCTGGCCTCCAAGATGGTGCCCGGTGATCCCACGCTTCTGGGTAGGATCCTTTCCGCTCCCACGCTGGACGAGGGTGGGTTTCTGCGACCAGAAGTGACCGGGTGTGGCTCCTGACGCCAGGCAATCATCCACCAGGAGCATTCGAGGCTTTGCAGCAGGGATGGTGAGTGCACATTGGGATCTTTTACTCTGTTCTGACCACCATCAGTCACCAGGCCCGGGAGCCAGACTCTCTACGCTGGGCAGCAAAGCGCCCGTCTAGGGTCTCTGGTCCTTCCATTTACAAGAAAGATCATGGGGCCCCTGGGTGGCGCAGTCGGTTAAGCGTCCGACTTCAGCCAGGTCACGATCTCGCGGTCCGTGAGTTCGAGCCCCGCGTCGGGCTCTGGGCTGATGGCTCAGAGCCTGGAGCCTGTTTCCGATTCTGTGTCTCCCTCTCTCTCTGCCCCTCCCCCGTTCATGCTCTGTCTCTCTCTGTCCCAAAAATAAATAAATGTTGAAAAAAAAAATTAAAAAAAAAAAAAAAAAAAAGAAAGATCATAACCGTGCCTATCAAAAGCATTGTCCTAAGGATCAGAGGGAATAAAGTCTTCGAAGTTTCTAGCACAGTGCCCCAAACAGAGTAGCCATTTAATAACACCAAAAAAAAAAAAAATAGCTATTATCATTAATCAGGGATCTACCTATTATCTATAATCTATATCGATATCGATCTCTCTCGATTTTCAGTTTATTTATTTTGAGAGGGACAGAGACAGTGTGAGCAGGGGAGGGGCAGAGACAGAGGGAGAGAGAATCCCAAGCAGGCTCCGCGTTGCCAGCACAGAGCTCGAGGTGGGGCTCGAACCCGCGAAGTCGCGAGATCATGACCTGCGCCGAAACCAAGAGTTGGATGTTTAACCGACGGAGCCACCCAGGCGCCCCAGGAGAACATGGGTTTTAAATGCTACCTGTAAAAAAAGAGGATGACCCCAACGAGACTGGGGGTCATCATCGGTCACCACTCCTGCACGGCACATGCCCGTGGTCGTTCTTCTTGCTTGGAAGCAATTCGCAGTCGCTTCAACGCGCCGTTTTCCAAAACAACACGCACCCTGCCAACCTCAGGGGCCGGGAGCTTTGAAACATCGCCCTCCCGACCATGGAGAATCAGCTGTCTCCACTCGCGCCTCCTTGGCAGAGTAGGGAATCCCTGATTTTCTGGACGTGCTCTGTCACTCCCTGGGCGCGAGCCAGGCTTTGCTCATGGTTTCCATCCTCTGATGACTAGGGATGAGTGTGCGACTGAGTCACAGAGAGCTGGGGAGGTGGGGGGCGGCAGTGTGGGGCATCTACGGAAGTCACCCGGGGATGAGAAGAAAATGGTCCCCAGCAATAGCGAGCCAGAGCGCGGCCAACCCCGGTCTCACGTGACTCACGTGCCACGTTCCACCTGGCAAAAGTCACCAACCGTCCTGGTCCCTGCGAACTGCCACTCCTTCTGTCCCTCTAGGAATCGTGTGGAGAACACCATCCCACAATTTCCATCTGAAAGCTCACGCTGACATTCGGGATGATCTCCCCACCTTGGGACAGAAAGAAGGAAAGGAGGAAAGAAAGAAAAACATTCTTTTTTTTTTTTTCTGTCTTCAACCCGCCCCTTCCCCCTCTGACGCTGGCAAAAAGTACAATGGCAACAGCTACAAGTGGTCTTTCTGTGTCAATTCCCCCCTTCCCCATAGAAAAGTCTGGCTGGAAAAGGATAGAGTGAAAAAGTGGAACGGATGGCAGGCAGGATCGCAGGGTTTCCTATTCAAGGTGGTCAACCTTTCAGACAGACACGTGTTCGAAGGAGTGTACCTCTAAGGATTTTCAGGGTCACCAAAAAGCTTTACCAATTGGTGACTAAGGCAATGAAGACATTTGCAGAAGCAGAATACTCTTTAACCAGAAGCAAGAACGGGCTGGATTTCTATGTCCTGAAAAACACCACCACACACAGAGATGTACGTGCAAGTATATCCCATTAAGGGGACCATGCCACAGTGTAATCATGATATAGCTCCTTTCTGTTTTGAATTAGCATCTGAGGGTATACATGCATATAGGCATTTAAATAAGAATTTTAAACGCCTGCAAACTTCCACACCAAACAGTTAACGGTAATTGAGGGTGGTCTGGATTTGGGGCAGGGGGAGGGTCCGAAGAAAAACAGCTTTCCCTTTTTAAAAATCTATAAAGTTCTATAGTAGTTGAAGCCTTACAGTAAACATAGTTGTGGTTGACTTGTGATCTTTCAAAAATTAAACAGCTTAACAACCGAGAGGAACAAGGCAGGGTACCTTCCAGGTTAGTCGCAGAGAAACCAGAAGAGCTCAGGTATCCGGTCCAGGGGTGCGGGAAGAGGCAAGAACTGTGTAATTCTCTGAGGTTAGTTCTCAAATTCTGGAGTCACCTGGGAGTTTCTTAACATGCGGATCTGGATGCTCCGGCCCCGGAGACGGGTCCAGCCCGGTGACCGTTTTCTGCGCAACCTCAGACAAGCCGATAAACCTCTCTGTTCCTTTGTTCCCTCGTGTCGAATTAGAAAAAACAAGATTCCTTCTGCGCCGGTCCTCAAACTTGAATGTCCATTGAAATTGCCTGGAGAGTTTCTTAGGACACGGAGGGTGGGTCTTTCTCCTCACAAGTTTCCGAGTCATTGGGTTGGGGGGACAGCCTGAGAGTTTGCGATTCTAAGGTCAGTGCTGTCAACGCTGGTCTAAGAGCCACACTTTTTTCTTTTCTTTCTTTTTTTTTTTTTTTTTTGAGAACCACTTCCTTACCAAAGCCAATCACAGATTGCTGTAAGCAGCCTACACACGAGAATGTTTAGAAACCAGTGAGGACCGTGGCATGGTAGGTAGTGAACCATCCCATTCAAATCCTATCTCTTCTCCTCACCAGCTCCACAATTTGGGGGGGGGGGGAGAAACAATCACTTACCCTTCTTGAGCCTTTGTTTCCGCATCTCTAAAATGGGTACAACATGTTTCAACTGTAGGGCCTCTGTGAGATCCGCATGAATTATTTCACGGGTACCACGGGGATGCCCTTGAAGATCGTTTTCAACGAACGTAGTCTATTTAGTGCAGAAGGTACCTGTCCACATATGGAAGACCTACAACAGGTCCAGTTTACCCTCGGGCGATCTGGATTTGAGCTGTGTGTGCCCACTTACACGTGGATATTTTTCAATAAACAGAGCAGAGTATATAAATGTATTCTCGTCCTCATTCCTGTTATTTTTTTATTTTTAATTTACATCCAGGTTAGTTAGCCTATAGTGCAACAATGATTTCAGGAGTAGATTCCAGGGATTCATCCCCTATGTAGAACGCCCAGTGCTCAGCCCAACAAGTGTCCTTCTGGATCCCCCTTGTCCAATTAGCCCATCCCCCCCCCCACACAACCCCTCTGGCAACTCTCAGTTTGTCCTCTATATTTAAGAGTCTCTCACGTTTTGTTTGCCGTCTCGTTTTTATATTATTTTTGCTTCCCTTCCCTTACATGCATCTGTTTTGTATCTTAAATTCCTCATATGAGTGAAGTCATATGATATTTTTCTCTGATTGACTAATTTCGCTCAGCATAATATACTCTAGTTCTATGCATGTTGTTGCAAATGGGGGGAATTCATTCCTTTTGATTGCCAAGTAATGTTCCTATATATATGTGTGTGTGTGTGTGTGTGTGTGTGTGTGTGTGTGTGTGTATACCCATTCATCTGTCAATGGGCATTCGGGCTCTTTCCATCCTTTGGCTATTGTCGATAGTGCTGCTATAAACATAGGGTGCACGTGTCCCTTCGAAACAGCACACCTGTATCCCTTGGATAAATACGTCGTAGTGCAATGGCTGGGTCGTAGGGTAGTTCTATCTTTAATTTTTTGAGGAACCTCCTTACTGTTTTCCAGAGTGGCTGCACCAGTTTGCATTCTTGTCTGACTTACCTGATTCTAATAATACAGTGGAGGGGCACCTAGGTGGCTCACTCAGTTAAGCTTCGGCTCAGGTCACGATCTCACAGTTCGTGAGCTCAAGCCCCGCGTTGGGCTCTGTCTGTGCTAACAGCTCGGAGCCTGGAGCCTGCTTCGGATCCTGTGTCTCCCTCTCTTTCTGCCCCTGCCGTGCTCAGGCTCTGTCTCTCTCACTCTCAAAAATGAATAAATGTTAAAAAAAATTTTTTTAAAAGAATAAGCGTATAATACATGTAACATACAAAGTATGTGTTAAGTGACCGTATTATCAGTAAGGCTTCTGATCAACAGTAGGCTATTAGTGTATTTAAGTTTGGGGAGAGGCAAAAATTACATGCAAATTTTTGATCACTTGGTGGGTCAGTGCCCCTAACCCCCGTGTTGTTTAAGGGTCAGCTGTATTTGCTTTTATTACTATCTGTGCTCAAACACTGTCAGAGAGGGGAGCTTGGGCCACTCGGCTGGTTAGGCCTCTGACTCTCGATTTTGGCTTGGGTTATGGTCTCAAGGTTCGTGAGATCGAGCCCCACGTCAGGCTCTGCAGTGACAGCACGGAGCTTGCTTAGGATTCTCTCTCTCCCGTTCTCTCTGCCCCTCCCCCACTCAGGAATGCTCTCTCTCTCTCTCTCTCTCTCTCCCTCTGTCAAAATAAAAAAATTAACATTTAAAAAATAGTGTAAGAGAAAAAGGAAGATTATTGGGCACTAAGAGGACACAGCAAGCATTTATTGAGTGCCAACTGTATCCTGAAGGGTAACCCATTCAGTGGGATGTGAGGTGAGCAGGATCTTTTTCCCAAACTACAACAGGATCACCAAGGGTCAGGATCCTGAATCCTAATGCAGGTGCATATGGGTAGAGTGGGTCATGTGACCTTGATTCTGAGCACCATTATTCCCTTGCCCGGAACTGGAAGTCCTGGAACTTGCCCCCGAGGCTACTGGAAAAGCAGCCAGTCCCCAGAACCAAGAGCTCTTCGGGCAGCCCAGCCTTCCCCGCTACAGACCTACTTGGCCTTTGAACCCCCAGAAAGATCGTCCATCCATTAGAGCCTGACTCAGCCTCTCTGTCCTAGTCTTCCAGGGTCTCAAACCCTCAGGTCTGTGTTCAGGTTCTGCCATCGTGCGGCCAGATTACAAACAGATGCCATCAAGCTAAGCCCCCCTTGTCGCCATTCTAATGGGGGGGGGCAGGGTCTTAGGGTTGTTGGGTTGTAGGTGATTTTCCAATGACTTCTTGTCTTTACCACTCGCTCTTGCTTATCCAGTCTCTGTCCCTTCCTGGGACACAGAAACGTGGCTCCAAGGGCTATTGTGATGGGGACGCCCCCGGCTGCTCCCCCTGTATGTGGTGCCTGCCAGCCTCCCAGTCCAAGATCCACCCGGCTGTGCTTTTCTAAACGCATCGCCCAGCCCGTTCACCAGGGCCACCTGAAAGAACTCACCATGATCGCAGATTCTCGGCCCTTGGCTCAGGATTCTCTGGTGTGGGCTCTCCCTTCTGCATTTTTAATAAGCTCCACTGAAGGGGCGCCTGGGTGGCTCAGTCGGTTAAACACCCAACTCCAGCTAGGGTCATGATCTCACCGTTCGTGGGTTCGAGCCCCGCATCGGGCTGTGTGCTGACAGCCCGGAGCCTGGAGCCTGCTTCCGATTCTGTGTCTCCCTCTCCCTCTGCCCCTTCCCTGCTCATGCTCTGTCTCTCTCTGTCTCAAAAATAAATAAACATTAAAAAAAACAATAATAAGGTTACAGATCTCCACCATAAGGACGAGCCACAGTCCCTGCCACCAAAGATTTGCCGTCCACTCTATGGTGGAATTGGAAGCAACCATCTCACGTGATATCATAGAAGAATAATTCCAGCCACTGACAAACACTCATACTGGAGAATTAAGTGAAAAACACAGGAAGGGCCAGATTTCGATCTCGAGCAATTACCTTACCTCCTCTGAGCCTCAGTTTCCTTATCTGAAAAATGGCTGCAAACAAAACACTTCCCTTGGGCATCGGTAAGGATTAAAGGAGATGACCAGTCGAGGGCTTGGTCACATGTCGGATGCATCATTAATGCGCAAAACTCCAAAGTCATGCTTTTTTCATCTTGCATGTGGTAAGGTTTTCATTGTCGCCGCTACGCTAGCCCGCGTAGTCTTAGTGTTTTGCAAAACTTTAGAGAACATGGTGCACGTGCTTGGGTAACTTTACAGTGTGAATGGAAGTGCATTTGTTGCTTGCCTATTTGTTTTAAAGACATGTCTTCATTTAATTTTTTTTAAATATCTATTTATTTTTGAGAGAAAGAGAGAGAGAGTGCAAGCAGGGGAGGGGCAGAGAGAGAGGGAGCCACAGAATCCGAAGCAGGCTCCAGGCTCCGAGCTGTCAGCCCAGAGCCCGACGCGGGGCTTGAACTCATGAACCGTGAGATCATGACCTGAGCCGAAGTCGGACGCTCAAGCGACTGAGCCACCCAGGTGCCCCAAACATTTATTTATTTTTGGCAGAGGGAGAGAGAGTGAGACAGAGCATGAGCGGGGCTCGAACCCACGAACCTCGACGCCTAACCGACCTAGCCACCCAGGCGCCCGAGTCGCATCTTCAAAAGTTTAGAACTGTCGCCTGTCACTGTGTAGCTGCAGTCCCAGGACTCTGAGAGCAAACCACTGGGGGATTGTTCCCAGACACCATGCCTGCTGACACTTGAAGTTGAAATTGTAGCTGCCTGTGGATCCCGTGGATATCTAATCCCTACGTGCTTCGCTACAAGTTCCTTCTCGTCTGGCCTCAGTTTCTCTGCCTGGGAAAAGGAAGCCATGAGAGGCAAGGGTCTCTGAGCCCCTCTCTAACTCCGGCCTCCCTCTGCCCCGGGAATGCAGGGCCCCTCTGAGTGTTGAATTCCCACCGGGTCCGGTCTCCCCGCCGGGCTCCCGGGAGAGCAAAGCCTGTGAAACGGTCTTCCTCTTTCTGAGCTGCTGGGCGTGGCGGCCTTTTGAGCAACCCTGGGATGGGGATTAGGGGTTTGAGCAATGGCCCTAAGCCCTGCACTCTATTTAATTTCCTTGATTTATAGCGAGGATTTCTCGCACCTCCGGGGGAGAGAGGCACTGCCTTGCCTGCCTGCTTCCCAGGCTGAGCCCACGTTTCCTCAGCCTGTTTACCCCACCGTCGCTACAACACGGCCCATCGCCAGGGGCCATTGCGTGTCTCTTTTGAACGAGGTGACATAGCCAAGCCCCGGGACCTCTCCACCCACTTGGATTTCCTCACGTGGAGGTGGCCCCAGGTTCTGATGATAAACGTCTCCTTGCTGGGAAGGCGGCCCCAGGAACAACAACATGTGAATCTCATCGGCAGCCCTTGGTGCGGCCTCCTCTGACCCTCCAGACCCCACGTGTTTGCCTGATCTGGGGCGGGGGGGGGGGAGTGGGGACCCACGTGGCCCCAACGTGGAGCCCTAAGGGGTCTTGGGCACGGGACGGCTGAAGGACGTGCCCAGGCCAGCAGCAGGGAGTGTGGAGTGGAAGGGTCGGTTCCAGCTCGAGTTGGCAGTGCTTTTGGGTCAGAGGGAGGCCTGGGAAGGAGATCGCGGATCCAGCAAGACGGGGGAGGCAGGCGGGTACGAGGGGGAACGGAGGCCACTGGAGAACTCTGTCCTACTTTCTCACGGCTTTCCCTTTCACTGGGGCCAGACTTGCTTCCAGATCAGCTGGTGTCACCGAGCTGAGGCAGGGAAACTCACAACCCAGGCATATCCACGAAGACTATGGATGGAAAAGCGTCTAGCTGTGTGTGCAGTAGGTCCTCCCCCCAAACACCGGAGCGTCGGCCGCCACTGGTCCTTTGCCCACATTCCAGCTCTGACACCTTGGGGAGCGTCACGCATTTGTCCAAACAGCCCCGTGTGTGTGTGTGTGTGTGTGTGTGTGTGTGTGTGTGTGTGTCCCTCCCTCCCTCCCTCTCTTATTTACATTCTCTCCCTTCTTTCTGTTCTGTCCCCTCTTCATCCAGCCTGTCTCATTCTATTCCTCTCTTCTGGGGTTCTTCTCCACCTTCCAGAACAGTGCTTCTCAGGGCGGGGTCCCCAGACCAGCAGCAGCCTCATCACCCAGGAACTTGCTAGAAATGCTGGTTCTCAGGGGAGCCTGGGTGGCGCAGTCGGTTAAGCGTCCGACTTCAGCCAGGTCACGATCTCGCGGTCCGTGAGTTTGAGCCCCGCGTCAGGCTCTGGGCTGATGGCTCAGAGCCTGGAGCCTGTTTCCGATTCTGTGTCTCCCTCTCTCTCTGCCCCTCCCCCGTTCATGCTCTGTCTCTCTCTGTCCCAAAAATAAATAAACGTTGAAAAAAAAAAAATTTAGAAATGCTGGTTCTCAGATCACGCCCCAGACCTGCTGCATCAGACGCTTGGAGGCGGGGGTCGCCCTCCAGGGGATTTTATGCACGCTGAAGTTGGAGAATCACAATCTTAGAGGAAAATGGAAAGTCAAAAAAGAAAAACAAAACCAAATCCGAGTATCTTAGAGTGCTGATCCAATGAGCCCTCCTTTCTAAACTGGTAAAACCCTCCTCTGCCCATTAGCTAATTAGGATGTTGGACCACCGGCCTGGCTGCGATGCTTTCGGGAACAACATAAGCAAATCTCACTCAGGTTCTCTGATTACTATCCTGCTTCTCAATCCCTTCGGTCAACCCACGTCTTTCCTGTCCCTGCAGTCAGGCTGCAGGACTCCGCTCCCTCGCTGAGTGCTTTAAGGGGTACGGAGATCAGGAGACATTGGACTTGATGTCCGGCTGTTTCCAGTCTGGATCAGCCTTTGCCAAAGGGTAGTCCTTTGATAGTGATAGGAAAATGGTTGCATGGTGGGTTATGGGTGGAGAATGCTCGCGGAACAGATTTCTTTATTGCAGGACTTTTCAGAGCCCGGGTGCATGGCAGGTCTTAAAGTAGGGCTCGGGGTCGGTAGCATGTCCCGAGCTTGACCACAGAGGTCCATTTTCTTTCTTTTTTTTTTTTTCAACGTTTATTTATTTCTGTTTTTTTTTTAATTTTTTTTTAACATTTTTATTTACTTTTGGGACAGAGAGAGACAGAGCATGAACGGGGGAGGGGCAGAGAGAGAGGGAGACACAGAATCGGAAACAGGCTCCAGGCTCCGAGCCATCAGCCCAGAGCCTGACGCAGGGCTCGAACTCACGGACTGCAAGATCGTGACCTGGCTGAAGTTGGACGCTTAACCGACTGTGCCATCCAGGCGCCCCCAGAGGTCCATTTTCTAGTGGGCATTGCTTAGGATGAGCATACTTGGGAAATACTGCTTCAGGAGACCATGACCTTTCTCCCCAGGAGCCTTACTTGAATGGACAGCATAGGGCATGAAGTGAAAAAAACAAGATGACGCTCAGGAGACAACATTGACACTGACGGGACCTACGCACGAAGGCTGAGGGCATTCCCAGTAGCTCCTGGGCTCCGCGACACGCCTCCCTGTTGGCCATCTACGAGCAGCACTTACTTTTCAGACTCTGGGCATCCAGCTTCACCCCGTGATATTGACTGTGGTCTGATTTCGGGATAAAGGGTGAGAAAGCCGTGTTCATGCTGCTGCTCCTTAAATATGCCCAGAACTTACCCCTGGAGCTTCTGATTTAGTACATCTGGACCGAGTGCTGGGAATCTAGATGTTCTAGAAGCTCCCGGGAGCTTTGGACGCACAAGGAGGATGGAGAGCTACTGATATTCGTGGATTCACTCATAGTGTTTAAGTCATAATATATTCAGAGAATCGTGGAAACCAGAGCTTTGTTTATAATCTTTGAAATAGACATAAGAGAAGACAGACATCATCCTTGGGGCCCTCAACAAGGGCCAGCAGACTGTGGATTTTGGGGGGTTGCTGACATGGAGGCGGGGGCAGTGAGAGGGCTTGCTATTGTCCTATAAACCCCAAAGACACAACGCCACAGTTTCACGCGATGACAGTAATCATTAAAACAAAACAAAAACAAAAACAAAACTTTACAAGAGAGAAGTCCAGAAAAGTACAAATGTTTATGGCCTATTTTTTTCCCACCAACATGGAAAATAGTTTCATTGGGTCCCACCAGGAGAAAGGTCTGTTTTTCCGATTGAAATGACCCTTGTCGGTTGTCTTCAATCTGGTTTTCACAGTATTAATCTCTTCTCAAGGGAAGTCTTATATCCAAACTCCAACGTATAACATATGAAAGAAAGGTCACCCTGACTACAGAGCATGAAAGACCTAAAGCTTAAATAAGTGGGTCACTTTCCCATTGCTATTTGAAACAATAAAAGCATTCCTTGGGAACAGAGTGGCAAACTATGAACTTACTTTCTGGGCTCGTCAAAAAAAGTCAATGAGAACATTGGCACCACTTTCCCCGTCCAGAAGGTTATTATTCAAGGAGATCCGATTAGTCACAACATGGAGGCAGCATTCAGGTTTTTCAACAGGATATCAGATCTCAGACTACATTTATTTTAACGCATCGGAATTACTAGACATTGTGCTTTAAACTTCTCTTTAATTTTTGTGAAATAACCTTTCATTGACATCGTTTACACCGCGATGGAGACTTGTTAATTCTTTTATTCTGGAATTTGGTAGAGTTCATGCCGCCCTGTCCCACTCTCGAAATACTACAGCAACCCCCCTTCCCCACCCCCCCAAATCAATTTAGGGTAGGTCTTGTAGCCATAAATGACCAGGGTAGGATTATCTGATAAAATCAGCTGACAAAAATAGGAGATGTGCATCTCCTGACTTCATCACGGGGAGTCCTATTAGCAGAATAACAGTCAAAATCACAAGGATTGAGACTTCCTCGGGGTTTTTCTTTTCCTTTCTTTTTTAATTTTTTTTTAATGTTTATTTTTGAGAGAGAGAGAGAGAGAGAGCGCGCGCGCGAGCGCACAAGCAGGGGAGGGGCAGAGAGAGAGGGAAAACACAGAATCCGAAGCAGGCTCCAGGCTCCGAGCTGTCAGCACAGAGCCCGACGCGGGGCTTGAACTCCGCAAATTGTGAGATCACAAGCTGAGCGGAAGCCGGATGCCTAACCAACTGACACACTCAGGCGCCCCTTAGATTTTTTTTTAAGGTTATTTATCTATTTTGAGAGAGACAGTGAAAGTGAGGGAGGGGCAGAGAAAGAGAGAGAGGATCCTAGGGTAGGCTCCACACTACCAGCACAGAGCCTGTCAGCACAGAGCCTGACGTGGGGCTCGAGCTCACGAACCATGAGATCATAACCGAGGCCAAGATTAAGAGTCGGATGCTTAACCCGCTGAGCTACCCAGCCGCCTCTGAAAGATACTTTGCGGATGCTGCCTCACACAGAGGTGGAAATCAAAGGGCAGTAGGGTTGTATTCGGAGGCAAGTGTCTTTACTTAGGTTTCTTTAAAAACGTTCTATGACTTGACAGTTAAATAGGAGATAGGCAGGGGGCTGCTCTCCTGTCCTGCCCTGTCCTTGCTCCCCAGGGGCCTTGTGGCTCCAGGTGGGGCCCTGGGATCATCAGCATCACCTGGGAGCTGGTTAGAAAGGCAGGTCCTCAGACACCACCTTGGACCTCCCCAGTTGGAAGCTCTGGGGCAGAGTGTGGCCAGCGGGTTCCAACAAGCTCTCCAGGACTTCCCGAACATCTGGTCCATTCTAAGGTGTTGGTGACTGACTCCTTGCCACACAGAGGCACGCCCTTTCCGCTCAATTCCACTCTGTAGCCTGGACCTCGCCCTAAATTCTTTGACAGCCGTGTGCCTTGGTGGGCCAGAGCTCAGACTCAGAAGCTAGTTCTGATGTCTAAGCTGCTGCGTGACCTTACCCAGCTCCCAAACCTACTTGCGCCTTGACTTCCTGACCTGCAAAATGGGAATAAGGTTAGTCTATGACGAGTCAGTAGTGATTGTAACGATTCAACGACTTGGCACATTCAAGAGCCTGAGCGGTGCCTGGCGCATAGTAGGTCACTGATCACAATTATTCGTCTCCCGGCTGGAGGTCAGGCACTTTAGGGAGAGATCCACATCATCTGGCTCGCTTGTGGGCCTCTCGGCGCCTCCCCTTGAGTAGAGCCACTTGCGGCTCAAGTTTGGATGATGCGCTTTGTCGCTATTCGAGAGACAAGGAACCCACTCGTTTCTTTAACCGAACACCTACGTGTGCCAAGAATGAGGCCAGGCCTTGTGCAAAACATTACCTCATCTCGTGCTCACCAGCAGCCCAGGAGGAAAGGAATGTCCTTACATAACAGCGTGGAAGATAGCCACAGAGAGGCTGGGCGACTGGGTGACTTCCCCGCTGTCAACAGCTGGCAAAGGGCAGAACCGGGTGAGGAAGCCGGTGCGTCCCGAGTTCTGTCTCCGGGGTTCCTCTAGGAAAGATGAGATCAGCTCTCTGAGATACAGCGTCCCGGACACAACTTCAGAGTCTTTTCTCATAAAAATGTGATCTGCATTTGTGCACAAATCCGAACAACGTAGAAATGTGACGTTTATAGCAACCGGACGTGTTCTGGTGATTCTGCTCACCAAGAATAACTGCTTTCGGTAGTCCTGTATTAGCCTGCTTTTTGAAATACACACACACACACACACACACACACACACACACGCGTGCTTTCATTTTGTTTTCTTAACGATAAATAAAATCATCCTGTGCATTTCTTAATATCCTGCCATTTTAATTTAATATATTGGGGACATCTTTCCAAGTCAATACATATAAATATATGTCATCCTCCTCAAAGGCTCTATGGTGTCCCATTTATGGATCTGCTGTAATTGATTTACCCAATTTCCTATCAATGAACACTGAGATCAATATTTTACACTTGGTGGACAGCGTTGCAAGAAGCATCCTTGTAACGTAAACACATATTGTTTTGGAACATTTTTTAGTTCTCTCTTTAGGATGCACTACTCGAGACAGGCGCTCATATCGTTAAAGGTTTTAACACGGACTTTTCCAAATTTCCTCGAGAAAGTGTTTTTGACTCGCTTTATATACCGACAGCTTCAATGTCCTGAATCCTAGGAGACAGATGTGGCCCCCTTTTGAGACCTCTTGATCAAAATGATAAATCTGCATGGGTTTTTTATGATGCATCTCTTGATGTGTGTTTGCTAAATGTCACATGGACTGAAAACTAGACCTCCGTGTTCCTCCCGGCTCTGCCCCATTCCAGGACCATTTGCTTATGCCAACCGCCAAGAGTTCCCAGCCAAACGCTGAGATTGTTGGCAGCGTTTCCTGTTTGACCCTGTGTACCTCCATGTGTAAATACGCTGTTCTCTAATTATAATTCATGATGTTTGCATGTAATAGAGGTCCTACGCCAGAAGGGTTAACTTCATTGGATACCAACCACAGGATTTTTTCTTCCAAATCATCACCCCCTCCCAAAAATAGAAAAAGGAAAAGAAATTGCCAAGGCTACAGACAGACATTTATTTCTAATATGTTGCTTCAGCATTTGCATTAAGTCATGTTTTCTCTGGCGAGAACTACCCATATATACACGTATTTTTTTTTTCTGTCAGTTTAGTCTGTAAATGAAATAGAGTTACTGCCCCCTATTAAAACGGAACATTGTGCCCTTGGTTTGCTCTTAACGGGTGGGAAAACCCCATTAAAGTGTTTGTGAAATATGTCTTAAATACAGGAATTTTAATCTAGTGGTCTAATAAATCCCTCTCTTCTACTCAAATGAAAGTCTTGGGTTTTCCGGCATCTGTTCAGTTATTTGTACACCAAAACCTTCTTATACAAACCTGACCCTGAGAACTCTAAGTTGAGAACGTTTCTTCCATTGGGGTATTTTTGTTTAAGCACATCTTTCAAGGAATCAGGAACTCTGACAGGTGTATCCCATGGTAAGATACTATTTTAGAAACATGCCTGGGATTCTTGCTCTTCTAGGGTCAAAGCCATGAAATCTCTATGACCGCCCCAGGATGTAGCAGCTCATAATATTCTAAGACCTAAGACCTCATAATATCCTAAGTCTGTTCTTTTGCTGCAGTGTTTGATGGGCATCTAAAAAGTATACTCTTGGGGTGCCTGGGTGGCGCAGTCGGTTAAGCGTCCGACTTCTGCCAGGTCACGATCTCGCGGTCCGTGAGTTCGAGCCCCGCGTCAGGCTCTGGGCTGATGGCTCAGAGCCTGGAGCCTGTTTCCGATTCTGTGTCTCCCTCTCTCTCTGCCCCTCCCCCGTTCATGCTCTGTCTCTCTCTGTCCCAAAAATAAATAAACGTTGAAAAAAAAAATTAAAAAAATAAATAAATAAAAAATAAAAAGTACACTCTTGGGGCGCCCAGGTGGCTCAGTCGGTTAAGTGTCCAACTTTGGCTCAGGTCATGATCTCGTGGTTCATGGGTTCGAGCCCCGCGACGGGCTCTGTGCTGACAGCTTGGAGCCTGGAACCTGCTTCAGATTCTGTGTCTCCCTCTCTCTCTCTGCCCCTCCCCCACTCACGCTCTGCCTCTCTCTGTCTCAAAAATAAACATTAAAAAAATTTTTTTTTAAAGTACACTCTCTTTTTGGAGCACATTTCACGGGAGCTGGAAAATTTCTTTTTAGCACAAACCACCAAGAACATCAAGCTGGACCTAAATATATTCATTCAGTTCTCCTACATATTTTTGTGTACTTTTTTTTTTTTTTTTGGCCACTGTTTATTAGGAAACTCTGTGTATATTTGCTGGAGGTAAATCCTGTCTTCATAATGGGGGCAAGAGGAAGAAGGTGTACATTTATACGTGTGGACAAGGTAAAACCAATTTTTTTCAGCCCTGCTACTTAATGTTTATTTCCTAAAATCAAAGGCATTTCCCAGTATAACCAAAATATAACAATCAATATCAGGGAAAGTAACACTGGTAAATTGTTACCAGATAGTTCTCAGGTCCCATTCAATTTCCACACAATGCTGTTTGTAGTCAGAGGCTCTCGTTCAGAGTCATTGGTGCCTTTTGTTTGTTTGTTTGTTTTCATGTGCCTTTCATCGCCCTTAGTCTTGGGGCGTTCCCTCCGTCTTTCCTTGACTTTCATGTATGGCCAATCTATTTCAACAGAATGGGGCAAAATATACTTCAAAATAAACGATTTCGGTGCAGATCTCACGTACACTGTGACTTTCAACGCTGGGTGGAAAGAGGAAAGGATTGTGTTCTGGCAACCATCTGGGATGGATATTACTCTAAAAGTTCACTTGGATGCATGGACATAATGTGATTCATTTCCTCTTGCCCAAGTGGTGGGTCTCATCACTCTTGGATGCATTCACTCACTCTGGTTTTTTTTTTTTTTTCCAGTTATTCATTCAAAATATTTGAATGTGCATTAAGTGTAAGGAGAAAGAAGCCATATGTGTATTTTCCCACTGAATCTGGACCTCAGGATCCTTCTTAACACAGAATCCTTCCTCCCCCAGTTTCCCAATCCGTTTCGCTCTGTTAGCGCTCTAGAGAGAATAAGTGAGAAAGCACATCTTAGGTGGCCAGGGATTCCCACACACCATGTGAAACAGGGCCTTGCATGCAGAAAATACTTGTCGAATTGATTTCACTTGGCATTAAAATAGTCTTTCCTTTCAAGGTACGAGAGGAGAGGAGTCAAAGGGAAAAATAAAACAGAGGAGAAAACCACATCCTATAATATTGAGTCAAGTATGTACTTGTTCCTTTTCTTGTTTACCCCGAGGAGGAGAGATGCCTGGAAAATCTGAGTTGCTAAGAGCTGGGATAGTCCCAGATACTCCTAGGAAGATAAAAAAGAAAGTGGGACCGAGTTCATTAATCGTGACTAAGAAAACCCTTTACGCTTCTTTTCAGCTCGTGACTGTAGAGAGCGGCCCCTCAAGTCAGTATTACCCTGCCCAAGGTTCTCTTGCAGAAGCTGGACACTTCTCCTGAAGATTCTGTCTTTATTCAGAGTATTTTTCGAAGTTCTTTTTTGGGGGCCAGGGCTGGAGGTAGTTTTAACTTGGGGGAAAGAGTCGAATATTACTCAGGGATAACTATTAGGAATAAAATGGATGATTCACTTGGTTAACACTAATTTTGGGTCAAACAACTGAGACACAAGCATGACTTCTTGTAATATATATAAATTTTTATCTGAGAGAGAGAGAGAAAGAGAGACAATCTTAAGCAGTCTCCACACTCAGCACAGAGCTGGACGCGGGGCTTGATCCCACAACCCTGGGTCATGACCTGAGCCAAAATCAAGAATCAGGCGCCAGACCCAATGAGCCACCAAAGCGCCCCAAGCAGGATTTTGTTTATTAAAACAACAACAAAAAGGTGAATGACTAGCATAATAATAATACTATTGTTATTTCACTTTGAAATGCCCATCTAGACCGTTCCTAAGGCCATTCCGCAAGAGGAATTCAAGGAGCACTTGGGGTGACGGCACCATATTCGTTCTGAGAAGATAATGCTGAAGGGGTCTCTCTTGAGAAGTCCTCGCGTGATGAACTCATTCGGGTAATGGAAGTAAGAACCTACAGTCACTTTATCATTGCCTCCTAGGACCCCCTGGGCTAGTGCTGGGAAAGAGACCCTACGGAGTGAGAGAAGAATCAACAATTAAGTTAATTAATTGTAATAAGATAGGGGGGAGGGAAAGGAAGGAAAAGGAAAGGGGGGGGGAAGGAGCCCTGGGGGTATTTCGGGAACCTGCCTTTGGCCGAGTTCTGCTGCCCTTTGCTGCTACAAGGCTGGCCCTCCCGTGCTCAGAGCCATCTGACCTGCGGATGGCCGGAAGCCGACTATGACAGAGGCCTGAGATATTGCAGATCGGGTTGGGGAAGGGTCAGAATCATTAGTCACAGACGATAGGGGGAGGAGGTGTGGAAGTGGGTAGCATGGAAACAGTCCCAGTGTTGGGAGACCGGAAGAGGCCAACTCTGAAGAATCTAGATCCTTCTTTCCGAAAAAAGGGCTCCTTCCACGTCCTTCTCACCTTTGCCCTCTGGGGCACCCCCTCGGATCTCCTCTGCCCCACCCCCTCTGGCCCTCCTGAGGACCCCCTCGAGTTCTGTGTGCTCACCAGCCACCTCTCGTGTTTCCCAACAAAGGAGAGGACGGGGTACCTTCTCAGCAGCATCCCTGGCCGGTCTCAGCAGGTCATGATGCTCACGGGCTGGCCTTTCTCTCTGATCGTGATAGGGTAGGTCGGGGCAGAGGGCATTCCGGGAGGCAAAGAGGGACTTTCAGCAAATTTTTTTATTACCCACGCTGCGGCCCCAAATCTCCCTCATCACTCGGCCTACTTTGAAATTAATTAACGCACAGCGCAGAGAATGCGGGCTTTATGCAATAAAACCTCTCCCTCATTCTGCCCTGCCTCTGAACCCGTGCCTCGAGTGTTTTAGTGAATTTGAGGCTGTTGACAGGAAGGGGATTGACAGCCTTTGATTTGGGAGGCCTCCCTCTCTGACTGAAGACAGGTAACCACAGGGGCGGAAGTTACACCGAAAATACTGTGGCTTTCTCTGTTCCCCTCCGGGAAACACCCCACCTTGGGGGCCAGGGCTGAGCTTAGATGCTGCCCCTCTGGGAAGCCTTCTTAGAGTCCTGGAGGCCCTTGGTCCTGGAACTGGCCCACACATCAGAATTATCTAGGGGGAGGGGGCATTTAAAAATTCCCTGGCGTCCAAGCCAAACTCTGTATCAACTAAGCTAGAATTTCTGGAGGTAGAGGCCAGGCATCAGCCAGATTGAAAAGCCGCCCGCTGATTCCACTGAGCAGCTAAGTTTGAACACCATTGGCCTGGACCAGTGTTTCGCACAATCGAACTTGCAAATGAATCCCCTGGGGACGTTGTCATTCAGAGATTCTGATGCAGGGGATCCGTCAGGGATGGGATCCGAGCTCCTGTGTTCCCCATTTGCTCTCAGGTAATAAGGAGGCCTCAGGAACAAGGTCTTAGAGCAATGGTTCTCAAAATTTTGGGGTCCATCACCATCGCCTGGAAGGCTTGTCAAAATGCAGCTTCTTTTTTTAAAGGTATTTTTTAATGTTTATCCATTTTTGAGAGAGAGAGGGACAGTGTGAGCAGGGGAGGGACAGAGAGAGAGAGAGAGAGAAGGAGACACAGAATCGGAAGCAGACTCCGGGCTCCCAGCTGTCAGCACAGAGCCCGACGCGGGGCTCGAACCCAGGAACCACGAGATTATGACCTGAGCAGAAGTCAGAGGCTTAATAACTGAGCCCCCCCAGGCGCCCCTCAATGCAGATTCTTGAGCGTCATCCTCAGACTTTCTGCTACGATGGGACTGGACTGGGGAGCTGAGAATTTGCACTTCTAACAATTTCCCAGGTGATGCCTTGGCTGCTGGTCATGAGACCACATTTTGAGGGCCATCGGCCTGGCCTGCTTCGCCAATGCCCCTCTACTGGCCTCCCCCATTTCCTGTGCTGACTTCATCGTAACAGTTCTCCATGCAATCAGCCATCATTTACTGAGGACACGCGCCCTGGCCCAGGGTTTGTTTGTACTAGGTCCGTGGTCCTGTCTACATACTCACCACCTAGCAAACGGCTAGCACAGAGTAGGGGCCCCATAAAAAGATACTGAACGGGGCGCCCGGGCGGCTCAGTACGTTAAGCGTCCCACTTCGGCTCAGGTCATGATCTCATAGTTCGGGAGTTCCAGCCCCGCGTTGGGCTCTGTGCTGACAGCCTGCTTCTGATTCTGTGTCTCCCTCTCTCTCTGTCCCTCCCCTGCTCATGCTCCGTGTGTCTCTGTCTCTGAAAAATAAATATACATTAAAAAAAAAAAAAAGAAACCCACACTTTACGGAATAATTTAAAATTACTAAGGAGGCCCCATACAGTGCCTTACACTTGGAAGAAATTAGGGTGTCATTCATTTGCATTTGAATGACAAGGACAACAGGTTGCTGGCTGATGACTCCTGTCTTCATGAATTGTATTCATCCATGGTAATTTATTTAGGTTGACAGGAAAGTCAAAAAGGTTTTTGTTATGTGGTTTTTTTTTTTTAAATCAAGCTCACTTACAAGATCACTAACCCATTAAGGTGTAAATTATCTTATATATCTTTCAATGGATGGGGTTTTGTGGTGTTATTTTTTAAAAGTACTTACTGAGCATTTAGTTTGTTTCAGGTATCGAGCTGGGCGCCGAGGATACGCGGCGCATGAGAACAATATGGCCCCCGGGGGCCTCCAGTCTGGATCTGGAATTCGACCGTGTTAGTCAGGATGGGTTATGCTATGCTGCAGTGACACATAAACCCCGGTACCTCATCTCCGTAACACAGAAAAGGTTTATTTCTCACTCATGCAAGTCCTCTATCAGGTTGGACAACTTTCCAGGCCCGCTGCTGTCCATGAAGCGACTCGTGGATCCAGGGTCCTTCCATCTTATGAATTTGGGACAGAACCAGTCACAAGGCCCCACCTACTTCAAGGGGATTGGAGACAATACCGCCCTCCCACATGCTCGGGAAGAAGAAGAGAAACGGGTGTGTGGGAGCACTAGAAGCCTACCACATCTACTCTGGGGTTTAGTTTGCCTTATGCCTCTTGAAGTTTGTTTGTTTTTTTTTTTTTTTTTCAAAAAAAAAAAAGCTTAAGGTCTGGCGGTAGAGAAAGTACCGTATAAACAGATGGCGATGAGCACTATGAAGGAAAATTTTAGGGTGGCATGAAAACATATGTCAGAATGTGCCAATTTAGAATAGGGCGGGATTTTTTATCTGCTTTGTTCGGTAATATCTCCCGAGTACCTAGAAAGTACCCAAAAATATTTGCGAATAAATGTAAAAGTGAGCGCTCCAAGTATTTGTTAAGTCAATAAAAGAATGGTGTGTTCTCAAAAAAGAATCTCACCCTTTGTTCAAAAAAAAGAGAATGTTGATTATCTACCCAGTAGCCATTACCCGTCAGAGGGAACAGGTTGGTGGAATATATGTATTCTACATATATGTGATATGTTATATAATATTCATAAGTGTTTATAATATGTGTAATATACAGTTGAAGCTTGAATAACAAGGTCTGAACTGTACAGGTTCACTTCTACACAGATTTTTTTTTAAATGTTTTTACTTATTTTTGAGACGGAGAGAGACAGAGCATGAGCAGGGGAGGGGCAGAAAGAGAGGGAGACACAGAATCCGAAGCAGGCTCCAGGCTCTGAGCTGTCAGCACCGAGCCCGACGCGGAGCTCCAACTCACAGACCTTGAGATCATGACCTGAGCTGAAGTCGGACGCTCAACCGACTGAGCCACCCAGGCGCCCCTACACAGATGTTTTTGAAAACTACATCATAGGACTCTAAATGTGTTTTCTCTTCCTTGTGATTTTCTGAATAACGTTTTCTTTTCTCTAGCTTCCTGTGTTGTAGAATGCACTATATAATACATATAACAAAAAAATGTGTGCTAATCAACTGTTCATGTTATACATAATGCTTCTGGTCAACAATAGGCTATTAGTAGTTGAATTTTGGGGGGGGGAGTCAAAAGTTAGAGGTGGGTTTTCAACCGTGTGGGAGTTGGTGTTACTAAGCCCCACGTTGTTAAATGGCCAACTGTATATGAAATATAATATGTATTATACATACACACATATATGACTATCTATCTATCTATGTATCTGTAGATCTATCTATAGATCTATATATATGACTATCTATAGATAGATAGATAGTGTATATTAAAGAGACTCATTGAGTAGTTTTATTAGAGAGAGAAATAGAGAAAGAGAAAGGTTAAGGAGTTGGCTTATGAGATTATAGACACTGGCAGGTCCAATATCTCTATGGCAGACCAGCCTGTTCTGAGGCAGGAGCTGAGGATCCGGTCTGGAGGCAGAATCCCTTCTTGGGGAAAGCTCACATTTGTGTGAAAGACCTTTCAACTGATTGGACGAGGCCCCCCCAGATGATCAAGGATAATCTTTCCTTGAGGCAACAGATTGTACAGTGTAGCCCCATCTGCAAAATCCCTTCGCAGCACACCTAGATTAGTGTTTACTAGCCAAGCTGACATGAAAAAGAAATCATCACCCTGACAGAATTCTGATTTTGGTTACCACCCCCCCCCCCCGCCCCCGCCAGCAGCATGACTATCGGGGAGTGAGTCACACAAATTGGTTGCAGCATGGGCACGTAGACAGAAGTTCAGCGTGAGGCTCTCAGGTAACTGTGCGTTGCTTATAAGAGGGGGGACACAAGGAAAGAGACGTTCCCTTTTATGCCTCTACTCGTTGGCCTCTTCACGAGTTGGGAGCCATCTTGGGGTCACGAGGAAGGCCGACCAAGACAAACTTGCTGAAAAGTGTCACTGGGGATAAAGAGCACATGAGCTGGTTTGACGATGCCATTGAACTGCTGAATCTGCCGGCCCTGGGGGTTCCCTTTCGCAGTCCCCCTTGTGAGATGATCACTATCCTTTTGGGTGGTTCTTACTCGTAGATGAGGGAGCCCTCACTGGTACAAAGACCCACACCGCAAGTGGCCGACCATCTAATAAGAGTTGGCCACAGTTGGCCACATTCTGCCACCTACAATACTTAGCCACCATATAAGTACATGCACATGTGCACGAAGTCAGCTTTGTAGATATTTCCAGCTGTCAAGAGTCAGACCTCGGAATCTAACGCCTTGGTTTCACAAGGCAGGATTTATGAACAAGGAACCCCTCCTGTCCTTGCACTCAGTTTCATATCAGAGGTCTGACTCAGAGTGTGTGGAAGCAGAAGCACCTAATAAGCGATCTTGCCCAATGTTTTTATGCCAACGATGTAAAATAAATCAACACGTGAGCTGCGTTCTATCATTCGTTGGCGGAGTGCTCTGGTAAACAGTCTTCAGCTTGCAAGACCTCAGTCTACAGATCCATTCAATGACCGATCTGGCCCGTACCCATGATTTCCCAACTCTTTTTAAGTTGAACTTGTTTTTCCGATAAAATCTTCTTCGAACCCTGAACCTGACGCAGCAAATAGAACCCGAGTTGCTCTGAAGCACCTGTAACTAGAAGGATCTCAAAACCACTCCCCGTGGAGGCTTGGTCCTCCACGGATTCCTCTTTGAAAACCCAAGGCTTCGTCACCAATATTATTTTAAATCTCTAGGGCTTTCATTATTTGAGTCAAACGTATCTATCGAGCACAAACTGTATACCATGGACGATTCAAGAAGCGAGTAATAGAACAATAAATAAACACAAACACATTCCGGCGGAGGACACAGAGCATAAACGAATCATGTCAGACGACGGTGAATGCTAAGACGAAAAAGAAAAAGGAGTGGGATTGGCTGAGCGGGCATGAAGTTTGCCACTTACGAAGGATAATGGGAGAGGCGTCTCTCTCCTTGATATGGGAACCTTATCACAGAGAGCCAGGGAGCTGCCCGCGAGGATATCTGGGAAGAGAGCTAGAGACTGCTCTTGAGGGAGAGATAGGATCTTGTCTCCACCAACCTGGGACTCAGATATGTCTAGGAGTGTCCGATAAAGTGATAGGGCGCAAGCCCACAGGAGTGATTTTGCATATCTGGATTTGCATAGACGTAAGGGAACTTTGATGAGGAAATAGAACATGTCAGCGAAAAGTTGAAAGACTGTCAGGTGGCAGAAAGTCTCTTTCTCAGAACAGCTCCATGGAATCTATCTCTGAATCCTTGGGACGGAAGGGATAGAGGCAAATCTATGGGACCTTCTGTGATCTGTGAGGCACAAATAATCTGCTTTGGGTCCCAGGTGACAAGATGTGGCACTAGGTAGAGGCCAAAGGTATTCTTCCTTATTTTTTTCCGGAACTCAACATGGACGTGGCTTGGGGGAGGCAGCCAGGAACAAAGGACCCATGTGGCCACCAGCCAAGTATCTGCTTTGGAAGCTCCAGGAAGCTAACTCTTGGTATTAACATCACTGTTGTCTCAGGAGTGGGGCACTGAAGCTGTATTAATCAGTTTAGGTTAAGTTATGCTGTCGTGACAAATGCCCCCGATCCCAGGGCTTTACAACAACTGAGATTTTTTTTTTCTTCCTCACATGATACATCCATCATGTGTTGGCTGTATGTCTTCCTTATTTTGGGACCGAGGGTTATGAAATAAATGACATCCTGGGCCTTCGTGGACTAATGGTGGGCGGGGGGTGGGGGGGTAGAGGGGAAAGAACATGGTGTTACCATCCAGTGGCTCTTAACGGATCTGAGAGCTGCCTCTTGGAAACGGCCCATGCCACTTCCGTCTATACGCCATTGGCCAAGGCAGGTCACAAGCCTGAGTCTGACAGCCCCGGGGCAGGGATGTAGAATTCTCCCAGAAAATGGGATCTGAAATGAAGGGCAGCAAATAACATGAGTAATAACTCAAAGCCAATATTAATAAGGAAGCGCAGCTCTGGAAGAACTCCCAGAAATAATAAGACCAGCTACCTGAAGCTCTAATGTTAGGCAAACAGACGCTGAAATTAGGCATATCGCCCCGGATATGACCTAAACTCTATCCAGTACTGCAGCTTCTGGGGGGGAAATTCAGGCCACAGAACATCATGGGGTGATCTTTCAGGGAATGCTGCCCCTGCACAGAGCAAAAACGGAAAGACTTTGCAGCTAAAGACTGATAAACTTTCAACTTGACACGCCAGTCCTGGCATGAGAGTGTTTCAGTCAACAGTCACCTACCTAGAACGCTCTGGTACCCAGAATGTTATCACTTGGCTAAATATTTAGGTGATTCAGCTATACTGAGAACTGGTTTCCGTCACTACCACTGTAGAACAAATTGCCCTAAATCTGAGTGGCGTAACACCGCCATTTTGTCCTTCCGGGATTCAGACAGGGCACTATGGGAATTGGTTGTCTGGGTTCCAGAACCTGGGTTCCAGGTTGCCTGGGCTTTCTCAGGAAAGACTCAAAGCTAAGCATAACGTGAGAGCTGGGGCTGGAAGGATCTAGAAGCATCTTTATTTACATGCGTGGTGGTTGGTGCTATTTTCAGGGACCTCTGCGGGACTGTTGGCCAGAACGCATGCACATGGCTTCTCCCCACAGTCTTTCTGGGCGGGAATAGAGCACAGGCTTCCTCACAAGCATAGAACCTAGTTCCAGGAGCCCGGGTCACTCAGCTGGGAAGCCTGTGTGTGACTTCGCCATGAAGGTCCTCGGCTTCTTCACAGCATGGCTGCTGGGTTCCAAAAGGGGACATCCCAAGAGAAGCAGGCAGAGCTGTGTTGTCCTTTGTGACCTATTCTCGGAAGTCAGACAACACCATTGCACTACTGTTTACTGTCATGAGTGTATCCAGATTCACACGGAAGGACCTCACCGCGTCCTTTCAGTGGGAGGATGGTCAAAGTCATACTGTAAGAATAACTGAGAAGACTGATATGGTATTGCAGCCATTTTTGGAAAATACAATCTGCCATAGGAGCCATATGTTGGAAAGTCTGGGATATCCATGATGACCCTTAATGCTCATCTCTGTTCAGTGAGGTGGGTCATATTTTATTTATTCTATTTTTTTTTAAGTTTATTTCTTTATTTTGAGAGAGAGCGAGAGCGAGAATGGAGCGCAGGGGCGGGTCAGAGAGAGAGGGAGAGAGAGAACCCCAAGCAGCCTCCACACTGTCGGCACAGGGCCCGACACGGGGCTCGATCCCACGAACTGTGAGATCATGACCTGAGCTGAAACCAAGAGTCGACTGCTTAATCGAGTGAGCCACCCAGGTGCCTCTATTTTATTTGTCCTTATTCCCTAAATCTGATTACCATGCCCAGTGGGTTCCTAATAATTAGAGAGTCATCTTTTTCTTGAGGTCAATGGTCTTGATCTTGGGTGCTATCAAAGATCTCTAGGGTGACTTATGGGTATTTTAAGAATAGCAAGTGTCTTTCTAGAAGTGGGGCATCTGCTCGGTGGTAAGGAGACCGGACCTTCCGTTAGCTGTCCTCAGCCACTCCCATCCCCACATATTTTGGAAAACTTTGAGGGATCCATGGAAATAAATACCCACATTGTGCTTTGACGGTTTTGACGAAGGAGGCTCATTGCCTTTCCCCATTTCAGGGACCTTTGCCGCTCCGAGGACCAGGAGTTTTTCCCTATGGTCTAACATCTGTCTTTCTTGCTTTCTTGTCAGGCCATATAATGCAAGCTTCATCCACTAGTCTGAAAGCTTACTGATGACAAGAATCCTATCAGTAGATCCCCTTTGTATCTCCCCCGCCTCATAGGCTGGTCATGGTAGATACTCAATAAATTGCAATTGAAGGAATAAATAGAGACATGGAGATTAAGGGCCTTGACAAGTACGGGGGCGCTAAGGCTCAGACTCAGTTCTAGGTACACGTAGAATGTCTGCCCTTCTTAAGAATCCTTTCTGCAGATACCCGAATTCATTCATATATTGTTGAGAAGAGCCCGAGAGACAAGATAGTAGAGTGGTTTCCTGATAACTCTGACACTTGTAAGGATAAAAAAAAAAAATAACGGAGACGTCCTTTCTTGATCACTTGACAAATTTAGGACACTGCAGAGGGAGCTTTCCTATGTGATGGGAGAGACTCTCAGGATATACACTGTCCACGGCAAAGCTACAAATATTTCATTCTTCTCTACCTCACTTAGAATGTGTTTGCCACTTGCGTGGGCCGTTCTGACCATTGCCACGAAGCAGAGCCATTTGCGGCTCACAGATGCCTGTGAAATGAGCTCATGACCTTTCCCAGCCCCCGAGCATCAGGTGGAGCCAGAACTCCAGTTCTGTACGGGGAGGGGGGAGGTGCCCAGAAGACCCCTATGTCATTTCCATGCCAAAGCACCAAAGAGCACGTGCGAGTTCTCCATGAGACCTCTTCCCCTACTCTGGGGACCTTCAAGAACTCATGTCGCGGAAGATGCAGGTAATAGATGTCAGTGCTGATGTCGGCCTGGGTCCTGGAGTGACCGTGTGGAGCAGAGCCCGTGGCCAGCTTGCACTGGGCATACAACAGGAGTGAGAAACCAACGTTTATTACACCGAGTCGCTGAAATTCCAGGGAAATTGACTGCAGCAGAGCCTGGGCTCAGCTGACTAATACATCCTCCAACACTCCCAAGCTCAGTCTCTCGAGAGACCTTTGCTGAAGCTGATGTCCTTCCTGAAATACTTCCCTCCGCCAGCAAGTCCAATCCTACCCGTCTCCCACAAGCCATTTAACCTGTGACACCTTCACTAGTGGGTCCGGCCAGCAGTGATGCCTTCCTGCCATTCAATCACTTCACAAATCATTCTTAACTGTTTATTATGTGCCGAGTGGATTCAATAACCACTAATCTACCTCAGCGCTGAGACGGGCAAAGTGCGAGTTTCCTCCGTATTGTAGACTTTTGGACTTTTCTTTCTCTGATTGTCTTCTGTTTTCTCAACATGCTCGTAGCAGTCTCCTGTTGTCAGAGCTTTACGTGTTTTCGGCGGACTCGGGAAAATGTTCTTTTGCTTCAATTGCCTCGTTTCCCCCTTCCCTTCCTCCCTGAATGTGTTGCCTTGGGCTGTGAAATAAACACACTGCTGGGAAGGTCACCCCAACCTGGAGGGACTTCCTCCCCGTCGAGGAGCTGGTTCAGACATCCCTGGACATGATCATCGTGGAATGTGAGTCCGTGCTTGGCCCCGTGCTCTGACTCCCACGATGCCTGGACCCAGACTCGGTCGGCGGCTTGATTTTCAGAAGCGAGGCTGACCCCATGGGGCAGAGGAAAGCTTGTTTGGACAGAGTCATCCCCACGAGGAAGCCGTACGCATGCCAGCACACACAGGATCAAGGTGCGAAGTTTGCTGCATGGCTCTTTGCTCCGCCAGGAAAGGCACTGCAGGTTGGGGGAAGCACAGCCCTTGCTGGCTTTGACGCTCGGCTCTAGGGGTAAGAGGTCTTGTAACCTCTGAGAGGCAAACCGTGGAACCCAGAGCCCAGATGGGAGAAATGACCTGCCTCAGATAACAGAGCAAGCAGGGATCCCAGCTGGAACTAGAACCTGGGATTCACGGCTTCTGATGTGGAGGCATTCTTCTTTCAAAGCACGCTGGCTGCACTTTACAGGGCAAATAATTACTCCGGGTTCCTTTATGAGGGAAAATTAGTATTTAGGTCATTTTTATCTGTAATAATTATGTGATAATTAATTTTGTAATTTATGTCATAATTAATTACAACAATATTTCCCGTCCTAGCGACACCCCAGAGCAGACCACACGTAAGCTAAGAAGGCATGTAACCTCTCACCAGTAAGAATAGTATTATTATCCCCATAATACAGATGAGGAAATCGAGGCTGAGAAAGACAGTAGTGGCTGGCCCCGGATAACTTAGCTAAAAACGGGCAGACGCAGGATTCCAATCAAGGTCTGGGAGACTCTTAAACTGACCTCCTCAACTACTCATCTAGTGAGTCTGAGGGTTTCTGACTCATGTACATTTATAACCCATGTGGAGTTTCAAACTTCTTGCCCGAGCCCGGGGTGACTCATGGGTAGAATCGGGCTTCTCAGCTCTGAGGAATAGCAGGACCGATTTCACCTTCCAAATGGCAACACAGAGTCGTAGTGACCTAGGGAAGAAACCAAGTAGGCGTTCAAGAAATGTTTTGTCTTGTGAATGAGTTGAGCTGAGCCTCGCTTGGGAAATTCTTTCCAGTCCTTTCAGCCGTAACTCTTGAATTTCCCGGCCCAAACTGCTTTTTGAGCCGGAAGAAATACAGAAACGCATTTCCCATGGTAAAGAGAAAGAGAGTCTGGTCAGCAACCGGTTTAACGAAAAGGAGAAGTTTCCCAGTTATTATCGGCCATCTCGTAGGTGCCAAGTTCTGTCAAATGCTAGGGGTGGTCAAATGCTGACGCCTGCTTACCTCTTCAATTTCATCTACTGCTGGAAGAATCACTTCCTTCATCCCCAGCCACTCTGCCTTGATTTTCCCTAAACATGCCAAGGTCATTTCTGCCTCCGGGCCTTTGCACATGTCTGCTCTGATCTACCCTGAGATCCTTCTATGGGAACAACTTCCAACGTTCAGCTGTCAACGTGTCCTCCTCAGAGGGGCCTTCCTCGGCACCCAATGCAATTGTCCTTCCTCTTCCCATTTCTCCATGTTGTATCTCACTCTTGTCTTTATTCCAGAGTCCTAATTGCTATCTGAAATCATCTAGTTCCCTTCCCCCCCCCCACCTTCATTATCTGTCTTCTTTGATGAACACGTAAGTGGTATGAGAGTAGGGGGTCTTCTTTGTCTCACTCTCTGCTGTGTCCCCAGAATCAGAAACGGGGCACCTAGACTGTAGTACTGAATCCTCAGTAAATCGTCATTGGGTGAGTGAATGAGAGACAGTATAGCAAAGTGGGTGATTGAGTGTCGCCGTCACTCCCGAGATGGGGAGAAAGGACCGGAGAAGGTAGTTAGGGGCAGGGAGCCTGCCTACGATGCTCTCCTAATTATCTGCTTCCATCACTGAGGTCTTTCCACCTGCCGGCGCTTGTGCAATATCTCAGTTAACATCGCTCTGAGAGGTACGTGTACATCAGACGAAAGTGGAAGCAGGCAGGGGCGGCTGGGTGGCTCCGTGGGTAGAGCTTCGACGCAAGTCATGATCTCGCGGTCCGCGGGTTCGAGCCCCGCGTCGGGCTCTGTGCTGATGGCTCGGAGCCTGGAGCCTGCTTCGCATTCTGTGTCTGCCGCTCTCTCTGCCCCTCCCCCACTCGCGTCTGTCTCCCTCTGTCTCAAAAATAAACATTAAAAAAAAAATTTAAAGAAAGTGGAAGCAAGCAGAATTCAAAATACTTTCCCCCAGTCCAACCAAAACCCTGGTTCTATTGCTACCTCGAACCTTATTCTGATGCCCCTGCTTTGCAGGGCATTTGCCCAAACCAGAGAAGATTCTGTACCATGGAAACCTGGATAATGAGCCACAGGGAGTTTCATGGCCTGTGTCCCCAAGGAATAGTACCAGACAACTTCCTTCTATGGCATTCTAGTTTCATGACCTTTAATACTGGGGTTGGCGGAGAAAAAAGCTCATAGTTATTTGTTTAAAAATTTTTAATAGTTATTTATTTGAGAGGGGTGGGGGAGGGAGGGACAAATCTTGAGCCAAGGAGGGGCAGAGAGAGAGAGGGAGACACAGAATCCAAAACAGGCTCCAGGCTCCGAGCTGTCAGCACAGAGCCCGACGCGGGGCTCGAACCCACGAACCGCGAGATCGTGACCTGAGCCGAAGTCGGACGCTTAACCGGCTGAGCCCCCCAGGAACCCCCTTAGAGATGTATTTTGATGCCCCTGAGGCCAGGCACAGCTATGTCCACTAACATCAGCACACGAATGGGGGTCGGGCCCGTATTTTCTTCTCCTGGGGACCGGTTCCTCCTTGTCCGAAGTGTAAGTACTTTGGGGCAGCATAGCTTCGCCACACGTCAGCCTCAGCAGATGAGCCAGGTTTAGGATGGGCTTTACTGCTCCCAGGACGTTTGCGTAAAAACCTTCTCAGACCTAATTACGATTTCACATGTTCCTTCCAGAGACTTCTGAGAGGCAGGCAAATGCTTTTTATCGGGCATAATCTGAAAGAAAAATGAGTCATTGCCAAGCGGGTAAGGACTGAGCTCGGGTCTGGAAAGCAACCTCCCATATTGAGCCCAATGAAGTTTTGTTTTTTTTTTTTTTCTTATGGTTTTAGGGCAGATTTCGCTGATAATTTGGAGCAGTCCTCTGAATCGCTTTGAGGTCACCTCCAGTTCGTTCTCCCTTGTTTTTGTGAAGCTTTTATGGGATGAGGGATTCAACCATTAAAACGAAAACCCAACCTTGAGTTTAGCGTATTATTTGGAAATATTAACCCTTCGTGATATTCTTTCGAAAGCCGCTCAGAGTTCGGCTGAAGGCAAGAGAGTAAAACTTTTCCTCCATAAACTCACTTAGGGTGATGATTGGCGACATCACACTTGTCCTACGTGAATATAGCGCTTGCACAATATAAAGACCTTTAAAGTCCCCCGGTGTGGGAATGACAGAGAAACTTCTCAGAGGCTGTCTTTGATCAACTGGTGGTGGCTTCCTGAAACTCTGGGCTGAAATGGATCCTGAAACCATATCTGGGTAAACAAGAAAAAATGACGGGGTGGATTAATACCGTCTGCTGTGAACAGAACGGTCAAGAAATAAGAGCCAAATATCCACTTTCCTACCTGCAGGGCTACTGCCCCCCTTCCCAGATGGGGAAGCTGAGTCCCAAGTGAAGGTTACTCGCCCCAAATTATACAAGATGCTACTAGTTACGCCCAGTCTGGTGTCTCGTCCACTGCACCACCGTGAGATTCAGCTCCCATCACCCCGGAGAGTAGAGCAGGCCGATTAAAGAAACAGATCGGGTACGTCGTCACAATACGGGTTCACTTACTTACACTGCCTCTACTAACACCTGATGCAGCGGCGACTCGCACGATGTGGCTCATTTTAAAGCCATCTTCCCCCCCACCCCCCCGTTTCGTTTTCGTTGCAAATGGCCTCAATGTCGAAATCATTTTAATGCCCCACTTTGCACCAGTCCTTCGCGAACCATGGGAGCCTTTTGAATCTACACAGTTGGATTGAGATGCTTATGAAACAAGGGCGCCTGGGCGGCTCAGTCAGTTAAGCACCAGACTCTTGATCTCAGGTCAGGTCTTGATCTCGGGGTCGTGAGTTCAAGCCCCGTGTTGGACTCTGTGCTGGGGGTGAAGCCTACTTGAAATTTTTTTTTTTTTTTTTTTAGTTTTAAAAGATTGTTATGAAATAGCGATGGGCTTTCATAGGCGATACTCAAGAGAAAGGGTTTTTTCACTTGTTAATTTTTGAGTGATGAGCCCTAAACCCCCCCTTCCCCCCCGGCCGCCCACCCTAGGGATATGTTCCGTGTCCGTGATCTGTTTTCTTCCACGGTATCTCCTTGCACACCTGCCGACAGAGTGGACAGATAAGTCCTGGGTATCCCCAGCATGTGGTCCGGGGAGTGGGGAGAGAATTATATTTATTTTTGAAAAACCCTGGAGATCTTGACATTCCTGTGTTTCCATCTGTCTTCTCAGTTCCAAGAGCCGATGCTTAATATTATCTCTGATCATGGCAAGGGAGGTGGCCAGTGGGAGGGGGCATCTGGGATCCAACCCAGACAGATGGTGGGAAAGCAGATATCTTGACAGATCAGTGCAGGGAATTCTCCCTTCTTTCAGAGACGGATCTGTCCGTGTTTAATCTCCTACACAACTGCACTGTTCAGGGCGTTAGAGACACAGTCAATGAAAATGGATTCTGATTTGGGAATCATAGTGGCAAATCTAATTTCAGATTACTCCTTTTCCACAGTCTCACCCTGTTGGGGGGTTGAGGGAAAACCTAGAGAGGGGACACGACCTGAGGCAGGAATCCAATGCCTACCATTGGGGATGCTCAAACGATGGATGGATGTCTGCGTCCGGCACTGCCTCCCGGAGTGGCCGCTGTTCATGGAGCACCTCCTCTGTGTCAGGCACCTTGCACCTCTTACGTTTAGTCTTTTGTAGCCCCCTTGTCCTCTGTGCTTCATTTCGCAGTTGGGGAAACTGAGACTCAGAGACGGGAATGAATTTTCTCCAAGTGACACCAGGGACTCGTCAGATTTCTTTTCATTTATTCATCCATTTAGTACGCCCTTAAGTGTGCCAAGGACACCATGTAAATGATGAATTAAAGACAACATTTTAAAAGCTGAGTTAAAGGCAGAGCCACCAGTGCAGAAAGTTGGGGAAACTGTGTTCCGAGTGGAGGGAACAGAGCCCGCGTGCTTTGGGTCGCGAGTCATGGAATCCAGAAGCTACCTTAAGGGGGGAATTCAGTTCTACGTCACACCCCAAAGGCAAGGATGCAGTTAGGTTTGGTGAAGGGGAAGGAATGAGGAACGAGAGAAACGTGACTTACATTTTTTTCTCTTCTCTGCCCTTTAGTTTATTGACCCTTTCCCCCAACCATACAGTGACCCGAGATGGCCATCAGCAAACTCTGACACTGAAATAGAGCACCTCTCTCTCTCTCTTTCTGTCTCTCAAATGCAAGTCCAGATTCTTAGGCAAGAAATGCTCTTGGCTTCGCTGGATTCAAGGGTTTAGTTCTGATCAAACACCAGAGACTGGGGGGGTGGATGGGCTCATATTATACAATATGGCTTCTCAGGGTTGATCACTGTGGGAGAATGACTCAGTTAAGTTGGCCATTGGAAGGGGGACAGACAGCTTGAAAGATGGCGCCACACCCAGGAACAGACAGTTCCAGAAATCAGCCCCAAGTGAACCTAGCTCATAGCACTACAGTGGGCAACCAACTCTTCACCTTGTATCACTTCAAAGCAGCACCAGACTGGCCAAGGAAGCCCCTGGACATGGTCATTTGTGCCTTCCATGTGGTCAACTCAACATTTCCAGGGAGCCCACTAAGCAGGGATCGATGTTCCATGTCGCTGCTACATTTTGGGAGTCTCCATCTAGTGGAGTGGTTACTCGGATAGGCTGTGGAGCCGGAATATCTGGATTGGAGCCCCAGCACTACTGTGGTGTGACCTTGAGAAAGCTAACCACCCCAGTTAAGTGTGGGTGTTTATCTCCTCTGTAGATACGCAGATAAATTAGTTCCTTGCTCAAGGGGTTATTGTGCAGGTCAAATGAATTCATACATGCTAAAAAATTTCTTGAACAATATTCACTATTTTGAGCTACCCAGACCAAACGCAAGGGGAGACAATGACTTGAGACCCTCCCACGTGAGCATCAGTGTGAAGGCGTCAGGGCTTGTGACACTCTGGAAGCTCGGCTGCCAACACAAAATGAGGACAGACATTTTGGGAATGTCTCCTTGGGAATCATGCTCTAAATACCACATGGGACCATAGACCCAGATGCTGACCAAATCTGCTGGCCCAGCTGGCTTCACTAGTCCCCCAAGATCACCCAGACAGATCAAAGAAAACTCATCCTTGTGCAGCCACAGATTGCTCAAGAGACCAGTGACTGTTCCCCCAGGGAACAGAATTCCACTCTGCTGGTTAGCTCTGGAGAGGGAGGAATTGGGACTGTGTTCTGTCCTCCAACATGGATTGAGGACTCGCACGTCTAGGGAAGAATGTTCTGAGGTTGAAGAAGTGGAGAGCCAGTCACAGAATTCAAAGAACTTGGTGTCCAGCAGAGGAAGAAATGAAAACCGACAGACAATTACATGGGACTATTAATTTGTTTATTGTTCTGGTAAGAATTTAATGGGTTCATAAAAAAAAAAAAAAAGGACCATAAAAACAGGAACGATTAAGTAAGATTCAATGAACTAGAAAATATATAAAGGCAGAAAAGGATGAAACAAGGGGGAAATGAGACAATAAAGGGTAAGCTGTAGCCTGGAGGTGAAATGAGGGGCTGGAATCAAGAAGCCAGCTTTGGAACCACTGCCTCTTCCGAGTTCATGAGCTTGGGGAAGATAGTCCACCTTCCTGCGTCTCTGTTTCCTCATCTGTAAAATGGAGGTGACAAAAATCGCGGGGGGGTTTTGTCATGAGTGCACGAGAGCGGCGCTACGAAGTACCTTACACATCATAGGTGCTTATTAAAGGTGAGAGTGAAGTTTCCAATGGGGGCGAATGGTTACCAAGCTTGAGACCACAATGCATCGGCATTCACCTCTCCTCCCAGAAAGGTTCCTTCCAGAGGAGGCTGGCCACACAGCAAGCAGGAAACAAGGGTGCTGCTTCATTAACACACAAGAGTGGTTAGTAATGGAGCCAAGGCCCAATGGCACCAGACATTGAACTTTCTGGTAGAGCTTGACTAGTGCTTGGGACGTAAATGGGCTTCCTGATCCCCTACCCTAATGACAAGTTCCTTCCAGATTTGCTTCCTTGTTTTGGATAAGGAAGAATCAGAACAAGAATTAGAGGGAAAGAGTGAGAAAGCAAGAAAGCAAGAAAGCAAGCAAGCAAGCGAGAAAGAAAGAAAGAAGAGAGAGGGAGGGAGGAAGGAAGAAAAGAAGGAAGGGAGGAAGGAAGGAAGGAAGGAAGGAAGGGAGGAAGGAAAGAAGGGAGGAAGGAAGGGAGGAAGAAATCTAGCTAAGGCTTCCCTATAGAAGCTGATATTTTTCTTATCATATGGAGACAACACGGTAAGAGAGGGAGCTGGTGCAGGTAGAGCAGAGCCATATTCTGGTAAATATCACCCAATGGAAAGGTCTGGGGATTAGATTATTCAGATGAGAAATTCACGCATGTAGTTAGGGCGGGTGGTACAGAGGAGTTAATGAGGGTAAGAAGCGTGGAGAAGGAGTGAAGTTCCTGCCCTAAGAGAGTCCAAGAAAGATACCTAGAATGAGAGTGTGGCAACTCCTATAAAGCCTCCCTTCCACGTGCCTTCTCGTTTCGTTTATTCTCATCAGCACCTCCCAGCAGCCCCCTCTTTCCCAAGCACCAATACACCTGCACCATTTTCCTCATATACCCACCAGGAATAAAGAGTATAGCCTCTCTTGCCACGAGTTTTAGGCATGAGTCTCAATTGTAGCAAATAGGTTATAAGAATCTTCCCCGGGGACGCTTGGGTGGCTTGGGTGCCTGGGTGGCTTAGTCGGTTAATCGTCTGATTCTTTTTTTTTTTTTTAAACGTTTTATTTTGAGAGACAGAGAGAGACAGAGAACGAGCAGGGGAGGGGCAGAGAGAGGGAAATACAGAATCTGAAGCAGGCTCCAGGCTCTGAGCTGTTGGCACAGAGCCCGATGCGGGGCTCGAACTCATGTACTGCGAGATCACGACCTTCATGACCTGAGCCGAAGTCGGACGCTTAACCGACTGAGCCACCCAGGCGCCCCCATAAGTGTTTTGATTTTGGCTCAGGTCATGATCTCACAGTTGGTGAATTCAAGCCCTACATGGAGCTCCACGGTGACAGTGAGATTCTCTCTCTCCCTTTCTGACCCTCCCAACTCGCACGCATGTGCTCTGTCTCTCTCTCTCTCTCAAAATAGATAAATAAATTTTAAAAAAATAAGAACTTTTCCCTAAAACCTAGATGTGTGTTTGTCACCCCCCCCCTTTTTTTTTTTGTCCCTTTCGCCTTCTTGCTGGCTGGAAGGTGAATAAAATAACGACCATACCGGCAGCCAACTTAGATTCTGCAAACACAGCCCACATCCTAGGGAAGGCAGAAGAAAAGTCTGGAAGGAGCCTAAGCCTCTCGGGGCATTGGGATGTAGAAGCTTCATATTAGCTCTGGGCTCCTTACCTTCAGAGGTGTGTGAAAGAGAAATACACTTCTACTTTGTGTAAATCGCTGTGAGTTTGGGATTCTGTTACTCACAGGAAACTTACTTCTAAATCATACAGAAGACTAGGAACTTTTTTTTTTAATTCGGATTTAGCATCATTTTTTGAAAGCTACAAAGGTAAGGTTCATAAAAGCCTTTTGCTTGTTTTGACCTCAAACTGGGGAAGGTCTTTGAGCCTCCACTGGGTGTCAGGTACCTGCTGGCCGTTACAAAAATCCAGGGGTGGGTGAAATTCAGAGCCTCCCGTTTAAAACTTTGGGGGATGAGCTAAATGCGTAAGGGTTTGTTTCATGGATCAGAGGAGGCTTTCTGCTTCATGGAGGAAGTAACGTTTGAAATCGACATGAGTTCCGGGAGAATTGGAGACAGAAAGAGAAACCTTTCTGGGAGGGAGGAAGTAGGACAGGAAATTGCGCTCCGTGGAGAGCTGATGGTAAGACCCAAGGACACGGATGGAAAAGCACTTCTCTCCATTTCAACATGTCACACCCTTATTTAATAAAAAAGGCTTCTTGGTTCGTAATCGCGTGGCTTTGACTCCCAGTTGCTGCTACCTGTGTGACCTCGGTCAAGTCACTTAACATCTCTGAACCTCTCTTCCCAATCTGTCTGATGGTTTCAGAGGCAGCGACGGTGCGGTGCGTGCTTTCCTCCACTTCCGGGCACATGGCCGGACTACATTTCCCAGCCTCCCTTGCAGCAAGATGTGTCATGTGACTTACCTCTAACCAATGGAGTGTGAGCAGCAGGGTTGCGCCGCCGCGGTTGCGGAAAGACGTTCTTCTTTTTTTTTAAATATGAACTTGATTGTCAAATTGGTTTCCATACGACACCCAGTGCTCATCCCAACGGGTGCCCCCCCTCAATGCCCGTCACCCACCCTCCCCTCCCTCCCACCCTGAAAGACGTTCTTAATAAGCAGCTCTCTGTGCCTCGTGATGTTCTCGCTTTCCCCTTGTGATGGATGGATTCGGGATGTCGTGAGGCTCCACGCCGTGGCGGAACCTCAGTCTGGAAGGATTTTGGGTGGATTCAAGACTGCCAAGAATACCTGATCGGACTCTTGTGTGAGTGAGAAACAAAGCTGCGTTGCGTGGGGCCACTGAACCGACGGGACGAATTTGTTATCGCGTCTGGCGCTTCTAACCCTGATGCACTGGCCTTAAATGAGGTAATATGTTTTAAAAACTAATGCCAAGTATGACGCATTGTCACTGCCCCGTAGATGATGGATGTTGTTCTTGTAGGTGTTAGATATTAAGACCAACCCAGGCAGAAGAGGAGTAGGACCCGTTAGTAACAGCTTTTCTTGTATGTATTTTTTTTTCTTCACTTGACACTTTTGGTTTCCATCTAAGTATAACCCAAACACTGTCACCCTCCCCATTCCCCAGGGCTGCAGGGTATGGTCCAACAGGTTGGGCATTGCCTGACTCTAGGGAGGGGCACTGACAGTCTTCAGAGCGATTTGCCGCCCCTGGGGTTGTGCAGTGCACAACGGGAACAACCATCCGCAGACCCTCTGCTCTGTGCCTCCAATTAGAGAAAAGCAGGGACCCGGAGGAGTGACAAACACCATTTCATTTCTTCCTAATCCCCCTCCCCAGCTCCAAGAGGACAGGGTGCCTTCTCTGTTGCATTCACTGCTGCGCTCCCAGTAGGCGCCCCATGCGCGGAAAGAATCGTTTGCAATGTTACTCAGGGAAACACCTTCCTGCCGCCCTGGAAATGCTCGGAAACTTCTGTTTCCCAGCCGGCTGTTGGCACCAGGCCCCTAAAGACACCAAGGGAACTCTTAAACTGGGCAGAACACGTGCTTTTGTTCCCTTAATACCTTGCTGTGTCTAGCTCTGTGCCTCATCCCCCGGCCAGTTGAGGCCCCCGTCTTAGAGGCTCGAAGCCTTAAATCATCACTTGAGAAGGCTGAGGACAGCCTGTTACGAGAGAACAAGTACACAGTGGTCACGGACCTTCTGTCTAGTGAGAATGGCGACCTGGCACGGTGACAGCAACAACTTACTGGGTCCCTGCGGCACGGGAGGACAGGACCTAACACGGAGAGGGTGGCCCAGGGCTCCGGACCGCTAAGTTGCCCGCGAATGCCGTTGTGTCACATACTCCTGCCATCACAGGCACACGGCTGCCCTTCGGCGCTGATTACTGAGTGATGTGTTTTCCCATCTGGGGCAGAGGGTCCTTTCTTTTCTACTGGCCAGCAGCTCGGCGATACCCGCTGCTGCTTACAGAAAACAAAACAATCTGCTGTGTACCTGAGCGACACAGGCCTAGCACTTTCCATTGTTCCCGGGACAGGGGGCCTGTTCAATGTTCTTTGAGTTGTTCTTTATCGGTTAAAGACGTGGATACCAGAAATATTTTATTCTCTTCTTTTTTTTTTTTTTTTTTTAAGTTTATTTATTTTTGAGACCGACAGAGACAGAGCATGAACGGGGGAGGAGCAGAGAGAGAGGGAGACACAGAATCGGAAGCAGGCTCCAGGCTCTGAGCCATCAGCCCAGAGCCCGACGCGGGGCTCGAACTCACGGACTGCGAGATCGTGACCTGAGCTGAAGTCGGACGCTTAACCGACTGAGCCACCCAGGCGCCATTTTATTCTCTTCTTAATCCAGCCCCAAGCGAGCCAGAAAACAAGTGTCTATGACACAGAGGCCGAATTTGCATTCGGGGGGGACGGCTTCCCTCCAAAACTGTTTGCCTTCGGAAAACACTTGGAGTTCCTACCACCATGCACGGCATCGCCCGTGACCTGTATTTCCCAAGGTCACAGGCAGGAATGTTAGACGCCGTCTTTTAGCTTCTCAAGTTTTTGCTTCTTCCATTAAAAAAAAAAAAAGATGATAAATAACAGATAGATGCAAAGCTTTTCCAAACGTGAACCTCCCTTCCAGCAAATGGCCTTCGAAGGCAGATGGGGCGGCTTGCGGGTCTGGCTGTGATGTCTGGCCCTGGCTGTTGTTCCACAACTGGAATTAAGGAAGCAGACAACGTGCCCGAGATTTATGGATTCCATTGCTTTTTACGCTGTTGATGCCTTGCATGTGTTCCCTCCGACTCGCCCGACAGGGAACACCACATCACAGGGTTTGTGGGAGTTGAAGAAAACTCTCACTGACTTCCTGAAAATGGTCCCGGTGGGACGCACCCTTGGGGAGAGGCTGTCTCCGGCTGACCCCTCCAAGCGCACTTGGCTGTAGACGCCGGGAATGAGGAGGAGATCCAGGCGTGGACGCTCAGAAGGGCGCACCGGGTAGCACGTATCTGGCACATTTCAGCAACTGTTTCCTAAGTAATAATAATACAAATATGGACGTAAGAGAGTGGCTCCCACATGCAGCTCTGCTTACTGGAAGCCCACGCTCCTGGCCCTACTTCCTGAGTCTCCACGAAGGAGCGTCTGGCAGGGTCCAGTCATCTGCGCCTTTAACCGTCTCTCCAAATAATCCGTATTCAGCCACCGTGGTAACCAACCGTGATATCTGAAAAATCACTGATCTAAAAATGACAATGAGGGGCGCCTGGGTGGCTTAGGCGGTTGAGCGTCCGACTTCGGCTCAGGTCAGGATCTCACGGTCCGTGGGTTCGAGCCCCGCGTCGGGCTCTGTGCTGACAGCTCAGAGCCTGGCGCCTGCTTCGGATGCTGTGTCTCCCTCTCTCTCTGCCGCTGCCCCACTCAGTCTCTCTCTCTCTCTCTCTCTCTCTCAAAAATAAACATTAATTTTTTTTTTAATGACAATGGCACTGTTCATTGGCGTTTCTGGAAGTTTCCTGAAATAATAGCGCAAGGTTGCCTTTGACAGTGCCCACGGTAAGGTGGCAGGATCACCATCACTGCAGACAAATACGAGCATGTTTCACAGTCTAACATAGTCATTCAGCGAGCATTAACCAGGCAGGAAGAACTTTGCGTGTGTTCTTTCATTTAACCCTTTCGCAAATGAATGGAGAGAGTGTTACAAATGGACTCGTTTCCCAGATAGGGTAACTGCGGCTCCCGGGAAACTCTGGCTGCTCGAGATGACACATGCAGCCACTGGGGTGGCGGAGCCGGGGTTGGGGGTCCAGGCCAATTCGACTTCACTCGATCCCTTCTTCGATCGAAACGGGGAAGGAGTTATTATTCCGATTTTCCTAACAAGGAAATCGAGGGTAAGAAGAGTTCGGAGGTCCGTACTATTGCCTGTGGCTGCTGGAAGAATTGTGCCACCGACTCGATGGCTTGGAGTGACAGAAATTTGTTTTCTCAGAGTTTTGGAGGCCAGAAGTCTGACATCAGTGTCATTGGGCCAAAACGGAAGTGTCCATTGGACGGCGTGTCCTCTGAAAGCTCCAGGGGGAAGAATCTGTTCCTTGCCTCTTCCAGCTTCTGAGGGTTCCGGACATTCCGTGGCTGCCGGCCGCATCGCTTCTGTCTATGCTTCTAGCTCACGTGGCCTTCTCGGTCTATCTCCAACCTCCTTCATCCCTCACTCGTAAGGGCTCTTGTCGTTGGATTTAGGGCCCACCCAGATAATCCAGGATGATCTTATTGCAAGATCCTGACTTAATTACATCTGCAAAGACCTTTTCCCAAATGTCACATGTTCAGATGCTGGGTGGACGTATTTTTGGAGGTACCATCATCTGATCAATGGCAGTGTCCCATAGCTAGGGAGTGGTAGAGAGACAGGTACTCAACCCCCATCCTGCCCCAGTCCAGCATGTAGTGCCCAGGATTCTGTCAGTTTTGCACGATAGAAACTAAGACCGGGTTAAGCTTTGTGGGTGGTTGTGGGGTAGAAGAAGGGAGCAGACGTCTTGTCCCTGTCACTGAAAAGGCCAAAAAGGTAGATCTCCGTGGTTTCAAGCACGGCTCACACTTTGTGGTCAGGGTTTAACCCATCCCTTGGACAGGCTTTCTCCACCCAGCAGTAAGACAACTTCTAATAGCTCAACACCCACATCCTTCCAGTTGAGTCGGTGGAAAGCAGCACTCCTTTCCATTAACTCAAGACCTGAGACCCTTTCTATCAACAGCCCCGAACCCTCGTATCGGCCTTGTCTGCATCACATCATCGCCCCTGAGCCAATTGCTATGGCCGTGAGGTCATTTATTCAGTAGCGATAATAAACATGTACTGAGTACCTTCTACGTGTCAGGAACTCTTCAGGGTGTATGGAGATACGCCCGTGAACAGAAAACAAATTCGTAAACTCACAGAGCTTATATTCTAGAGGGAGATATGGACAACTAACGTACAAACGAATGAAAAGCTACAATGCTATTCCAGATCGAGCTGAGTGCCAGGAAACAAATTAAGTTAGGGCAGTGTGCCAGAGAATGTCCAGAGCGGGGCGAGGGCTCCTTTAGCCAGTATGGTCGGGTAAGACTTCTCTGAAGAGGTGATGGAGAAGGGATAATTCAAATGATAAGAGGAGAGCAGCCACATGAAGATCTGCGGAAGACCCTTCTGGGCAGAAATAGCAGGTGCAAAGGCACTGGGGTAGGAATGAGCTTAGAGGAACAGACAGCTGGGCAGTATAGACAGGCTGTAGTGTGTGAGCAGGAGAGAGTAGGAGATACGACGCGTAAGTGGTGAAGCCAGGGCCTTAACCCCAAAAGTTGGATTTCTAAGTCCTCTGCTTTCTACCTCTTCCCTATCCATCCACGCTCAGGGGATGATGAGCTTATCACCAAGAACAGATTTCCTGAACACGGCGTCCCTCCACTCACCGCGTGGCTACAAGATTTTCTCTGAGCAACCGCCGTGTTTAAAATACCGTCTTATCCCCCTGGTACGTGCGTGCCGTCTGCTCCTCCGAGAACAGGGTTCAAGTGCGGAATTAAACCCAGGGGTAACTGACCCTGCAAGGCCCCACGGCATCTTCATCCAAACTCAAACTTGAGCCCAAGCAAAAAACTTTGGCAAAGCTTGTTTGGCCCGGAGTGGGGGAGTCGGTGAACGATGTTTCCCCGTTTCTTTTTTCACTTACATACGCCTCTGGGCTGGCGGTTCTTGGCCAAGGTCAGAGGTGCTGAAATAACCACAAGAAAGAAGACCTTTGAAGGGCTCGTCTGTTCAGCCGAGGGGGAGGTGGTGTTGCCCAAAGGCTCACCCAGGAATGTAACCTTCTGGAGCTTTAGACGGAGCGCCTAGGAGGCCCCCAGAGACCTGTGAAAGCCCTAGAGTTGGTTTGGAAAAACATCTGAACTTCTGGTTGGGGATCCGAGCCGAGGCCAAAGCCCCTGGAAGCCTTCTGTTGCTCTCGGCCAATCAAGGGAAGCCGCCCGTTCAAGGGCTGAGCTGGCTGGACCACCGCCTTCGATCTGGGGGAATCTTAAAGACCAGTTGCTGACTTGTCCTTTCAGGGTATACCTAGGAGTCTCTTGTTCCCCGGGTCAGCGATTTAGACAAAGTCATTTGACCTTGGGAATGATCTGGGAATGTGGCGGTTTCCCTGGTGTGTTTCACTAGCCATTGGCCACTCTTACATGTGGTTCACGGACCGGAAGCCGTCAACAGCACCTGGGAGAAGGCGAGAAATGCAGACCCTTGGGTCCTGCCCCAGATCTACTGATTCAGGATCTGCCGTTTCACAGGATCCCGATGAATCCGCACGCACACCCAAGAGCTGTAGGAGCGGCTCTGGACGGCTTGGTCAAAGACACGGAGTGCTGTCGTTCCTCTCTGTTGTGTCTGTGGCAGGCTTCCATAATCAATCACAGCGTTGTTTTCTTTTGAGTGGAGAATCTTCTCAGGCTGTGGTTCCAGGCAGCCCGAGCCAATCAATGGGAGTTGGCTCCAGACTAAAATCTACCTTCTACCCGAGTGTCAACCCTTGAAGAGAGCTCTGTGGCACTGTCACTTCCACCCTTATGTTCCCAGTGCTGAGCATACAGCAACAGGCCCATCATGGGCGCCCGATGGATGTTTGTGGAAGACTCTATCTTCCCCTTGGCCTTTTCTCCTGTGGCACTCGCCGTTCCTTAGCCCACGTCCACGGAAAGCTAGCTTCCCTTGGACGTGTGGGCGGTCCGGCATCTCTGCTAGGTGTTGAGTTTTGTTGCTGAAAGCTACGTAGAGGGAAGTTGAAATGAGTTTGTAAAGATGTTAGGAGCGCATGGAGACACATGGGAAGCTGTCTGGCTGGCACGTGGGCCTCAAACCGTATAAGCTGTCTCCAGGACGCGGCCCCTAGGGACCCAGCTCTAAAAGATGGGCCACATGAGCCAGGCTGCGTGCAGAGGTGGGGAGCGGGGAGTGCGTAGGGAAGGAAGGAACAGGCAGGAGGAACGGTCAGACCGACAGGGCTCCAAAGACAGAGCAATAATGATTATAAATAGCATCCTTTTGACGGCCGTTTGATGTACTGTCCAAGGCCAGGTGGAAAATCTTTCCTCCCCTGCCTTTCCCCCCACTAATCGCCTTCCCCTCATTTTTCAATAAAGATTCTGAGTCCAGTCAGTCGCTTGTCTGGAGCATTTGTTTCCCATTAGAATACCTTTTGCGATTTCAGTGTGTTATGCTAGATAATTGCTTTAATAACAAACTGAGGAAAGACTTTTGAACATTTTAGGAAGTAGGGTTTTTTTTTTTTTTTTTTCTCCAATGAAAAATCTAACGGACACTGACAGAGGGCTTAGGAATAGTCGGGGGTGGGGGAGGGAAGGCGAGTCGGGGAGGGGAGGAGGGACCCGAATTTATCGGCCGACGGTTGTAGATGGAGGTCGGCAACCAGGGGCCTTCTCCCATCGTAAGGAGACTTGTCAGGGGCCAGGACGCCCGTGAGCAGAGAGAGGAGGCTTCGATATTTGGCAGAAGCTTGGAGCTGGTGGGCAAGAGGCAACACCCTTCCTGCGGCTAATGGGGAGAGAACTCCAGGGACAGGCATCGGTTGGATGCACAGATGAGAATTAGGCACGTCCCCGTGGAGTTCGCCCATTGTACGCGAGAGGACTCCAAATTTCCCACGTGTGGGTAGTTCATTAAAAAAAAAATTGGCGGGGCGCCCGGGTGGCGCAGTCGGTTAAGCGTCCGACTTCAGCCAGGTCACGATCTCGTGGTCCATGAGTTCGAGCCCCGCGTCGGGCTCTGGGCTGATGGCTCAGAGCCTGGAGCCTGTTTCCGATTCTGTGTCTCCCTCTCTCTCTGCCCCTCGCCCGTTCATGCTCTGTCTCTCTCTGTCCCAAAAATAAAATAAAAACGTTGAAAAAAATAAATAAATAAAAAAAATAAAAAAAAATTTGGCTAAACGGCCCGACCAGGGAAAATAACAGTTGCATCCGTCCAGACGCTAGAGCACTGTGTCCCACACTTGATGTCCTCTGTCTTCTTTAATTCCCTCACAACACTTGGCCAGATAAACAAGTCAATAATGGATGACACTTACATAGTGCTTTGTACTCCAAGCTTCACATCGTTCTAAGCCTTTTGCATATATTCATGTGCGGAAACTTCGCCATAGGCCTCGTAAGGTCAGTATAGCTTTTATTTCTCTTTGGCAGACGGGGAGCCCGAGGCGCAGACAGGGCAAGGTCAAGGCTGGGACGGCACCGGAGAGGGGCAAGGAGAGACACTGGGATGTGGGAAATCTGAGCCCCAGAGCCTGCCGGTTTAGCCCTTGTGCACACTGGTCATAAGTGCAGAAAAGTATTGCACTGGCCTACCGCGTATTGGCTCACCGCTGTCCAAATGAAAGCGCCAAGCAGGGCTTGCCAATGCTCCACGTGTCAGGCCCTGTGCCGAGGCCTTTGTGTGGATGATGCGATGAGGGGTGCCCGGTGAGCGCCCGTGGTGCTCCAGACCCGCAAGTACAATGTAGGCAGGTGACCAGATTCCAAATGCAGCAGGATGTCCACGTCATGGGACTCAGCAACGGATCAGACACTCTGGCGTGGGGCACGACGTGCCTGTCGTAGAAGTGAAATAGCAATGCTTGACCTCCGGGGAGAATGTATTTCAGACGGGACCCCTCCCCTGGCCACTCCAGGAAGAGCCGGGTGGCACATAGGTTTCATCTGTCGGTTAAAGTCGGCAACGGGTGTGGGATGGGGGCAGACAGGACACGTGCTGCCGACGCTGGGTCCCACAGAGGCGCTTGTCCATCCTTTTCTTCGTTCACTGGTTTAATCACTTATTCACGTATTCGGCACACGTTTACTGGGCACCTACTGTATGCCAGGTGTCTAGGCAAAGCTCTGGGAATATGGCACTGAAAGCAAGCCATTGTCTGTCCGAACTGGTTCAGGCGGAGAATCCTGAGCCAATCGCGCGAGATCACTCGATCCCCTGCAACAGCAAAGTGCCTCTCGGGAGGAAGCAGCACCTGGGAGCAAAGGTTCTCAAGTTTTCCCAACCGTTTCCCTGTGCTCCCCCCACAAAGGCAAGTAGATTTGCACGCAGAACTTCACAGAGGCCACCGGAAAGGGGCCAGGAACCTTGGGCGAGGCCTTCAACTGCCCTCCACTCTTCTGTCGTGTTGCTGAAGCCCAGAGTGGGTCGGCTTGCCCCGCTGCAGAACGGACTCATGCAGATGCGCTACAGGGGCTCGGGACACGCTGGCCTGGGCGTCTCAGGGGCCCCGGAAACTGCCGCCCGCCTGTGACAAACGATCCTCATAACCGTGCTATTGGTACTGTCCTTGAGTCTTTTCAAAGAAAGTGGCCGCCCCTTAATTGGCTCCCCACCCTCTGCGGTGGGTCAGGCAGGGTCATTATCCCACGTTTATAGCCCCAGAGGCTCAGAGAGGTTCAGGCACATGCCCAGAGCCACCAAGGAAAACTGAGATCATCAGACGGCCGATTTGGGAAAGGACTTGGAAACACGGATGGGAGGGTTGAAACCACTGAATATCAGCATGTATGTGTGTGTGTGTGTGTGTGTGTGTGTGTGTTAGGGTTCTCCAGAGACACAGAACTAATAGCGTATGTAGATACGGCCAGAGATACAGACAGTACAGGTATAGGTGTAAATGCAGGTCTACTATGGATATCGACAGGTATCGATGGGTCTATGCAGATATAGATATAGACGGTGTAGATATAAGTAGATCCAGACATAGTTATACGTGTAAATACAGCTATAGGTACAGATATAACCAGGCACAAGAATCAGCATAGGTGACAGATAGAGGTATGAGAAGACCGTTATGTAGCCGCAAGCTGATAAATCCCACCATCTGCTGTCTGCAGCCCAGGAGAGAAGGTTGTGTCATTCAGTCTGGGCCCGCAGGCCTGAGAATCAGGTGGACGGTGTACTTCTGGACCCGAGTCCTAGGCCTGAAGACCCAAGGCGCCACGAGCACCAACCAACATCCGAGGGCAGGAGAATACAGGTGTCCCAGCAGCCGTCTTTTCTCCCCACTTGGCCCAGGTCCACGCCAGGGATGTCCGGGCTTTGGTGCGCCTGAGAGCCACTTGGGGAGGTTGTGGGAAATGCACTCTCTAGTGGCCCCCCGTGTGCGCCGCCCCCCCCCCCCCAGAGATTTGGATTCAGTGAGGTGGGGGCAGGGCCCAGGGATCTGAATTCTCACAAGCGGCTGGCCCACAGAGCACACGCTGAGAAAGATCACCCATAGTATGGGGACGCGCGGCCTCAACTCACCTGTGTTGGAAAAGTCAAGGTTGGAAAAGAGAAGGCGAAGGTCTTGGGCAAAAATGCCGAGGCCTTGGGATGCCCCGGAGGTGAATATGCCCCATTTCCACGCGGCCTGGGGTGTGAAGGCCTGTTTCCATCACCAGTGGGACGTGAAGAAGCCAAGCCCAGGGATTTGTTTTTCCCTTCATGATATCGTTCTCCAACGTGAAATAGAGTTTGGGGGAGGGCGGGGGGAAGAAGGCAGAGTGGGGCGGGGAGGTCAAGAGGAAGAGGGAGCAGCCCTCGCCACCCATGACGTGTGAAGTACGTATGTGCACTTGGTCAGTTATCTAATTGTCTACGGATCAGTGGGGTGGCTGGCACTGGCTTTGGAGTCAGGTGGGTGTATGTTCCAATCCTCACTCTGTCCCCCGCAGGCTACGGGACCTTGGACAGTAGACTTAACCATTCTGAACCTCCATATCCACATCTGCAAAATGGGAGAGTTCTAGAACCCACCTCATACGATTGTTGCCAGGATCGATTATCCTAACAACGTGTCCTGAGTGACTTCAACGGGCCAGGCATTGTTCTAGGTTCTGGAGACACGACAGCAGCCCACACGGGCAACACTCCTGCCCTCTCCGGACATACTCCAGTGGGTGTGGGCAAAGTTCTCGGCAAGAGCTGTCCACAGGCGTCTTCCTCCCCCGTGTCACAGACAGGGACCGTGAGGCTCGGACAGGTTGGGTCACTTAGTCTTGGTGACACAGCTGGTGAGAGGCCGAGCTGTGCTTTGATTTCAGTCTCTGATACCTTCTGAGGCTCCTGGTCTCCGGACTCTCCTTCGGTCTGGGGGGCAGGCAGGGACCGAGGCAGGGTGTAGAACTGTCCAAGTTCAGGAAGGGTCTGGGGGGGTGGAGGGGAGAGAAGACGAGCTCCGGCTGGCTTGCCCACGACGTTGTTGTCCTCACAAAGCGTGTTGTCTCTTCCTTTCCCTGGGAGGCTTGGGGTTAATCAAGAAACCCAAACAGGGATGACCCAAGATTGAACTAGTCTGGCAAGCAATAGTACAAGGAAGAAATCGGCCAAGAGCTGAACCCATTCCAACAAACAAGGGTATTTCTTGGGCATGTGCCAGGGTGCACCAACCCAGAGAGCTTCTAAAGTGGAGTCTGGAGGAGGAAGGAGAGAAATGGGAAACTTATTTTTGATGCTGGCGCTCTCGAAGACGAGAAGGAACCTGCCTATTCTTAGCCGCGTCTGGGGGCTCAGCGAAAGCTCTCTTACTGAATTATAGACAAGGCGAACATTCATTAACTCCGGCCGCTTGCAACCAGGCTGCTAAGCAGATTCCGGGAGATGTTATCTGGAAGGTGCATCACTGTGTATACATATTTCAGAGGTCAGGACCCAACACGGAGTTTGAACTTTCAAGGGCCTGAGCATGTTTATCGAGGGATGGATATTTAGGCTTCATTGCTGGGTGTTGGGTAATCTGGAAGTCACTCTGGAGGGCTGCTCAGAGCTAATGCTGATTGCCTTTTGAGGGCTGGGCTGGGCTCCAGCATGACGTTGAAAAAATCTGCTAACGTGGTAGGTTCTGGCTTTGCATCCTTAGGGCATCTAAGGATGCCCACCGGGCAGGCACCCTCGAACCCAGAATCTAACTGTTTCGTGAGAGTCTCCTAACGCAATGCTTGGAGATCTTGTTTAAGGTCTATTTGATTTTGCCCATACTTTCCGCAGCAAGTTTCCAGAGACTTCTGACCTCTTCTTGCCATGTTGCCTTTTCTACTGTGTGGCTGGACCATCCACTTGCATCGGGGAGGAACGTATTTGGCTGCAGGTAACAGAACAGCCAGCCCCCGTGGCTTAGATCGGGGATTTCAAAACTAATGGATAAATAGTCCAGGGCAATTTCAGTGGCTCGCCGATCCGGTCTCTTCCACTTTTCCCTCTCCATTCGTTGTCATGCTTATAGCCCCACGAATGCAAAACACCTCTTGTACCTTCAAGCTGCATGGTCCGCATTCCGGGTCTGGGGGGGACATTCCAGAAAGAATGAGCAGACAGCAAGCTTTGTCAGAGATCTTCCGGCTTATGTCACGTTAGGCAGCACTGAGTGATGTGGCTGCCCCTGACCCCCCAGAGCCTGAGATCACAAATATTACTACTAACGGAGCACGATTGCAGTTTGGGGGTGGGTATGGGGTAGGAAGCCAGTAGCAGCTGTCGCCGTGCTGTTCAAGCTGCCGGACCTAAAACTAGCTACCATTTGAAGAAACTGAGCGCTGATGAACGTTTGAAAAAAATTAACTGTGATCACTGGGGACAGTACGTGCTAGGGACAGTGTTAAATGGGTTTCTACACAGCTCGTTTCGCTTAGTCCATAAAACCCTTTGAAGCAGAGATTTTTTCTTTTAATGTTTATTTATTTTTGAGAGACAGAGACAGAGCGCGAGCAGGGGAGGGGCAGAGAGAGAGGGAGACACAGAATCCGAAGCAGGCTCCAGGCTCTGAGCCGTCCGCACAGAGCCCAACGTGGGGCTCGAACCCACGAACCGTGAGATCATGACCTGAGTGAGCCAGAGTCGGACGCTCAACCGACGGAGCCACCCAGGCGCCCTGAAGCAGAGATTCTTAATATTCTCAGTGACTTCATTTCAATTTCTCAAGTACGTCGTGTTATTCTCCATCATGGGGCCTTTTTACAAGCTGTCCCTACTGCCTAGAATGTTCTCCCTAGACCCCTTGGTCCAGTGGCATACCGGTAAACATTTAACAACGGGAGGGAGGCAGAAACAAAAAGCAAAAAGTGACCTGCAGCGTTTGTCAATTTCTGTGGTGTAAATATGGCCGCCATGGCCGACGTCAAGCTACGAAGGCGACGTCACTGAATACAGAGTCGGGAAGGAAAGCATTGGAGCTCATCTCATCGTTAGGGGGCCTTCCCACCAAATGGCTATAACGGGCACACGTGATCTTGAGGGCATAGATGTAACATGATAATTGGGAAGTGATGAGTTTTGAGAACTTATTACTTGTGTTAATACAGCATATTTAATTTTATGCCCATATAATTTAATTCTTATTAATGACTGGGCTTAATGAAGAGCTTGCAAAATTCCTGAAAATGGAACTATCGCTTCTCATGTGGCGTATGGGCCACTTCCACACCACAGCTGCTGCCCAACCGATGCCTAGTCTTCCTCCGGGTCCCAATTCAATCACTTTGCCGGGAAGCCTTCCAGAGAGCGCCCCTCACGCAGTTTCACAGCACACAACTCGCCCTATGTAGGTTAATGAGACTTATAATTTTGTATTTAGTTGTAGGAGTCTTTGCATAATGGTTATTCAGGACTGTCCAATTCCAAAGTTGTGTGTTTGTATGTGTGCAACTGTGTGTGTGTGTGTGTGTGTTTTCAGGATAGCAATTGGCAGATTAGCTGACTTACAGATTGGAATAAATAGCTCTGGATAATTGAGGAACTGAACATCGTGATGGGGTAACATATGTGTTCTGATTCAATCTCCAAAAGACCCTTTGGAATTTTCCCCTCAAGACTAAAACTAAAAATCCTGATTAGCTCAAGCAGATGATAACCAACCCCAGTCCCTTGCCTGTGACCAATTAGTGGACAGGCATATGACCCTGCTCTGGCCAATGAAACATGAGGGAGAGTCTTGAGTGTCCATGGGAATGCTGTCTTGCGCTTACAAAGGAATACAGACGGGATAACCAGGAAGCCGTGATACAACACTCAGATTAATGATTAGCTCTCTGGAGTGCGTGGGAAGGGACAGAAATATGATTGGAGGTGGACGCACAGAAAGATTCAGGGGTTTAAGTCCTGTTTCTTACACCGATCGGTAAGTTACAGGAACATTAATTTTATTATTCCTTAAACCTAATATGTACCTTATGTGTAAGTTACATATAATTAAATAAAATATATACGTATACGTGTATGTCTATACTTGTTTATATGAAATAATTCGAAACAAAAATATGAAAAAATCCCAACACAGGAAAAAACAATCCGTTCTACCTGGACATTATCGTATCCCGGTGGGATCCTGGGAAATGCGGCTGCCACCTTGCAAGAATAAGAAGGCGCCAAGCTCGTATCATATCTACTCTTTCTTCTCATTTTTTTTTTTATTTAAAATTTTTTTTTCAACGTTTTTATTTATTTTTGGGACAGAGAGAGACAGAGCATGAACGGGGGAGGGGCAGAGAGAGAGGGAGACACAGAATCGGAAACAGGCTCCAGGCTCCGAGCCATCAGCCCAGAGCCTGACGCAGGGCTCGAACTCACGGACTGCGAGATCGTGACCTGAGCTGAAGTCGGACGCTTAACCGACTGCGCCACCCAGGCGCCCCTCTTCTCATTTTTTTAACAAATGTTCTTTGAGCTCCTCTCTGCCCAGCACAGCGCTGGCTGTCACGAATACAATAGTGAGTCATATCAGGGCTTTTGATGATTAGTTTGAGCCACCGAGCGAGCCAATGTTGGGATTGCTCCATCGCTGGGTGATCTGTTCTGCCAGATTTTATACCTTACAGATGCAAATGTCTGTGAACGTTCTAAATATCGCACGTGAAGTTTGAATCAACTTTGCTGCTTGCACCGGAAGTCCTCCCAACAGACACAAGCCTTGGGAATGCAAGTAACGCGAGGTCAGGGATCTTGTTTGCTTGGCTCGTGGAGAGAGCCCCACACCCCATGTGTTTGGTACGTAGTCACCCATCATCAAGTTGAAGCTTTATGGATTACAAGGTGGGGGGACAGGGGGACAAGGAAACCATAGCAAGCTCCAGAAGATGACCGAGCAGGAGGGACTGGAATCCAAGAGAAACTCTCTCAGGTCACTGGGCAGAAATAAATCTATGAGCTCTAGTAACCAAGGACAGCTTAACACTGCGTGCATCGTGATTGAAAGATTGTGTGATCTCTTTCTCGGTTGGACCTAATCATACTTTTGTCTGTTAACTAATAAGTTAACAACACTTGACACGGAAAGCCACTTGAATTATAAGTTATGAAACCGTAAATAAACGAAATCGCGTCAAAAAACCCCCAAAACAAAAAACACAAAGCCCAGGCTTCGGGGAGAGCCAGTGGAAGGTTCCTGGAAAGCCTGTCTGAACTGACCGTGAGGGTTCGGTTATTCCTGGCCCCTTGACCTCCAGGCCCACCTGCTCGTAAGTTTCAACTGAAACTTTACTTTGCGCGTCCTTACCCAGGCTCTGGGCAAGTAAGTTGACAAACCTGACTTTCAATATTCACTTTTTTTTTTTTTAACGTCTATTATTTATTTTTGAGACAGAGAGAGACAAAGCAGGAACGGGGGAGGGTCAGAGAGAGAGGGAGACGCAGAATCCCGAAACAGGCTCCAGGCTCTGAGCTGTCCGCACAGAGCCTGACGCGGGGCTCGAACTCACGGACCTCGAGATCGTGACCTGAGCCGAAGTCGGACGCTTCACCGACTGAGCCACCCGGGTGCCCCTCAGTATTCACTCTTAATTTCCAGCTGGAGTGGGCCCTGGAGAAAAGCCACGTATAGTCAGACAGAAACCCTGCCATCAGTTTGCTGCTTCACTCAGCGAGCGTTCATTGAGTGCCTCCTGCACGCTGGGGCTGTTCTGGTGCTGGGGGTTCGCAACGCATAAGGCACACTGTCCCTTCCAATCACGGATAAGAGGTATGGAGCACTTACTCTGTGTCAGGTAACATTCCAAGTGCTTTGCGGTGACACCCCTATGAGGTAAGCGAAAAACGTATCCCCATTTTACAGACGAGAAAACCGAGGTCCCGACCAGGATACAGAGAGCCAGGAAGAGAAATTAATACGCCCAAGTCTGAACCACTGATCTTGTCTGCGACGTGTCTCACTCCCGGCCCAACCGCATTCTGCGCAACATACAAGAGTTCCTCAGCCTCAGGACTCCTGACTTCCGGGCTGGATCATTCTTCGTTGTTGCGGAAGGAGGGCCCTCCTGTGCGAGGATGTTTAACGGCATTCCCGGCCTCTCCTCGCCAGATGCCAACCGCACTTCCCAATTCACGGCAACCCAAACCCGCCCCGGACACCGCCCCGTGTCCCCGGGGGCAGCGTCGCCCAAGGTTGAGAACCACCGAGCTACAGCCTTCCCATCTCAGTCGACAGCTGCTGCCTCCTCTGATTGCCCGTCTCACCGACGTTGGACTCATCCCTGCCGTTTGTCTCTCCCCCCCCCCCGCCCCTGCGCCTAACCCATGAGGGATCCGACAGCTGTTCTCCCCTCCACGCCGGCCCCGGCCACCGTCAGCTCCCCCGGAGTTATTTCATCGGCCTCTGACCGTCTTCCCTTCCTGCTTCTATTTTTTTTTTCCCTCTAATTTATTCTCAGGGATGCCTCTGAAGCGTAGCTCAGGATGCGTCACTCTGCGGCTCAAAACCCTGCCATGGCTCCCCAGTTCCCTCAGAGGGAACACAGAACCCCGCAACAGCCCATGGGGCCCTGCGGGCCGTCTTACGCACACCCCTGGCATCTCTCCCACCTCCTATGAGGACACGGGTCCTAGAGGCTCAGGGCCCACTCTTAGGACCTCACTTGACGTTCATTACCTCCTTACAGGCCCTGTCACCTTATTATACAGTCACAGCGGGGGCTAAGGTTTCAGTACATAGGTTTGGGGTCACACTTCGGTCCACGGCACCAGGCATTCTCCTTTACTGTGCTTTTGCACTGGCCTTCCCTGCACATGGGATGCATTTCCACCAGTCATCTGCACGGATAACACCCTCCGTGTTTGCAGGTTCCTACTCAAAAGTTCCTTTCTTTATTTTTTAGTTTTTATTTTTATTTTTTTTGTAAGTAGGCCCCGTGCCCAGCAAGGAAGCCAGTGTGGGGCTTGAACCTAGGACCCCGAGATCGAGACGTGAGCGGAGATCAGGAGTCAGACGCTTAACCGACTGAGCCGCCCAGGCGCCCCAACGGCTCCCTCCTCTGCGATGCCTAGACCCGCCGCTCCAGAGAAATGCTCATTCCTCCCCCTCAGACGTCCTTTCGCATTTAATCTCTCTCTCACTGTGCGCCCCATTGTCGTTTTGTGGAAGATGCACACCTTCTAATATCTTCCTGAGTTTGCTGACGTATGAGGCTCACTGGTGACTGTTTTGGTCACTCCACGAATGCGGGGGCCATTGCCCGGTCTGGATACGCTTGTATCCAGTGCAAGTGCCTGACACAGGGTCTGTGCTTCATGGTCAGGGAAGAAATGGACGGAGTGGTGGGTCCAGAATTCAAGCCGGTGGCAGGGGGGAGGGGGGCCGTGGCTCCAGGATCTACGCTCTTAACATCTAAAGGATCCTGCCTTGCGGACCGCGGCGGGAAAGAGTTAAGGAAGTAGATAATGCCAAACTGGCACGATTAATAAAAGAACATGGGGCGCCTGGGTGGCGCAGTCGGTTGAGCGTCCGACTTCAGCCAGGTCACGATCTCGCGGTCCGTGAGTTCAAGCCCCGCGTCGGGCTCTGGGCTGATGGCTCGGAGCCTGGAGCCTGTTTCCGATTCTGTGTCTCCCTCTCTCTCTGCCCCTCCCCCGTTCATGCTCTGTCTGTCTCTGTCCCAAAAATAAGTAAATGTTGAAAAAAAAAAAAAAAAAGAACAGAATTCCGTGCGAAATGTAAAGTTGGCCGAAGGTGACTGTCTTTGCCTGCCGGGGGCACATGTGCACACGCACACGTATCTCGAGGAGCAGGGTAAGATTGGAAAAGAGTTCCCCAAAGAAAACATGAAGACGCTTGTTCTTTCCAGACATCAAAAGTAGCTTTTTTGTTACGACTACAGAATGCATGTCGGCTGTCAAAATACCAGAAGCCACAGAGAAGCGAAAAGAAAATAAATCACCATCTTCCCATCGCTTTTTAGCAGGTTCATATGTACGGCTTCCAGAAGGATGTTTGTATTTTTTCCCCTTTACTATGCGATTGCAGTGCAAGTGCTAGCTGGTATTGTACGTTTTCGACTCGCCCATCTCCCGGGGGCATCCTTCGGGGGGTCCTGAGGGACGAAGAGGAGTTCGCCGGGTTGGCAGGAAGGAGGTAGATGTTCCCGGCAGAAGGAGAGGGCTGTGTAAAGACATGGGGAAGGACGGGACGAATTGGAGTGCACGGTGGTGGGGAAAGAGGCAGAGCGTGTGGCCAGAGAGAGGGGTGGGAGAGAGGTCAAGAGAACTCCATCGTGCCCCAGGGACAGTATGGCTTTGTCCCGAGGGGAGGTCAATGTTCTCCGAGGCGTGGAACAGACCCGTCAGTGGGAGAGGAGATGGCTTTAGGGGGTAGAAAAACAACACTCAATCACATACAGCGAAAGTTATTCTCTTTCTCTTTCAGGGCCTCTAATTGGATGGAGGGGAAAGTTTCGGTGAGTGCTGACGTGTCTTCAACGCCTTTCTAGAACTTGGGATCTCCCTGCTGCCAAGGGAGAGGAAGTTCAGGCTCAGAGCCCTTCCCAAGCACCAGCATCTACCTGGAACGTTATAGAATAATTCTGTCTTCGCCGCACCTGTTGCCCTATCATCCAGCCACCCGTTCAACAATCGAGAACAGCCACCGGCCATGGTGCTAGTGGGTGTTTCTTTGTACGGCAAGTGAGAGTGGCTTCTGTCTATGGTGACATTGGTGTCACGGTGCGACACGATTACCGTCCGATATTTCTTCGGAACACGTTACGGGCTGAGCTGTGTCCCCGGCCCTTCAAATTCATGTTGAAGTACACACCCCCGGCACCCCAGGATCTAACCGCATTTGGACATAACCTCTTTAGAGAGGAAAAGGAGTGAAAAATGGTCATTAAGATGCATCCTAATCCAAGACGATGGGTGTCCTTATAAGAAGAGGAGATTAGAACACAGACACAAAGGGCAGGCCACGTAAGGACATGGGAGGAAGGCCATCCACGAGCCAAGGAGAGGGGCTGCAGAAAAAACCCACCTTGCTGATACTCGATCTTGGATTTGCAGACTCCAGAACTGTGAGAAAACTGAGAAAACCAATGTAGGTTTAGGCCACCCAGTCTGTGGTTATTTTGTTATAGCAGCCTGAGCAAACTAATACAGAACGTAAATTCACTTAGGTTATAAAAACGAGTTCCTTAAAAATTTTTTTTAATGTTTATTTATTTTTGAGAGAGAGAGAGAGAGAGTGAGAGTCGGGGAGGGGCAGAGAGGGGGGAGACACAGAATCGGAAGCAGGCTCCAGGCTCCGAGCGGTCAGCACAGAGCCCGACGTGGGGCTCGAACTCACAAACTGCGAGATCATGACCTGAACCGAAGTCGGACGCTCAACCAACTGAGCCACGCAGGCGCCCCAGAAACGAGTTCCTTTAAAGGACCAATGTCAAGTAATCTCATTGGTGGAAAGAGGATAAGGCAAAGAGAGTGAGGGAGGGGCAGAGAGAGGGGAGAGAATCCCAAGCAGGCTCCACGCTGCCAGCACAGAGCCTGTTGTGGGGCTCAGTCACCCGGAGATCAGTCCCAGGAGATCATGACCTGAGCCGAAATCAAGAACCAGCCACTCAACTGACTAAGCCACCCAGGCCCCCCAACCAATATACATTCTTTTTTTTTTTTTTTTTTTTGGAGACAGAGAGAGAGATAAAGCACAAGCAAGGGGGTGGGGGGCAGAGACAGAGGGAGGCACAGAATCCAAAGCAGGCTCCTGCAAAATGGTGCTCACTTAGCGAGAGGTGAGATGGGCAGAGGGTCAGGCAAGGGGGTTCCGTTGGGGGAGAAGAAGCACCAGGAGGAAGAAGGAGGTGACCCCAATGAAATGGTAGAAAATACCCTGGGCTGGAAATCTGGAGACCCAGGCTCGTCAAAGAGCAGCTCACGCTGACCGGCTTAATAGACTGGGTAAGAGTTGTTCCGCAGCTGGGCTGCTAGGTAGGAATCCTAGCTCTGCCACACCATAGTGAGTATAGTAAGTTCTCTGTGCCTCAGTTTGCTTACCCATAAAATGGGAATAATGGTAATATCCATCTCACAGAATTCTTGTAAGGAATACACTAATTCATGTACTTAAAGCAAGTAGACACGGCCCCCGGCTACTATTACTACTAATAATAATTGTTGCAATTCACATGGTGACGATGATGGGGATGACAAGCTCGGACACGTCACTTCGCTTTTCCAGGGCTCGGTTTTTCTCATCTGTAAAATGGCGCTAGAAAGACCCAGACATCCCAGGGATCTCTGCGACTTAATGGAAAATGCATACGATTCGTCATTGAGAGACGTCGATTCTGCCGCACGTGTCACTCTGTGGAACCCACGGAAGGGCCCCTGAGCCCCGTGGACTTCAGCTGCCCCGCCAGTGACACCAGACTACCAACCCCAGCCTAGGTGATGTCACAAGACTTTGGCGAGGGTCAGCCGGGAGGGTAGGAGCACAAACACCCAGACGGCAACCGATCACACGTAAATAACGACAATGATCACGAGCACCAGGGAACGGGAGCGTTCTTCCATTTCCTCCGTACTTCTCTGCCGCGCCCCCTGTCGAGAATGCAACGAGGAAGGACATGCCTCTATCACCCCGGAGAAGAACAATATTACAAGACTGAAACCACCTCGTGGGGGGAAAAGAAAAAATTCAGCCCCCAGCCCAACCCTGTCCCTTCAGGAATTATTTCATGAGCCGGTGGAATTCCTGGACGGGAGAGCCGCTCGGACCGGGTGAGGGGATCACAGGTGCTGTCTGCTCTGGGGGCCTCACCTCGTCGCAAGACACGTGGCCCAATCCCCCGAGAGGGCCCACTGTCAGGAAAATAATGGAGTGGCGTCTGGAAAAGCCTGCGATAAGACAGTTGGCACCTTGGGTGCTCGGTGATGTTGAAGCCATCAGTGCCGCCACAGACAACGGACAGACTGAGTCCCAGACCGCAGGCTCCGGGGCCCTTTAGCTCTTCTGTCAAACCCGGGTCCATCTCTGCTTCCCCCCCAAACAAGAGCTGATGTTCGTGAAACACGTGTCGCCGTGAACTATACTCAGAGCTTCACAGGGGCGGCCGTAGTTAAGCAGCACCGTGGCTCTTGGAAGGGGAACAGGTATTGTCGGTCACCGCAAAGGTAGCGAAGTTCCGAGTGGCGAACGAAGGCAGTTGGCCGGGACCACACAGCCAGCACATGGGAGAGCCAGGATCTGAATCCAGGCTTTGCTCTTCACCGGATCATAGGAGGCGCGTGGCAGTCAACATCAGTAGAAGTAAATCACGGGATTTTCTTTTTTGTGTGTGCGCCAAAGCAGAATAGCTTTTGACTCCGTGACTTTCTGTTCGGTCTCGAGACTCTTCCCCACGGCTCAGAGTGGAGGGCTCTACACTGTCGCACATGGGAGTCCCCAGCAACAGTGTGACGTGGCCGCAGCCTGTGGCGGCTGGGCCCGAGTGGGTGTGTTGGGTTTCAGGTATAGACCCAGCTCTGGATTCCGATCCTGACTTTGCTGCTTGCCCGCAGTGTAGCCTTGGCAACGTACTCAACTTTTGGAGGCTCGTGTGGCTCAGCGATAAAGTGGGGATGGCAAAGAGAAGACTGACCCCGCGGGGTTGTCTGAGCGTGAAATACAATCACTGTGAGGTCCTTTGCACAACGTCTGTGTAGTAGTGTATTAGCCAGGATTCCCAAGAGAAACGAAACCAACAGAATGTATAAACCTCGGTACCACGAAATGGCTCGGCCCCCCATCCGCAGGGTGGTTCGGCAAGCTGGAGACCCAGGGAAGAGCTCATGTTGCAATTCAAGTCCTTCAGAATGCCTTCTTGCTTGGAGGTCAGTTTTGGTTCTGGTAAGGCTTTCAACTGATCGGGCGCGGCCCACCCACGTTCTAGCTCGCAATCTGCTTTGCTGATAAAGCCCCCCAATTAAAACATTAATCTTACCAAAATGTCACCCTCACAGCAACATCCAGAATAACGTTTGACCAAATATCTAGACACCCCGGCCCGGTCAGGTGGACGCATGAAATTAACCATAATAAATAGGGAGTAACAAGAAACTGCCTTGTGAGCGAAAATGGGTTGAGAGAAGTGAAATGCCTAGCGCGAGGAAACAGCTATGAAATGTTCTTATTCATCTTACTGACTGTTTTCTGCAGCAGAAAGTGGGCTTTACAAGAAAGGGAGATTTTTTTCCCCATTCTTTTCACTGAGGAGTCCACACCAATTAGAGGAGTCCCGGGCATACAGTAGCATTCAATAACGTGACTGAATGACTCAAGCATTGAATGAATGAATGAATGAATGAATGGCGAGTGTTTAATTCACATCTCATGTTTTTCCTGCCTTCAGGTCTCAAACCACGTTTCTCAAAGCAGGGGATAATGTCTCACTCTGGGCACCCCACACTATGCAGGGCGTCTGTGTTCCTGTCCCACCGGAGGGGATGTATGAGTGCCACAGGCTTAATTTAGCTCACAAGGGCTTCTGGTTTCTCCACAGTCCATTTCTTGCAGCAGAAGACCTCGTCTGCAAGGGGGGGGGGGGGGGGCGGAGATCACGTCTAAATAGGACTTTGGGGGCCCGCCCTCTATGATTTCAGCATTGAGGTCCCGGGGCTTTGAAACTGCAGGAATCTTGCTGCCTGGGAGGGGGCCAGACCTGGTTGCTAAATCCTCCTTCCCTTTCACACCTGTCTCCCCCACCCCCTCTTCCCCAGCCCCCTGTCTCGGCTCGGGGGCTGACACCTGCTCCCCGCACCCTTCATGCTGGGTATTAAGAGTGAGAGACAGGGGCGCCTGGGTGGCTCAGTCGGTTGGGCGTCCGACTTCGGCTCAGGTCACGATCTCGAGGTTCGTGGGTTCGAGCCCCGCGTCGGGCTCTGTGCTGACAGCTCGGAGCCTGGAGCCTGCTTCGGATTCTGTGTCTCCCTCTCTTTCTGCCTCTCCCCGCTCACGCTGTCTCTCTCTGTCTCAAAAATAAATAAATGTAAAAAAATGTAAAAAATGTAAAAAAAAAAATTAAAAAAAAAAAAGAGAGTGAGTGACGGGCTCTTACCACACCTCATACCTCAGAGGCTTAGCACAAGTTCCGAGGGGTTTGTGGAGCCCCGGCAGCACGGATCTCCACGCTCCATGAATCCTTCCTAAAAATGACTGGGTGCTGTCACTTACCCAAAAGCTTCCACTCCCTTCTTCCTTGCCAGTCTCACCTGATTCTGTAATGGTTGGTGATCCCTAGATTTGGAGGGAATGTGGGACCCTCCCTGAGCCTCAGAGCTGAGTATACTGGGTTCATACTTCCTAGTTTCCAGACACTGATCTTGGGGTGAATGTGGAACTCAGTGCCGGCCAGTGAACTGAAGGAGGAAACCTGGTGCACATAGGAGGCCTCCCTCTCCGGTGGGGGGGGAAAAGAAGAAAGAAAGAAAGGCAAAACTTTATGCAATGGTTACGTAGCCTATGCCCCTACCTGCCTGCAGTTTGGGGATATCCTACGTGAAGCTGCTGCAGCCGTTTTGTGACCATGAGGCAATAAGCATGATCACGGGAGGCCTATAATATTACCAAGGACGGCCGAGCAAAATGCGAAATGAATCTGGGTTCTTGGAGGACATTGTGGAGATGCTTAGTCGGTTGGTTAGCTCGAAGGAAGAGACACTGGTGGGTGGCCGTCTCCATCAAGGCAAACTGTGGTCTTCTGGATGCCTTTGTAGATACAGTTCTGTCGGAATACAGCCACACGTCCGTCTCCCTGTGGTCAGCGGCTCCTTTCGCCCTACGGCAACAGAGCTGTATATGGCTGTGGCACAGACTACAGGGTTGGCAGAGCCAAAGACAGTTAGTATCTGGCCCTTCCCGTGATGGTTAACTGTCCCCTAGTCTACATGGCTGAGACAAAGAGGGACTGGGCAGCAGTGTGGGCGTATATAAGGGCTCCGGGCTCCGCGTTCAGACCACTGAAGTTCAAGTCCCGCCTCTGTCTCTGCCAGATACGGGACTTCCAGGCCCTTCCTTCCTCAACCTCTCTGGGCCTCAGCGTCCTTCTCTGCAGAAAGAAGGCAGCGTGACAAGAGTGCCTCCTTCAGAGGTCTCTTGTGAGCATTCAGGGAAGCCCCATTTGTAAATCACTCAGCTGGCGCTCTGCAAATGCTCGGGATACTCAGTTCACTCTGCCACCTCGTGAAGGCATCTTCGAGAGCCTTCCGGGGGACATAGCTTAGCAACACGGCTGCCCAGCTGTACTGAGCGCATTCCCGGGCTTCTGGGCCCCAAACCCCTTGGAGCGCCCTTAGCATGAGGCAGGGACACATTCCATCCAATTATCCTTTTCTGCACATCTCAGACCTTTGCTCTCGTAAGGGAAATCCCCAGCTTCTGGAAGATGGTGCATCGCGGTGCTGGGGACGGTAGCTGTTACCCGCAGGCCAGCTGTGGCCTTCGCCCGCCAAGCAGAGACAAGGGTCTGACTCCAGGAAAGCCACCCAAGCTGCTGACCCCTCTGCCTTCCTGTGTCCCCCAACCATCTGGGCCGCAGAAGCCTGCTGCTAATTGGGGCTCTCTGGTCGCAGACGTCACTGATGATGCAACCCAGGGAGGGAGCCCGGGGAGCAGTTGGCATCCTGTCCCAGGGAAGCCATGGGGAAGAAACCCTTCCAAGGATCTGCCTGACACGCCTCGCAGAAAGGCCGTGTGCCAGGGGCTGTGGCCAGGGTTCTGGCGCCTTCCGTCTCAACATGACCATTTCTTGCAGATGTCTCGGGTGTGACTTGCGGGGGGACCAGAAGACTCATTGGTTGGAATCCCTCAGTCGTATGAAAATGAGAATGGGGTCTGCTCAGCACGACGGCTTGGGCGCACGGCGCTACAAAGCAGCGTTCTGAGAATGATCTGGAAAACAATGGGTTGTGCACCTCACGCTGCGGCGTGCACTGTGCTATGTGAGGGCCTGTCCGGACGTCCTCTGCCCTACTAGGTTTCCATTCTTTTTCCTCCAGCCTCAGGGCCTTTGCACTTGCTGTTTCCTCTGCCAGGAGTGTGCTTCCCCTCAGATATCCACCAGGCCACTCCCCCACTTCCTCCAGGTCTCTGCTCAAATGTCACCTTACCAGAAAGACCTTTCCTGACCACCTGTTCACGTCCTGTCTATGTCCATCACTCTTTCTTCTTTTAAAAAAAATTTAATATTTTTGAGAGAGAGAGAGAGAGAGAGAGAGAGAGAGAGAGAGCATGCTCAGGGCAGGGGCAGAGAGAAAGAGGGAGACATGGGATCCAAAGCAGGCTCCAGGCTCCGAGCTGTCAGCTCCAAGCCCGACGCAAGGCTTGAACTTATGAGCTGCGAGATCATGACCCGATCCCAAGTCAGACTCTTAACTGACTGAGCCACCCAGGCGCCCCCCATCACTCTTTCCCTTGACCTTGCAGTTTTTTTCTTGGAACTGATCGCTACCTGACACGTTCAACATTTCTACGCTTAATGGTTTCTCTATGACCTTATTTCCCAAATATTCGCTTCGTGGCCTTCCAGGGGGCCAGGGATCTTGTCTGTCATATGTACTGCTGTGTCCCCAGTTCCTCGACCGGTGTGTGGCACGTAGTAGGAGAATAAATAACTATTTTTTCAGTGGATGAATGCGCAGAGCTGGTAGTAATTTTTTACTCAAGTAATTTTACCCATTCCTCTTGGGTCTTGGGCCAGGCTGCATCAATGCTGACTAAATAAATATTCTACGGGCATCGCTGTTATTACTGACGCTAATAACCCTATTGTTGCAATATGGATTTTATATTAATAACAATGACAGAGGCAGCCAGTGTTCTACTTGGATCTGTTAAGCACCAGGTTAAGATTAAGTCACAGCACTACAAGACAGGGTGGGTGACCCTCCCCCATTTTAGCAACAGGAATGTGGAGAAGGGAAGTCATTCAAGGCCATCGAGATGCCAAATGGCTCAGCTGTGGTTCAAACCCAGATCTGGGTGACTCCAGCTAAGAAAGCATTGCACAAAGGCAAGGTTGCCCCCATTAGCTTAGCCAATTCTCCGGGACCCTGTTCTCTCCTCTGAACACCCATTATCCTTGAAAGATGGGTCTTTAGGCAACTATAATCATTCAGTTGAGTGCCACATGCACCATGGCCTGGAATGTGGCAGGCGTTGCTCTTGTTCCTGATCTAGTATTTGCTATTCCGATGTTTTAATGCACATCATTCATAGAGTCCCCACTTCTCACTGAGCCCCGCCGTGGGCCGGCCCTGTGCTCAATTCTTACATCCGCTTTCTCACCGATCTTTACAACAGACTTCTAAAGTAGACAGGATGGCTCCCCGTCTCCCAAGGTAGCTGCAAAGACCGGAAGACAGGGCAGATCTCGTTTGCCCGGAGTCGCACGGTCTGTGCGTGGTTTGTGGGACCGTCATCTCCACGTGGGACACAGAGGACCAAACTCTTCATCTTCCATTCGTGGCCAGGGGTGGTTATGAACAAGAAAAGCCACACACGAAGGGGAATTAATGGAGGTAGAGTGCGGCCAACCATGGGTTTCTCATGCCCCAGAGTCGGGCATGAGTTGTTTTCTCCTCCTATTTGTCCATATTGTGTATTTGGCACCTGGAGGAATTAATGCCTTTAGCCAAGGTCGCAGAGAAAACCTTCTTATTCCTGAACATAGTAGTACTCAAGATGGTCGGTGGTTCGTGTGGAATGGGGGGGGGGGGGATGCAGCCGCTGACCATTTTCGTCTCCCCATGACAGGATGTGGCATTTCACACCACAGATGGCTCCTCAACTCAAGAGACTTAATGGCCTCCAGTACCCGGTTCCCAGTGCGCCACCCCCCCCCAACCCGCCCCGCTGCCCACAAAAAAATCGTCTCCATTCATTGGGTCTGGGACACATCCATACTTCTCTCCTCCACCCCTCGAGGAAATGGCAGGGCTGCCCATCTGTGTGTGCTCAGGCTTCAGCTTCTTTTGGAAGATGCATCAATGCTTTCCAAATGGAAAAAACAATCGTTTCCAAAAGGAGGATTCTTGTGGGGGATAAACTGTGCAATGTCTCTCTTGGCAGCTTGTTTCCTTTGAGCTAGCGGGCTCTCACGGAGGGCCTTGTCTTCCAGCCACTGGCCGTGCCCTAGTTTGGGATCTGCTCGGTTGTTTGTAGAGCATTGGACTGCCCTCCCCAGTCAGGTTGGGATTACTCAAAGAAGGAGCCTCTGTCTAACTTGACTCCAGAAGCCCTTGAACTCAAGATCCATAACAGTGTTCCATGAATACTACACTAGGACAGGTTGGCTGACAAAAGTAAACTATTGTTTTCATCATGGGAAGCCCGTAGCCTCCCAAACAACCATAGTTCTCTTCCAAACACTTGTTTCGTGACCAGGACTGAGGATTCTGTAAGTGTGCCAGTCTAAGCCATTATCTCTTACCTTGATGACTCTAACAACCTCTTAACCATTGATCTCTATCTACTGTGGTTTTGGGACAGGCCATTAATTGATAGAGCAGCCAAGGGACTTTTCACGCAGATTATTCTCATCATGTCAGTCCCCACGCAAAGCCCCCGGTGGGTTCCCACAGAGCCCCAGTAGAATCCAAAAACCTTGCCATGATCTGTCCTTGTCCATCTTGGTATCACGCCAAGAGGTTCATTCCACCTCTCGCTTTGGTCCACTCTCTTCTTGCCTTTTGCAATGTTCCTCTTACATCCCAGGATGGTTCCTCCCTCACGGCCTTTGAGTTTTGTTCATTCTTCTGTCTGGAATGCTTTCCTCCGGCTCATCACAGGACATGAGCATCGCAAGACAAGACTACGCCCATCCCATTTGGGTTTGGGCTTAAATATCCTATATTTAGAGCTGGCATTTTGTCCAACTTTCGTAACACTGAACCCCCCCATGCTTAGCACTCTGTGGATACTGGATAGATCATTGTTGCTTCACTGGCTACTAAATTCAGTGTGGCGTTTTAACGCACAAGTGATCGTCTGTTTGCATCCACTAGACCTGTACTATCTAGTGCAGTAGTCACTGGCCAAACGTGGGTATTTAAAGTTAACTAAAATTAATTAACATCAAATAAAAATGTAAAGTCCAATTCTTTGGTTATACTATAGCAACACTTCAACAGCTCGGTAGTCACAGGGGCTAGTGGCTACCATATTGGACGGGGCACCTACAGAACATTTCCATCACCCCAGAATGTTCTATTGGATACTTCTGCATTAGAACGCAAACACCGCGAGGACTTGGTCCAACTGACGTATTCTAGAACCCGCCATGTTTACCCCTTAGTTGACAGCTAATAAATATTTGTTAATGTGTTTATTAATAGATGAAATGGCAGTTTACGATTTACAAAGTATGACCCATTCAGCAGCAGGAACTGATATTACAATAAGCACAGGAAGCATTTACTGAGCATTTACTACGTGAACTCCTTGTGCAAACATTTTTGTAGGGCTTATCTCACTTACTGCGCCCTTTACCTAAACGTGATCATGTCTATTACAATTCTACTTTCCGTGGGATTCCTCCATTGCCAACAGCACACGGAGAAAACAGCCTTTTTTCCTTTGGAAATTAGGAGTCATTCAAAGAGGCCTGGTCTCCATGGGTACATTTGATGAGGACTTACTCATAACTGGAAGTTTGTGCCCTTTGCCCGACACCTTCCTATCTTCCCCACCCTGCAGCCTCTGGTGACTATCATTCTACTCCCTGTGTCTTCGAGGTCAACCTTTTTTTTTTCTTTTTTTTTTTTTTTTGCAAATGGCAGGGTTTCCTTCTTGTTTACGACTGACGACTGCACATATCTGCATATATATATGTACATGCATACCTATACACACACGCGATGGAATACTATTCAACCATAAAAAAAGAAAGAAGCCCACATCCTCACGCTTATATTGCAGGACAATGAAAGTTAAAAGGTTAAGTAACTCGCAGGGCTGGTCAGTGACTGAGCAGCGACTCAAACTAGGCCTTGCCCGGGGCCAAAACTGGAAAGTGCACTTCTCTGGGCCCGTATCCTCGTCTGCATATCGGGCATCCCAGGTGCCATCACGGGGCGGGGGCTGGGAGGGTAAGATGGGGTAACCCCCCAAGATGCTCGCCTTCCAATCTGGTCCGCAGGGAGTGCGGACGGCAATGACCGTGTGGCCCGGGAGGACGACGGTGAGTGAGGAGGTGAGTCAACGGAACAGCATTGCTAAGGAGGAGGTGGGGCTCCGTCTTTGGACACGGTGGAGAGATGGGGAGGAGAGAGGTGCGGGGAGGGCAGATGAAGGGTGGCAAAACGCGAGCCCCGGAGACATGTACTAATTAAGGGCTTCGTCACCAGCTCAGTGATGTGTGAAGATGACAGTCAGTCAAGCAGATAAGGGAGATGACTTAACATCTCCTGGGGGATGCCCAGGCCTCAGATTGGCTGGCAGACAAGAGCACAGCAGTGAAGAGGAAGCTGCCAGAAGGTTATTTGCATGAAATTGCAGTGAAGGATTTGAACTGTCACCCTGGTGGCTTTAACCCTCTCTCAGTTATAAGGCCCAACAGACCTGGGGACAAATTCGTGTCACTGGCCTGTATAAGTACGTGGGACTCGATACTCAGATCCATCCAGAAAAGCATGGAAAGGAAAAATAACACAAGTCACAACAAAGACCTTGGAATCCCTGTCCTTATGTGCTTCCTCTTCGGGCACATCTGAGGGCAATTCAACTTTCAGGCATGGCTGGATCCAGATGCCCAACATACCATCCAGAATGCATCTCTCCTTCTGTTTCTCTGCACTGCCTCTTCTGTGCTGACTGCATCCTTGGGCAGGTTCTCGCCCTATTGTGTCAAGGGGGCTCGCTCGCTCTCTCTGAGGCTGGGTTCCCTCCGAAGCAGACGCTGAGACAGGATTCAAGTGGAAATGGTTTATTTGGGAAGCCGCCCCTGGAAACCCGGGAAGGAGAGGGAAAGGAAGGGAGGGGCGTTAATGAGCAGGTTGTCACTGTAGGCAAGCACTGCTCAATCCCACTGGGACCCCCGTGAGACCACAGGGACCACACCTCCCTGGGGACTTCTGGGGGATAGTACAGAACACGTGTCCCATTCCAGGGACAAGAGAGATGATGTGCTGGTTCTCCAACACCCGTCTGTGATCGGCCGAGGGCTGCTCCCAGGGGCATGAACCCCACAGCACTTCTGTCTGCCCCCCACAAGGTCTGAGAGCAGCAGAGAAAACCCTCAGGTAGAGAGTCTCGAGTGCTTGAGGTAGGAAGTGCCAGTAAGCATGGGGACGGTCAGCACCCGGGGGGGATGTGGTCCCGCGTCACCCCTTTCCCTACGGTTGTAGCCACAGTTCCGGAACCGAATCGTACTGAACTCGAATCATGGCACTATAAGCAGCAGAGTAGTGTGCCAATTAGCCAAAGTCAAGGGAAGAGAGTCTGCCTTGCCCAAACCACACAGACCGAGCACAGGGTGAGGTAAGCCCCCCGGTGAAAAAAAATGAGGCACCATTACCAAAGACAGCCGAGAGAGTGCCGGTCCCGACAAGGCGACGACGGAGGTTGACTTGTCACTCAACAAGTGACGACACTACCTTTGTGGCCTTCCACCCCTAATATAGACCAATACCTGTCCCAGATCGGTCCCATGAAGGACAGATGTAAAAGGGGCTGTGGTTAGTCTCTTTCAATTGCGTACATTCTCATGGAACCAACACACACGCGCGCGCACACACACACACACACACACACACACACATATTTAACAGAGGCTTTGAAGGTTTATTACAAATGTTTACATGAGCCTAATGGGGCCAAATCTCATTAACAACTTTGATACTGTTTGCGTTGGCCCTGGGTCCTGGAGAATGGGTCATAACCACAATTCATGTGCCCATGCGGTCCTGTTCACCGAAGGGATCTCGGTAAAGAGAGCTCTGAATCCACTTTTTCACTCTGTAACTTGGCGTGTGACATCTGGGGCTATTTCCTCCCGCGGCCCTTTGCATTAATGTAGTTCAAGTACTTTGGAAAGGTGCCTAAGTGATGGCCATTATGCATTTTTCTTTTAAAGGTAGAGGAAATGACAGTCAAAGAACCAAGGGGAGGGGTGAGGATCTGGGCCTCCCTCTGTCCCCTGTGAAAATGTCAGAGGGCCCTTAACCCATGGTAATTGCAAAACAAACAGAGCTCTGAGTTCTTACAAAGCTGGAGTGCTATGGAGAAAGAGCAAGGTCAGCCAGGAGGGCCGGGCCGTCTTGCCTACGTATTGTTTTTGAAACTCCAAAGAAATAGAAAAATTAACCCCCCGTGAGTTGAATGTAGGTAACGGAGACCTTGAGAAAGGAGGCTGAGAACTGAGTGCTGTTAATACTCAACTGTATCAGTTTGGCGCTTCTGGGTCCCATTTGCTTATCCGTGTCATGGGAATAATTCACTTTTTAGGGTTATCAGGGGCACGGAGTTAGATGTGCATATAGTACGCATGTACCATAACAGGGATTACCAGCCGCTTCCTAAACTCCCTTTTCACCTTCTTGAACAGCGCTGTGCTAGAAGTTTCACGTGAGCACACAACTTCCTTGAATAAATGTCACCCTTTCCAGCCTCCTCTGCCACTACACGTGGTCACATGACTTACGCTTTGGCCACTGCAGCGTAAAGGGAAGTGCCCAGTGCAGCTTCCAGGACGCATTTTTTTTTTCCTTTCCTTCATGCTGTTCCTGACCTGAAACACAGATGCCACCATATAGAAATATGAGGGTGCACCTGTGAATGAGGGATGTGCCCAGAGGAGCAAACCGACAGAAGGACCCTGGGTCCCTGGCATTCTAGTGCCCACACCTATTCTTCTGAATCTCATTCGTTCCTTTTTTTAAATGTTTATTTATTTTTGAGAGAGAGAGCAAGCGCACGCGAGAACATGAGCAGGAGAGGGGCAGAGAGAGAGAGAGAAGGAGACACAGAATCCCAAGCAGGCTCCAGGCTCCCAGCTGTCAGCCCAGAGCCCGACGTGGGGCTCGAACCCACAAACCGTGAGACCATGACCTGAGCCAAAATCAGGTGCTTAACCAACCGAGCCCCCAGGCGCCTTTCATTCATTCCTTTTAACACCGCTGTTAACTGGGCCTTCGTGTCACTAACTCACTAACGGCCTTTCCCAGCCCCGGTTCATTCACACAGAATTTGGCGTAACTCAACCAAGCTAGGTCTTGTAGACGGGTCTCAAATTTGGCTCGCACTGCCATGCAGCAATTTTGTTTTGTCTCCTACTAAAATACCTTTCCTCGTACTAATCCCTCGAGGTGGTATCCAATTCCCTGGAAAGAAGGGCAAAACTTTTCCCACAGGCGTGGATTCTGTAGGAGCGTCTTGATAAATACCCTCACGTTAAATTCTGTCTCAGAGTCTCTTCCCCAGAGAAGCCAACCTGCGGTAAGGCCCGTCATTCCTCCAGGGGCTGGGGGGCACGGAGAGAGAGAGGCTGTCCTGGGGTGGGGGGGAGAGCTGGAATCACCAAGAAGACAGAGTCACTGCCTCCCAAAGCAGGATGGACAGATGTCCCGGCTCCTCCCCGATTCCCACCCTCCAGGGTCTCGCCAGTACCTGCCCTTGGCTGAAATTAACTGGAAACCAAGGGAGACTGGCAAATGCCGTCTGTAGGGATCAGCTCCCTGTAATACAGAACAGAGGAGAGGAAGGCAGAGACTAGACGGGAAAGCGGGGAGGCTAGGGGGTAGCTGACACGTCAGCACGTTAAATAACACACGCAGCCAAACCGAGGCGTAGGTTTGGTATTTCCCACGATGATCTTACCGCCTGATATCTCCAGTGGAGCTGTTCGGAGCACGTATTGGAACGACAGGGACTAAAAACGATCCCCTACGCCGATCCCCCGCTGTTGGACATTTAGGTTGCTTCTCCTTTTTTCCCGTGGCAGTTTCCGGATCGGTTTCCACAGCCTCCTTTCCATCCTCCCCCTCACAAGCCTCTCCCAGCCTCTGTGGTGACAAGGCAGGCCCGTCTACTGCCTTGTCTCCCAATGGCCACTGGCGAGACCTTCAGCCCGCGTGAGCTGGGTGAGGGTAGCTGGCAGCTGCTACCCTGGAGCGTCCTCTCTTACCCTCTCTGCCACCCTCTCGCTCCCTGTAGAAAACCCGGACGGCCTCCGACGCCAAGTTCTTTTGCGGTATGAGTCAACGGGGAGAAAGCCATCCTTAAGTTGGCTGAGCAATGGCATCTTGTTCAATAGAAATCAACTCTGACTGTTAGAATATTTTTAATAATTTTTTGAAGTTTATGTATTTATTTTGAGAGTTGGGGTGGGGAGAAGAGAGAAAGAGAGAGCACCAGCAGGGGAGGGGCAGGGAGAGAGAGAGAGAATCCCAAGCAGGCTCTGCACTGACAATGCAGAGCCAGACGGGGGGGGGCTCGAACTCACGAACCGTGAGATCATGACCTGAGCCGAAGCCAAGAGTCGGACGCCTAACCGACTGAGCCACCCAGGCGTTCCCCAGCTGTTAGAGTTTTTTGATTTTCAGATTCTTGCGCTGAGATTTTTTTGTGCCTGGACAAGGTGCCAGGTCTTTGGGGCTTCCTAGGGATGGTTAGAGAGCATCGGAGGGGAAACGCTTAGCATTGGGGGGTTCGCAGTCTACAACCTTCTCTGCCTGTGACAGGGACACCGGGGCCCGGCCTCTGCAGGGTGAATGCACGGATTCGTTTAATCCTTATAACCCTGGAAGGTAGGCTGTCATTACCGTCCCCTTTTACAGATGGCGCACAGAGAGGTTAACTCACTTGTCTGGGCTCACCCAGCTAGTCACGGTGGAGCCCAAATGTGAACCAAGGCAGTGAGGCTCCAAAGTCTCTTAGCCCCCCGCTTCTGCCTCCGTACAACTTCATGCTGCGTGGCTGGTGCGACACCCTTGGCCGTGACCCTGCACTGCCCAACCTGCCTGCACATGCTTTGGACGCTCAACACAGCCTTGGGAGGCGAGCACACTGGAGGCATTCTTCTTCTTCCAGCGGAAAGGGCACTGCCGTTGGAGTCGGAAAACCCGGACTCTTCTCCCCGATCTCTCGTTTCTTGCCGCGTGGTCGTCGGCAGGCTTTCAACCCCTCCAGCCTCGAGTTTAAGCTCATCTGTATCCAAAATTCAGCGGAGGGTCTGCGCGGATCAAAATCAAGAAAGGCCGTAACAACAGTTTGCCAACCGACAAAGCACCCACTATGAGATCGCGTTTGGTCCCATTTTATAGGATGGGGCGAGTGAGGAGAAGAGGGGTCTGGTCATTGCCCAACCCCCACTCTGAAGTCAGGGATCAGGAGAGTGTCTGTGAGTCAGGTCTCGTGACACCTGCCTAGCTTTTGGTTATACCAGGATGTCCCAAGGAAGGTGGGGAGGGCGGGGGAAGAATACCGTTCCTCCGAATGGCCACCTCGCCCAGGGGGTGCTGGCACCGAGTGGGTTCTATCTGCACAGTGGCCCCATCTACAGTCAGAATAGATCAGGAACCATCTAGCTGGCTCTGGAGTCTTGAAAGGTGGCGAGTCGGGGAAGCTTTTTGGGTCTCTATCTGCCAGGGGTGCTGGCGCAGGACTGAAGTTCTCATAAACAGCAGTGTTGATTCAGGGGACTCTGGCGTCCACGGGACCTCTTAATCAGCTTCTCCATTTCCTTTATTTGCAAATGCCTCCAGCCCTGTTTTAATCCCAGAACATCAATTGCCAAAGAGTGGACCCGGGGAAAAACAGAAGGCAGCAAGAGGCAAATTACGTTACCGGCGGACTGAGTTTGCAGCTGGGTTTGCCAGCACGGGGGAAGGACGTGTCCCTTAAGGTCTGATGGGAGCAATGCCCCCCCCCCCCAGGCTTTCCTACACTGTCCCCAACACACACAAGTGTGCATGGCACTGGGACCCAAAGCCACCCGTCCTGGCCCCAGCCTGCCTCTTTGTTCAGTTCAAAGTCAGACCATGAAAAGCTCTGCGTAGGGGTGAGAAGATTAGAAATAGACAGGTTCGGGGCGCCTGGGTGTCTCAGTCGATTAAGCATCAGACTCCGGCTCAGGTCATGATCTCACGGTTTGGAAGTTCGAGCCCCGCATCGGTCTCTGTGCTGACAGCTCGGAGCCTGGAGCCTGCTTGGGAGTCTGTGTCTCCCTCTCTCTGCCCCTGCCCTGCTCGTGCTCTCTCTCTCTCTCTCTCTTTTTCTCTCTCTCAAAAATAAATAAACATTAAAAAAAAGAAATGGACAGGTCGGAGGGAGCAGCACGGGCCCCACTATATACAAGGATGCTGTGCCCTCCTTTTTAAATCTGGTATCCACCTTTATTTCCAAATCCCAATTGAGTGCCTTCTAGTGCACAATCATCTCTCTAACTGCCTACGCTTAGGTCAGGAGCAGGGAGATAATGGCCCAGGAGTCGCCATATCCTGACTGCTGCCTCTTATGATTATGATTATGATTATGATTATGATTATGATTATTTTACAACCAGCAAACTAAGAATGGTTTTTATAGCTTTATTTTTTTTTAAAAATTTTTAAATGTTTACTATTTTTGAGAGAGAGACAGAGAGCAAGCAGGGAAGGGGCAGAGAGAGAGGGAGACACAGAATCGGAAGCAGGTTCCAGGCTCTGAGCTGTCGGCACAGAGCCCGACACGGGGCTCGAACTCACAGACCGCGAGATCATGACCTGAGCTGTCATCGGCCACCCGTCCGACTGAGCCACCCAGGCGCCCCGGTTTTTACAGTTTCAAATGCACCCATTTCAAATGGTTCTATCCATCCCTGCATAACAATCTCCATCGTGCTTCTTGGTCCACAAAGCCTAAAATATTTACTTATTCTCTGCCCTTTGCAGAAGAAGTTTGCCGACCCCCTGATGTAAGTGAATCAATAGGCCATCACGTCTGCCTCGGAGACGTCTCTTAAATTCCTTCATTCAATCCGTGAGGATGTAACTTAATGTCTCTAAACTTTGGTTTTTGGCTGTGACTGTAGACAGATGATCTTACTCGTTGCACGAAGTTCACGCAAGAATTATACGAAATCACCCGCTGGGACCTGAGCACGCTTCCACACAAGGGTTAGCTGTAACTGGGGGCGACGGACCGAATGTTTGTGTCCCCCCAGATTCCAATGTCGACATCCCAACGCCCAGTGTGATGGGATCCGGAGGAGGGGCCCTGGGGAGGTGATGAGGTCATGAGGGTGGAACCCTCGAGAATGAGATTAGTGTCCCTGTGAACAAGTCCCCAGAGAACACCCTTGTTCCGTCTGTCACCTGAGACGACAGTCTGGGGTTGGAAGAGGGCGTCACCAGAGCCCGACCCTACTGGCATGCAGATCTCGGGCTTCTGGCCCCCAGGACGGTAAGAAATAAATTTCTGTTGTTCATAAGCCATCCGGCCTTTGACGTTTGGTCATGGCAGCCCGAACAGACTAACAGAGTCTACAACATAACGTCCTCCAGAGCACGGGGCAGCCGCATCACAGAGAATCAGCCGACCCCAAGTGGAGTAGAGAAATCCCACTGCAGAGGGGGCGACGTGGGTGTGGGGGAGGCCAGGAAATTCTCTCCAAGAAGAGGCCCAGAGCTGGGAAGGGTGTCGCTGTCACAGGGAACAGCAAATGCAAAGGCCCTGAGGTGAGGACAAGCTGGGTGTTCCCAGAGGACAGAAAACAAGACACCAAATGCACAAGGCAGGTCGGCTAACGGTGACCCTGTTCATCCATGGAGCAAACACCAGCAGCGTCCTTCCGTGGCCCCTTGGCCACAGTGAGGCCCCTTGCAGCTTTAGGGGACAATTCCCATTGTGCCAATGGCATCTGGGCTCCAGCATCTGGCTCTCTCTGCCTTTCCCTGACACCTGCTCAGCGTCCCCCAGCTGAGCCCACGACGCATGGGAAGCGGTCGGTAAGTGCCCCGGCCCCCTGCCCTGACGGCATGCCCCACAGCCTTCCTTCCAGAGCACCCTCAGCGGCCACCCGCCTGGTGATGCGCCTTTTATTGGCCCTTCTTCTTCCCTATCTTCTCCCACCCCCATCCCTGCCTCTTGGGATCCCCCCTCCCAATAAACTCCTTGGCCCCACATCAGGGTGCACTTTGGGACGCACCCAAATCTAGGCAGTGCACTTTTCCCACCACTCTGACCCTGGCTGTGGCCCCCGGGGGGCAGGCAGGCTGGCCCTGGCCGATTCCCGCATACCTCTGTCCAGAAACCGTCTCTCCAGCGAGGCTCAGCGACTGAGTGGCCTGCCACATCACACGCCAAGAGGGCAGCCTCGTGTCTCGGTTGGACCCTGTCAGGGACCTTCCGGTCCTGTGGCTACAGAGGCAGATGGGGAAATAACTTGCTGCCGGTGGTTCTCGCTTTCTTTGCAAAATGCCCCCAGCACAGAACGCGGGTCCCTGTCAACCTCACTCCGTCCCCTCCTCGGATCCTGCGCTCCGGGGCGTGTCAGGGGTCAGAGGCTCCGTCTGTGGCCTGAATCGACCCGTGACATACCCGGCAGGGCTGGCGGGTTTGGCTACAAGACTCAGGCTGGTGTCGGGGGCTCTGTTCACCCAGAGCTTGAGGGACAGGTTCCATCTGGTGCATCCCACCCTCCGCCTTGTCCCCTCTGTCGCTAGACCGGCCGGGCCTGCAGTGTGATTCTCCCGTCTGAATTATTCAAAGGCCCAGAGGGAGAAGCAGGCCTGGAATCTGAGCACGGGGGCGGGGGGGAGGCTGGGAGGGAGCACGGTAGGTGCTGTGCAGTCGCCGTCCCACGGACTGTGTGGGGTTGTCCCTGGGGCCCAGCGGTGCGGCCCCGGAACTCGGGGCGGTCAGGCAGCAGGCAAGGAAGGGAAGACAAGGTCATGCACGGAGCAGCCAGCATCGACCTGGCAGGATGGAGGCCATGAGGCCGATGGGGAGGAGCTGCCGTCCGGGCCCTAAACCCAGAGGGTGGGGGGCTGGGCCAAAGCCTCGGTTCCCAGGGCGACCAGGATGCAGTGGGGTCTCCTTGTCCCCATCACCCACCGGCCGTGTCATTTAGGCAACGTGGGCTCGTTCTTCCCACACCAGCCACCTGCCCATCTGCCAGCCTCAACTGAGCACAAGACGGATCCCTCTGCCGAAGCACAAGCTGAAACACACACACACACACACACACACGGAAAGGCAAACACAACCACGCAAAGAAACACAGACACAAGAAGCATCCAGAAACACAGACGCGTGCGCACAGGCACAAGAGCACAGGCACAGAGACCCCCAGAGGCGCAGGCAGAAGTCCAGACACGAACACAGACCCCCCGTGTGAACGCACAGCAACACGCAGGCACACAAGTGCACAGCCGACACCCCCCCGCAGGCGCCCACGCGGGGAGCTCGGACCAACAGGTGCCATTCCTTCCAGAGCGTTGGCTCCTGAAGCACCCACGCGGTGCCCACGGGGCGATAATTCTGCGAACGTGCATCGTGCAGGGAAGGGGGCTGAGGTGTCACCAGTGCTTCAGGAAGCTAGGTCCCCTGATGTTGACTCTCAAATGCCACTGCCCCTGAGTTCCCACCTGCACAGCTTGCCCCCACCCCCGCCCCGTTTAGTGGCCTTCAGTTTATTCCAGAATCCCCAGAGGGTGCCTCACACGCGCTCACGGAGAATAATCTGCGTTTCCACCGGGCTGTTGGCCGGGTCCAGAGGGCTGGTGGCGCACAGCCAGGGTGCTGGAGTCCACCGTGAAGATGCCAGCTGTCACCGGCACCGTTTCTTGGTCCTCAAGAAGCCGCCAGCCCCCTGCAGTGCCCGACAAGGCTGCACCGGCCGGGGACGCTCATCCTCAGAGCTCCGCGGGGCTGGGCCAAAGCTGGGAGCCTGTGGTTCCCTGGCTCCCTCCGATGCCCAGACTCCTATCCACGCTACAGCTCACCGGCGTGCACGTTTGCCATTAAAAAAAAAAAAAATGAAAAATTTTAACAATTAAAACTAAACTTATAAAAAGAACGTGTCACTGCCCGGCGCCCTGGGATGCCACCTTCCGCTCCATGGGCTATCAGAAGCTGTTTTCACTTCGCCCGCCTCCACCCGGAGGCCCAGGTGGAGGATGCACAGGCAGGCTTTGTGGCGAGAAGCGGAAGAGCCAGACGTGACTCTTCACCCACCACGCCTAGGCAACCCCAAGGTGCCTGGACTGTCACTCGGGTGACCTTTATGGTAACAGCAAAGCCGTCAAACTTGAACACCTTCCTACCTTCGGGAGCCCGCTATTGTGTCCGTTATGGCTCCAGAGGCAGACAGGACTGACTTTGAGTCCCGTTCTAGAACTTTCTATGTGTTTCCGCGTGGTCTTCAACCTCCGTGACTCCAGCTTCCCCAGCTGTATGATGGGCGCTGTGCGGTCTCTTGTGTAGGGTGTCCTCAGGGATTCCCCCCCCCCACCCCCGGAGAGGCGGCTGTCCTTTAGATGGTGGAGTTGTTATTACAGTGAGCGGGAGAAAAGAGGGAAATTCCCTCTGAGGAAGGCAGCAGGATTGGGTGCCACAGTGGCCACCCCTCTCTGGGAGAGCTGCTCTGAGACTAGGCCTTGGGTTAATTTCCTCCTGCCTCCCTCTGCCCCCCTCCCTCCCACCCCTTCCTCCTCATCCTGCAAGGGTGAAGTTAGCATACCACTGGGGTTAGCAGAAGGTACAAACTGGATTAGATGTTAAATCAATTTGGCCTTCCTCCCCAGGGACGGCGCAGGCAGGTTCCATATGAATAATGATTTGTCTGAGGCAGCAAACTGGATTATTTGATCAAAAAGGGGAAAAAACAACTCATGTTCATTTTTTAATAATGGCTTTTGCATCCGGTCTCCGAGCGTGGCGAAGAGGGGAGGGCAGGGGTGGCTGGCGGATGAGTTGGAAGAGAGACAATAACAAAATGGTCTTTCCTCTGAGAGCTTCTGTTCCCACCTCAGACTACCGCGGGGGCTGCCAAATCCGGCCCCTAAGAGTGGTTTTACGTTCCTAAACCATTGCATAAAAACTGGAAGAATATTTCTCCCAAGTGCTTCACAATATGGCATGGCTTGCTCTGTCTCTTTGCTTTTTCATAGCTTGTTTCGGCTTACGGGAGTAGGCACTAACACACGCAGCGGATAGGGGAAGAAACAGAAGCTTCTAGAAGCTTCTAGAAGCTTCTAGAACAGAGTATTTCAAACTCGGCCCAGCTGACACGGGGGCTGGATAAGTCTTGGTTGTGGGGGCCTTCCCCAAGCAGCGTCCCTGGCCCCTACCTACCAGATGCCAGCAGTACCCTCCCCCCCGCCCAAGTTGTGACAACCAAAAATATCTCCAGCCAAGTGTCCGCTGTGGGACAGAATCGGTGCTGGGTAACAGCCTCTGTTCTAAATTGGTAAAGCCAGTAGGACATCACACAGCGAATGATGAGTTTCCCTGGAATTCAGACTCAGGAAGTGTCCCCCCACCCCCCAGCCCCCGCCATGTCTGTTCCTAACTGCTTCCCCATATGAGCGTGCTCAGACCCTGTGAGGGAGGCATGCCAATGCCAAAGAGAGACACCCGCCGGTGTTCTGGTGAGTTCCCAAGCGGGACGGTCGGTGTTCCAAAGAAGCAAGGAAAGGCTTTGCAAAATGGGACCATGCTTCTATCACGCTGGTAGGAAACACGCTGCACCCCATTCGTGCCAATGGTTAGCCAACTCAAAATAGAATTCCTTTCTTGCTAGCAGGCCTATAGTCCCACAAGACGGCCACAACAAACAAACAAGCAAAGAAGCACCACTCAATTAGTATTAACGGAAACGTGTCAATAACATCACTGTGGGACGATTTCCCATCGCAGAAAAAAAAATTTTTTCCTGTGTCCCTACATAACACCCTCGGTTTGGTCTCTTGCTCACAAAGTCAGATTTGCAGAAAGTAAACCTGGCCCTTGATAGAAAGTTTGCTGACCCCTGGGGCCAGAGGGACTGTTCTGGAAACTTGCTTCCATATCCACTGGCTAGAGCTATTTTATGAGGAAGAGCTATTTGACGCTTTTGGTGGTTGAGCACAGACGTTCGAATCCCAGCCCTGCCTCTTACTGGCTGTGCGACTTTGGGCGAGTTACTTCGCCTCGCTTCGCCTTAGTGTCTTCATTTGTAAAATTAAAAAAAAAAAATTAATAACTGTACCTACCTAAGCGAGCGCAGAGAGGTCATTTGTATAAATGCATTAACATAAACGTAAGGAGGTGCTATTTAAATGTTAGCTATTATTACCATTGTCATTATCATCCCCATCATCATCATCATCGCCTTTTGAAAAGCCTGGTTCAAGCTACGGTAACGCAGAGCTAAGCGAGGCCCCTGGGTGTATTAGCTGTCCTTTCCTGGGGCTTGGCCACTTTTCTCTTTCCCAGCTCCTGGTTTGGGGCTCTTTCTCTTCTGCAGTTTTATTACTGGCCTCCTCGAGGCCTTTCTTTGTGTGTGTCTGTGTGTGTGTTTATTGTTTCTGAGAGACCGAGACAAGGACAGCACTAGCGGGGGAGGGACCAAGAGAGAGGGAGACGCAGAATCCAAAGCAGGCTCCGGGCTCTGAGCTGTCAGCGCAGAGCCCGACGTGGGGTTCGAACCCGCGAACTGTTGAGATCATGACCTGAACCGAAGTCGGACGCTCAACCCGACTGAGCCACCCAGTGGCCCCAAGGCCTTTCTGAGGGGGGGCCAGATCTGGGAGTGAGACACGGTAAATACTTGATTGCATATGAGCAAGGAAAGTCACGCGTTGGACCTTCCATTGGTCCTCAAAGAGTTCATCAGGTCTTGGGTCTTATTTAATAGGTTGGTCCAGAAACGTGGCATAAGGTGCCTTGCTGGTACTTTCCTCATCTAGCCCCGACTCCGTGCTTCTTGGAGTCATTCCATTTGCCCTTGCCCGTCAGAGTGTCCTGCAGTTTGACCTCCCGTAAGGAGGGGATTCTTCTACGCCAACAGCAAGGGGCCATCCTAGAAAAGGTCTTAAGCTCATCTCCCCAGGGTCACCTGGAGGACTGATGTCTACATCTCAGAGGGGTTTGTTTGGGTCTGGAAACATCAGGAAATCGATGCCAAGTGAAACGCTAAATACTTGTCCTCGTCGGCATTTATTGAGCGCTTACCGAGTCCTGAACGCTGTGCGACATTCTTTGTATGTGTTTTCTGTTCAAACCCTCGCTGCCCAGTGGATAGCTTCGACTATTAGCACAGTTTTACAGCTGAGGAAACTGAGGCTCCGAGGGAGTCGCGTGTCATGCCCGGGGATACATAGCTGGAAATACGCAGAGCAAGACTTTCTGGCTTTAGCATCTCTAAACAAGTTGACGTATACTGATTGGATGCCTGAGACGTGGGCGAAGCTGCCGACGTAAAGGGTTCGTGGAACTCTTTGTAGCATTTTTGCAACCTCTATAATTATTTCAACATAAAAAGTGTAAACAATTAATAAGATATAGATACATATATGTGTGTATATACACATATCAATTGAGATATATATATACATTCAATATATATATTCAATTGAACACCTACTGTGTGCTCAGTCCTCTTCTCCACCCTCAGAAATAAAACGAAAATAAAATAAAGTGGTCAAAAGACCCTGGTCTCGTGGGGCTTTCAGCTCACACAGGGGTCAGCAAGTGGCTTCCCTGGGGGCCAGGTCCAAGCAGCTGCCCGTCCTGGAAGTCACGTCTCACTGGAACACGGCCAAGCCCACTCGCTAACGTACCGTCCGCTGTCACACGGCTGTGGCAGAGCTGAGTCGTCGCGACAGACACCGTGTGGCTGCGAAGCTGAAAATGCTCACTACTTGGCCCTTTACAAAAAGAGAGTTTGCTGAGCCCTTGAATGAGTCAGCTGGAGCGGCCATGTGGGCAGCTCACACAACAGGAATTTTAGCATCTCAGAGCTCTGAAGGCTGGCAGTCTGAGGTCAAGGCGTGAGCAGGACTGGCTTCTTCGGCAGCCTCGTTCGCCGGCTGCTGGATGGCCGTCTTCTCCCTAGGGGGAATCCCATCATCCTCTCCGGATGTTCTGAGTTCTGACAGTCTGGACGGCCAGGGGCACAGGAGCAGGGGAGCCACAGAGCACGGTGGATTCTGCAACAGGGCGGCTGCTCCTTGTTCCCAGGGACCCTAAGATTGCTCGGCCACCAGGGAAAGAGGCAAACAGCAAATTCGCTTCCATTTCTCCCAGCCTGACCCCCTGGAAGCCGGGGCCCTCGTGGGCCGCTCACGTCAAGTCAGCCCATGCCCCTTCACCCCCCGAAAAGAGATAGGATATCTTTTATTTTTTTTCCCCGAAGAGGGCTTTTCTTTCCACCGTCCCCCGTTCCCCAGGCCTCCTGCCCCTCTGTGCCGGGATTGGGTCAATGACATGACTGTAATATTCTGAGGCCAGGTTTTCCTTTTTTTTTTTTTTTTTTTTTTTTTTAGCAAATCAGCCGAGGATTTTGTCAGCTAAGTGAAGACAGTATTTCGTTCCTCCTTCAGACACGCCAGTATAGGACTGACAGCTGATGGGATTCTGTTTGGGAGAATGATGCCCCACCTGATTGATGTAATCAAACACGTCCTGGACTCCAGCGTGTCTCTTTCTGCCATTGGGGGATTAAGGCTTTCTTCGGGTCTCTCACTCACACTGTCTACCTCTCATCCAAGAAACGGCACTGCCCCATAAATCAGGCTACAGAGAACAGTCAAGGTCAGGAATCTCCTTACACCTCGGCTCGTACCCCGCTTCCCTACCACGGCCACGTGGGGCCACGTTCGTGCCGATCGTCCGCAGTGACCCGGTGGGGGAGGGTCCGGAGGCAATGAACTGATTCCTTCCTGCTCAGTCAGTGCTGGCAGCTTTCCCAAGCAGGGGTGGAGCGGGATGGGGGACTGGCATTTACTGAGCACCTACTTTGTGCCTGGTGCAGAGTCAGGCACTTTATACATGACACAAGGAGCCTGTGAGACAGGTACTGCTGTCAGTCCCCTTTTTCAGATGAGGACCCTGAATTCAGAAAGCTAAGCTAAAAAATGCTGGAGTTGGCCCTGATGTCCCAAAGGCCATGACCTCACAATTTCATTTCTTCCTTCTTCCCTTCTTCCCTCCCTCCCTTCCTTCCGTCCTTCCTTCCTTTTTTCTCCTTTCCTTTCCTTTTCCTTCCTTTCCCTTCCTTTCCTTTCCTTTCTTTTATTCCTTCCTTCTTTCCCTTCCCTCCCTCTTTCTTTCTTTAATCCCCTCCTCCATCCATTCAATGAAAGCTTGATGACTGAATCTACTGTGTACCAGAAACCACACACAATGCCACTTAATGAGGATGAGTCACTCTCTTCAGCCTGCATAGAGCTTACATCCTGGAGAAACACCTCTCCTCACCAGGCTGCCTTCCAAGGGAGTCTTATGAGACAGTGATGCCCTAGGTCTGATGCATGGTCTGGGTATAAAAATAACATGAGTGATGATGATAATACAGAAAAGAACTGTAACACAATTAATGAGGAGGAGGTTCCTCAGTAGCAAACAATGGAAGTCATACCTATTTTCTTGACGTTTAAATGCTCACTTAAAAGACTCTGGGCACAGGGATGTATTCTAATCAATGTTGTTAAGAGATTAAGTTCCTTGTAGGATTGTTACATGGATCTAACCGGTTCGTGTCTACGATGCCTGCTCTGTTAGCATTAGCTGATACTTGGCCTGTTGACTTTCTGGGAGCTGAAGTCTTCCCAAGTCCTAAGGGTCCTCATTCTTCTCTTCCGGCATGCCTCAAAGCAGACACTGTCCCATCCTGGCTTGATCCATGGGATTCTCCCCCCAAAGTGCTTCCCTAGGAAAGAGAGTGCCCACTGAGGCCCACTTGGCCAAAGGGCCATTTACCTAAGGAGGTAGAGGGACGAGAGCTCTAGTCTGAGTCCGTCATGCAATCTTGGGTAAGTCACAGGATGTCTGTCAGGGTCTTGGCAAGAAACAAAGGACACACTCAGGTCCGGGTAGTTTGGGAAGAATTTAATGAAGAGCCTCTCTGCAAAGATGTGTGCAGGAGGCAAGGAAAGGAGCAAGGGGCAGGGCAGAGCCTCGGCAGGGGACGAGTCACGAGGGGACATTACCAAGCCCAGACCTGAAGCGTAAGAGAAGGGAGCGGGTCACCACCTGCAGCCAGTGGCTGTGCCCAGAGGGTCACCCAGCAGGAGCTGTGTCCTTTGGGTGAAGGACCAGAGGTCTGAGATGACCCTGCAAGAACAGAGCAGGAGAACGAACTACTCTGACCTTTCTCCCCTTCCCGCATCCACCTCTCTCTGATCTGCCAGCACCCCCGCCGGCCAAATGCAGACAGAAACCAGGAGATCGCTGACGACATTTCCAAAAGTGCATAGGGACATTTCTCAGGGCAGAAAGCTGAGCGGAGAACGGGGGACAGTGGATCGGAAGGCATGCACAGAAGACATCTTACACAAATAGCTCTCTGATCCTCAATCCCCGCCTTGATGTGCAGAGCAGGCTCGAAACACGGCGCATAGAAAATGAGCCCACCCTGCTTCAGTGAGGGTGGGCAGGCCGAGATCCCTACTGCTGGGCATCTCCCTCGGGATCAGGCTGCAGAAAGCCCTCGGGTTCACAAATGTTCCTACGACATTGCGGGACTCAGAGAAGCCTCCCCCTCAAAAGATCTCCCCCACTGAACTTCCCCACGCCTCCGAAGTCCCCTTGTCACTTACTGACTCTGAGTCAAGTTCCGCATGCCGAGTATCAGTCCTATCTAATCCCATTAGCCTCAGTAAGGTTCAGACCCAGAGATCGATGCCCAGGTTACATTGTGTTCAACAGAAGCACCACCATAGGAAATGTCACCTTGTGCTGGGAACACCCATTACTTCTTGCCCTCTGGGTCTCCCGCTTCTACTATTTTTCTTTCCTCTGTTCCGCACTTACACCTGCTACCCTCTCAGTTTATAAATGACCGTGTAAAGGTATGCACCAGAACTCACAGCCTCTCTCCCTGGCTGTTGTACCATGACTTATTTCTGGTTCCAACTGTCCTAAGCATTTAGCCCCGTGGTTAAAAGCATGGACATTGGCATCAGAGTAGCTTTGTTGTAAGAATCAAGTAAGATAATGCATGGAAAATACTCGACACAGTTCCTGGCAAGTAGTAAGCACTCCAAGCAATTTTATTATTATTACTTTCCAAAATGTAATATACTCTCTGTCTCCAGAGCCTCTTGCCCCAGTCACGACTGAATTCTAAATCGTAGAGCTCCTCTCCACCAAATCTGGACCTTTCCATGAAAGCAAGTAAAGGCACGCGATGAAAAGAAATCTGGAGCACTTACTACATGCTGGATAGAGAGTACAAAGACGAAACACCAAAAGACATCATGGCAATCTTCCTGTAGCATTCCAGAGAGGAAGACACAAAATTCAGGAATACAGAAGGTGCCGGAAGAAGGCGAGGGACAGAGCAATCTCCTTCTTCCTGAGAGACTCAGAACACTTCACAGAAGGGAGCCGAAGTGTTCGGTGTTAAGGATGCTTCAGTTAAAAACTTACAGGACAGGCAAGAGAATATTCCAGACAGGGGACAGCATACACACAGGGCGTCCAGGACCCAAAGGTGAGTGGAGAAGGGCAGAGAATGATCCCAGAGTGCCATGTGTTCATGCATCCGTTCAAAAATTGAATATTTTTTGAGCAACTGCTCCGTGCCAGGCGCTGTTACAGGTGCTCAGTGCGGATAACGCAATGAACCGATCCCACAAAGACGCCCTGCCCTCCTGAAGCTTACATTCTACTTGTCAGAGACAGACAGTAAGCAACATTATCAAAGTTGACCCTTGGATGGCTTAGTGGGCTCAGCGATAGCCCCCAAAGCTGTCCACATGCTAATGCCTGGAATTTGAACTTGTCGGGCTCCATGACCACCGGAAGATTAAGGCTGCAAACGGAGTTGCTTTTGCTGAGCATCTGACTCGCAATAGGGAGATTATTCTTGATGGTCTAGGTAGGGGGGCGCAATGTACTCAACAGGGAGGCAGGGAAGAAAGAGCTCAGAGGGAAATGTGACCGCGGAAGTGTGGGCAGAGAGGACAGCACTGTGGCTTTGAGGATGGGGGGGGGGGCACGAGCCACAGAAGACGCCTCTGGAACCCACCCGGGAAACACAAGGGAACAGCTACTCCCCTCCATCCCTCAGGAGGCACGCAACCCCGGCCACACCTCGATTGTATTCAGCTACAGACCCGTGCCAACGTTTCTCAACTACGGAACCGGAAGACGGTAAAGCTGTGGTTTTTGAACCGCTAAACTTACGGTAACGTACAGCAGCGATCGAAAACTAACAGAGATGAGGGTAAGCACTGACGGAAACGTAATATCAGAAGAGGTGCCCGCTCTGTATGGCACGGGGAAGGACTCGGTGTGAAACACAGTGGTCAAAAAACACCTCCCCAGGACAGTGATATTTGAACAAAGAGCTGAGGGGCACCTGGGGGGCCCGGTGGGTTGAACGTCCGACTTAGGCTCAGGTCGTGATCTCATGGGTTTGTGAGTTCGAGCCCCACATCGGGCTCTGTGCTGTCGGTGCAGACCCGTTGAGATCCTCTCTCCCCTTCTCTCTGTGCTCCTCCCCAGCTTGTGTTCTGTCTCTCAAAAATAAATAAACCTAAAAAATAAACAAGAACGAAGGGCTGAATCAAGGGATGTAGAAAGCCATGTTGATATCTGGAGGAAGAGCCCTCCAGGGAGAAGGAACAGCAGACACGATGGCTCAGAGGTTGGGATGTGTCTGGTACCTGCAAGGAACAGCAGGGAGCCTGGTGTGGTGGGAACAGAGGCGGCGATGAGGAGACTAGCGGGAGGTGAGGCCGGGGAACTAACTGGTGCCCAGATCAGGAAGGACTTTGACTTTCATTCCAAGTCCATTGGAGGGCTTCGTGCAGAAGACAGACACACTGTGATTCACCCATGGTGGACCTTCTCTGGCTCTTATACTGAAACTAGGCGAGGGGGTTGCTGCTTGAGGCCATCGCAATGCCACAGGTGATGGTGACCGTGGCCCGCACCGGATCGGAACAGCAGAGGTTACGAGAAGCGGCGTGCACCTGGGGCGCTTTCGCGTGCCTGACCCAGAGGGGCCGTGGAGGGAGGAGGCTTTGACGCCTGATGAGAAAACATAGCTTGAATTCTTTATGATCTGGGCAATTGAGATCATCTCAAAACACCCCTCCCTTCCTTCTCATGGGTGACTCAGTCCCTCTCATCTCTCCCTAAACTCATGTAGGTTGTCAACCTGCAGTCTTTCTCAGGGTCTCAGAGGTTGGCTGCCCACTGGGGATGATTGTGCATCACACCATGGCCAGTGGGGTCCAGGTTAAGTAGTGGGTTAAGTAGAGTTTGCTGCCGGACCCCATCCTTGCTGGGCGGTTGGCTGATGTTCCCCCGTAGTAAAATGCAGAGAGGCCCATATATTTATAACTCTCCGAGCTCACTGGTCAGCATCTTCTGGGGGGCATGGGTCCGTCTGAGCCCTACGCTGCAGGGACCTACATCAAGAAAATGCATTAAGAAGAATCAGCAGGAGACTAGGGTACTGCTGGTCAGGCTCCCTACCTCTCAATTATTTATCGCTCATAATTTCCAGCAAATCACTGGCTGTTTATTGGTGATCATCCATTATTGAAGCACTTCCTAGGGCCCGGGCCAGGGTTTCGGGAGCTAGATAGAGCTGGGGCGTGCTCTTGAAAGCTGTTAGACAAGCCCCAGGGACAGCGGGGTCTCCAGAGTGGCTGGTCATCCACCGAGGATACACCTTTTAATTGTTGGCTTTTGTGGGAGCATGGGATTGGTCGAGATCCAGCGTGTGGTTTACCATCGGTAATTGACAGAGAGCCCTGACGATTTAGGAGTATGTGTGTGTGTTAAGTTGCCTCGTCTAGGGGGATGACCGTGGACCCCCAATGGTTGTCAGGTCTTCGCTGTTCACAAGACCTTGGTGGACCATCCTTGGTCCATGTTCCTTGGGATTCAAATAAATAAATGTTGCTTTTCCCAACATCCTCTGGGCCAAGAATTTGGCAATCAAGTCAAAAGGACTGGCAATTACAGGCCAGTTATATTTGCCAAAGGGTTTTCCTATACCCTAGTGAACAATCCTATCATCCAGCCGGAAATAGGGGGATTACGCTTGATCTCTTGCTTTTTCCTTTCCCTACAGTCTATCCCAGTGTCCTCCAACCCATCAACAAATCCTCTTTGCCCGACCTCCAATCCAAAAATACATACGGGTATTTATCACATTTTTGCCAGGTCTTTAACCTCTCCATCACCATTTTGCTGCTCTAAGCCACCACCACCATGTCCCATTTAAGTGACTGTCGCATCCTCCTTCCTGAACTGCTTGTTCTTCTCTTGTTCTTGTCTTCTCCCTTCCCATCCATTCTTGACCCATCAGCCATAGGTATCTTCTAAAAACCTAAATGCTATAGCATTACTCTCCTTCTCTCAAACTCTTGAATGGCTTTCCATTGTAATTGGGTACAACCAACCATTTGGGTTGGTGTACAAACTCCTTCTTCACCGTCTCACACAAGTGTCCCTCTCTGATGACTCCAGTCTCACTGGTCTTTGGCCAATTGCTTGAGCAAGCTTTTCCTGCTTGTGGCCCTGCATAAGCTCTTCCCTCTTGAGGGGACGCTCTTTCTCCAGATCTCCCCATGGCTGGCCCCTTCTTGTAATTCAAGCCTCTGCTTTCAATGTCTTTTTCATGGAGTCTTTCCCTGACAGCCTGAAGAGGTTGTCCCCCGTGTCCTGCTACTCTTCATCACTGGATTGTGGTTCCTTTCTTTGTAGCTTTTCTAGCACTTGCCAATGATTTGCTTATTTTGTTTACTTGTCTCATTACAAAATTCAGACTTCAGGGGCGGCTGGCTGGCTCAGTCAGTGGAGCATGCAACTCTTAATCTCTGGGTGGTAAATTCAAGCCCTGTGTTGGCTGCAGAGATTATTTAAAAACAAAAACCTTCAAAAAAAACTTTCAGACGCCACCACTAGGTTGTAAACTCTACAAGATTTTCATCAGGGCTTTTCATAAGGCTTGACACTCAGTAGGTACTCAATAAATATTAGGTAACAAATGAATGAATAAATAAATGAATAAGGTAACCATTTGCAATGCCAAATCTGTGCCCATGAATCCAAACAAAAAGCATGTACTGTTTCCTAGCATACTCTCGTCTCTGATGATCAGAATTTCTGTCATCCTACATCCAACCAAAGGTCCTCCCACAGTTATACGATCTTAGGTCAAAGGTATCCAAGTGGCCGTCCCCCAGGGAATCGGGACCCCGCTACAACAACCTTGGCAGACGATCGCCCCTCCCTATTCGAACACTGCCAAGTCATGGGGAGCTCTTACCTTGGCAGGCAGATATTCCACTGAGGGACAACCTTGGCTCTTAGAAAGGTCTTCCTTATATTGACTCAGATTCCGCCTTCCTCAAGACATCTACCATTTTATTTCCTTTTCACAGTTCAGTGAAGAAAGTAGACTCCCCATTCCGCTAGAGTTGAACTGGAATAGTTGCTTAACTAAGCAACTTTGGAGACGTGGCTAAGCCTCTCTGAACCAGGTGCACGCATGAGACAATGCTTGCAAGTGCTTAGCTCGGTGCCTGACACACAGTAATCCCTCAGAACTATGAGTGGCTGTTTTACAAACGAGGCAGAAGACAGAAGAGTTAAAAGCACATGGACTGGGACCAGAGTGTCTGGTCTCAACTCCAGCCTAGTCGTCACTCACTAACTGGGGGCCCCCGAAGTGGTTTCATCGCTCCGTGACTCAGTTTCCCCAGCTCTAAGACAGAGATACTAACAATCCTCACCCAACTCGTCAGACTGTTTGAAGAATTAAGCGATCCAACACACGTGAATGACCGAGAATGGAGCCTGGCACACGCTACCTACCCAGTAAATGGTGGCTGTCATTACCCGCATGACTATGGCCCTACTCATCTTGAATTTTTTTTTTTTTTTTTTTTTTTTTTGTCCTGGACTTTGCCCTCCTCTTAGGAGGAATCCAAAGGAATGAACCAAGCCAAACGCCCAATAACCAGGAAGCGACACCCATGCTGTTGTACAGCCGTAGTCTCGCCAAGCGTTGCAGGCACGGAATATCGGTTGATGCGACAGACTCTGCGTTTGGAAATTCCTGAATTGCTGTGATTTGTTTTTTTCCGGATACAGTCACTGATTACTGGCGTACTCAGCTGAGCATCCTGCCTAAATGCTTTCTCTGGGAGAAAAAAAGAAAGAAAGAAAGGAAAGGTTTGTGTGCGTGGGGTGTGTGGATGTTCAGCATGTTTGAGACATCTTGGTTTCACCCAGTTCAACACACATCTTACTTTGGTATTTCTTCGGGGCATTAATAAGCAACTCTCCGGGGGGCAAGGCACAGTGTGCAGGGATTCCAGGCTGATCTGGCTGTTTTGGGATTGTCTATTAAACATCTATTAATGACTCATCAAATTAGATCTCCGCAGAGCAGAGTTGGAGCAAATCTGTTGTAGATCAAACCCACTGCCTAAAAATGGATGGCGGCAGGAAGCACTCTATGGGTCCATTCCCGGATACAATTCAGGGACACTTAACAGCTCACCTGCAATTTTCATTAGGGTACAGGTGGAAGTCCTGCAAGACCTCCAACGATTGTTTTTAATGTTTGCTTATTTATTCATTTTGAGGGAAAGAAAGAGAGAGACAGGGAGGGAGGTGCCGAGGGAGAGAGAATCCCAAGCAGGCTCCTTGCTGTCAGCTCAGAGCCCGAGATGTGGCTCGATCTCATCAACCATAAGATCATGACCTGAGCTGAGATCAAGAGTCGGACGTTTCATGGACTGAGTCACACAGGCGTCCCCCCCCCCAAAAAAAAACTATTTTGCTTCTTTTTTTTTTTTTTTTTTTTTTTTTTTTAAAGAATTACTGTATTTTTTTTCAACGTTTTTTATTTATTTTTGGGACAGAGAGAGACAGAGCATGAACGGGGGAGGGGCAGAGAGAGAGGGAGACACAGAATCGGAAACAGGCTCCAGGCTCTGAGCCATCAGCCCAGAGCCTGACGCGGGGCTCGAACTCACGGACCGCGAGATCGTGACCTGGCTGAAGCCGGACGCTTAACCGACTGCGCCACCCAGGCGCCCCACTATTTTGATATCAGAAAGGCCTGGCTTCATAAGCATGACAGAGGCTCACTCCTTTACTCCCAGGAAAAACTCCGTTCGCAGAGCCCATGGCATTCAATGGGATCTCAAAATATACTCCTGGAGTAAAAGAATAAAGACGTGATCGATGGCCACTGGTACTTTCTTCAGTGTTCTCCTCCTCCCTGGAGCACAGGGGCTCCTTCTGGGTAAAAGGACAAATCAGATTATTTCAATGTGTTCGTTTCCGACACGTCTCGAAAGCAAAGGCGTTAAGAAAGACGTTTTCCTAAGAGCCATCCGAACCTCGTCTTCGAAGTACGTTTCAAAGGTCCAATCACAGGTCCCATCACGATACAACAGGTTCGCCCTCAGTTTCCTCATTCACGTCAGAGAGAATCTGCGGGGTTTTCCTGAACAGGGCAAGAATGGCTGAGTAACTCCAGGAGTAATTAACTCCCTGGAATCGTTCTACTGTTTTAGAGATATTTTTAATGCCCACGTAATTTAATGAGAAACGAAGACTCCATTAGCCAAATTACATTCTACTATTAAGGCCAGGCCAGGAAGAAAACTAATGACATTTTTCCTTGAGATTCTTCTCTCTGATTCCCATTCCCCACCCCCCCCATGTTGAAGTGCGAATTTACATGTTGATTACGAGGTTAGCGTCTTAACGTTATGTCCGGTCTGTGTCTGGTCACACCCGCTCCGTGATGCAAAACTGGCTGTGGAAATTCAGACACGGCTTGATTTACCATTGGACAAGTTAGCTTTCTGCTACATCAGAGAAGATACCCTGACCCCCCCCCCCCCCCCCCGCCACACACACACACAAAGTCAGCATCGACAGTTGATAGGGAAAAGGAATACTAATTCAAGAATTAACTAATTGCTTTTTTTCCCCCTCTCAATTAGCTGATCTTTATTCATTGACTGGAATCCTACTAAGTCGCCACTTAATCATGTATTGATGGCAGATGATGTACTATGTGGCCTAACTCATTGCTGAGACAGCTCTGATAGGAGCCCTGTTTAAACTCCCGTGTGTCCCGAGGAAAGTCCCTGATGCCTTGAGAAACCGGGACCGATATAAAAGGAAGTGAGCACTTTGGAGTTTTCCATATATACACAAATGAGTAAACCGGGGACACTGGGCTGGGTTTGATCACAGAGCTAAACACGGAAGCATGAGGACTCCAGCCCCAAGTGCTAACGTGAAGTCCTCACTTCTTCCACTGTGGTTTTCTAGTGTTTCTGTGATGAACATTCCCGGACTTTATCTCATCCTCTTCAGAACGTTCAGGAAGTTTGTTAGCACTGACCTATGACTCAGAGTCCTGCCCATTCCCTCCCAAGGCAAGTGCCCTGGGCTGAGTCAAAGATTTAAGGAAAACCAGAAGGCACAGGGTCCATTGCCCATCTCCGCTGTCTTCAAAGACTTCTCTGAGTCCAGTGTCTCGACTGTCACGGGCCAGTGGGTTGATGGAAGAACTCGCATCCCTCTCTTTTAGCATCCCTTCTCCATGGTCCTGGGGCCCCTCCAACTTGGTAAGCCCAGGTACCTGTGGGGACGCCTCATTCCTTTATCAAGACTCCATCCGCCGACCCATCCATCACCTGTTAGCTCAGTCCTCTACTTAAAACTCTTGGCTGGCTCCAACCAGATGCCACGGTGCAATCGGATTGCCTGGTTTGGATCGACTTACTGGGTGTGATAGGCAGTGATTTCATCCTTGAAATCAAACCCATGTGACCAAAGCATGAGCCACAGTTAAGGCTATGAAGCCAGATGGATTTAGGAGAACAGTGTCCCAATGCCTGCAACTTCCTTACAGGGGGAACAAAGAAATAAGGTGGGTTGGTGGGTGATGAGAAGTACGGAAGAAGGGCAGGACGTGTGATAAAGCCAGCGTAGCCAGATGTCAACGGCAGCACCCAGGAGGCGGGTATGTGGGTGTTCACTGCACAATCCTCTCGATTTTTCTGCGTGTTTGAAAATTCCCGTGATCAAACCTTCCGGACGTAAAACTGCACCACTCAACTGATTAAAACAAAAAGAAACACGTAACCGCACGCATCCACGCATGAGGGAATAAATAAATAATCTGGTCTATTTAGGCACCTGCTAAACACGTGTGCCTGAGCTCCCATCCCCTCCTGGGTGAATCTGATGCTCTTCAGCAAACCCTGCTCGAGCGGGGCATTTTCCATCTCCCCTGCATTACCTCTCCTCGCTTCCTGCCTCTTGACACATCCATTAGCAGCCTAGACCCAGCCCTACTTGTGGGTTGCTTCATTTCGATGCTGTTTTGCTCACGCTCGGTCCTCCGGCCAGGATGAACTCGGGTCACCTTTGCCTGGCCAACCTGTTCTCTTCCCTTAAAAAACCATCCTTGGTCTTGGATTTCTGCATTTCACGTTGTGAGCTGCAAGACCTCACTCAGCTTCGTTTAACTCAGCTCATCACTGCATCCATTTGCCATTCTGGTCTGTTCTCCAGATTGCCAGGGAGTTCTCCCAACCTTTGATCCCTGGGAAGCATCACGAACAGAGAGGTGTTCCGTTTTCAACCAGCGCATTGGTAACATCAGCAGGCGGGGCTGCGGACGGAGCCCGTGGCCCGGGTTCACACCCATCCTTCTGACCGTCTCCGCGTCTTCAGTCACTGCCACTGCGTTGTCATTATCCAATCTGCGAGGAAGCCCATGGATCGGTTCAGACGTGTGGCCCACCCTTAGCTGTCTTTTCCAAAAACACATCATGGAAACTCTCGTCAGATATCGAGTTGAAACCAAGGCAGACAGTCCGCATTCTTCCCTGATCTGGAAAGAAGCAACGAGGCCATTTTAGCAGGTGTAGGAAACCCCGCTGGCCCCTACTAATCGCTGCTTCATTTTCCAGGACCTCACCCCGTGGACATCTTCCGTGTGCCCGTCCGCCCTTCTGCGCTCTGCTGTCTGTCCCAGGAGGCTGAGCTGTGCCGACTAGCTCAGCAGGTCCCTGGTTCCCTGCTGTCGGACTGAGTTTGGGCAATGGCAGCCCCCGGCGGGAGAAGAAAGAGATCGGGTATTTATTCCCTGGTTTCCTCCCTGCCGGAACGCTGGCATTTGTCTGTCTCCCCTTTTTCCGCAGCCCCTGCTTCTATGAGATGCCAGTCCCTATCCAGCTCTCTCTTCTCCGGATTCCTTCGAGGTTGTTAACAGGGTCCTGTTATTGCTAATTCTGGCCTGCTTCACACTTTTGTAAGCCAGTCACACCTTTGTAAACACTCCTCTGTTAAACCCTCCCTAAATTACCCTATTTGGGGGCACCCACCTGCATCCTGCTGAGAGTCTGACCTATATTCCATCCCTGTTTAGAACCAGCCTGGGATTAGGTTTTCAGGACTGAGTCTATCCTGAGACGATCCTTGAGAGCGATGTGTGTGAGTGTGTGTGCGTGTGTGTGCATATGGATGTGTGTGTGTGTGTGTGTGTTGCAAAAGTGAGGTGGGGCTTGCCAGGGAAGTGCCATATCTTAAGATCAACTCAAGCTCTAAGCCGAAACTGATTCGGAGAGTTCAAGAACCTCTACCTTGCCTGATGACTCAAAACCGAGGTGTTATCGATAACACCAGATGTCCGTGAACACTGTACCTACATTCATTCAGCGGGTATTTCTAGACCTTCTGTGTGTCCGACGGTACCTGAGTCAACATACGGGCTCTTGATATAAAGCCAGTGTGGTCAGTGTCCTAGAAGAACTCACGGGGGAAGTCACACATTTTTAAAATGCAACCATGAGGCGATGTGCCAGGTGCACAAAGGAAAAGAATCAGAGGGCATTGGCAACATGGCAGAAAGAGTCACTCACTCACCTGGGAGAGGATGGAATGGACCGGGAAGCCTAACGACATTATGGGATATCTGACCCAGGTTTTGAGGGTTGAATAGGAGTTTTACAGAAAGTATTTCACAGAGAGAGAATGGCATGTATAAAGACAAATAGATATGATCCCCTCAGTCCCAGTCATTGGTGGAGGGATGGAGACAAGAACTAATTTGGGCCATTGAAGGAATGAGTCCCAAGACTTGTAAAGGAGTTACCTGAAAGGAATCTCTTTTCTCTTGGGTGGTACGGGGTGAGTATATGAGGTCTAGACCTGGTAGAACTACTCTACTGCGGGTAAGGGAGAGCTAAGAGTTCCTGAGGGGAGAGAGAGAGGGGAGAAACTGAGCCCTCCCTGCCGTTGCTTGAGCTGCTGGATCCAGCCTTACCTGAAGTCCCTTGTACCTTGACTTCTCAGTGCCACAGTTGAGGTATCTTCTTTACTCGTTATTGCTATTTACTATGAAAGCATTCTAAACTAATACCCGTCAGGCCAGACCCTTCCGGGAATATGAAGGGATGATGAAGCACACATCATTCTAGCCACAGAGAGCAGAAAATATAAAAAGGATATCAGACGTGAAAATGCGTCGATAGTAAGAGAAGGGATGAGAATTTTGATGACGAAAAAAGGAAGTACGGACTCGAGCCAAGTCCTGAAGTGTCTTCTCTTCCCTTTGTGGCAACCTGACCTTTCTTCCCTGGGCAGTAGGGAGCCATAGAAGATTGTGCACAGGAAAGCACCACGAGCAGTGCTGCATTTCAACACCAGCAAGCACCTGGACGCGGGTGGTGCTGTGGCAGATGATTTGGCAGACCGTGCTTTTCCTCCCTTCACAACCACCTTACTCACAAGAAAAAGGCTATTAAAAATGTATTTTATCGATTATCCCTGGCCTACAAAACCTTGCTGCAAGGAGACATTTTCCCAGCCAAGCCCTCACCTGCCGGCCTTGCCAAGCCTCTCTCTTTCCTCGGGAAGAGTTTGGGGTGACACTCCGGGTATCAAAAGGGTGTCTTCTCCCTTACGGGGTCCAGGGAGAGACACCCCCCCCCCGACCCCCGCACACGAGCGCCTTTCCTGAGATTGCTTTTTCCCATCCAGCGGCATGAGGCGGTTTCCTGTTCTAAATATTTAACGTGATGCCTTCGGTGCGTCCTCTGGAGGATGGGAACTTACAAGCTGATGTTTATGAAGGGGGAGGGCGATAAAGACCAAAAGACACACACTCAAACAAATCCGACCCAACAGCCCTAATCCCGCCCCCGTTCACAGGACCGTGATTTATGGTGCTGCTTGCACAAGGTAAAAAAAAAAAAAAGGAAAGAAAGCGCTCCATTTTCCTAAGAGGGGTTGCAACGAAAAGAAGCAGCTTTCCCCGGGCTTCCTTTGAAACCAGAAACCCCACTCCCTTTGCCCTGACGGCTTCTGAGCGGAGCCAGAAAGAATGCTACATGTACACTTTTAACCTTCCTCCCCTCCCCAAGCAAGGGCTCTGGAAATTCTCTAAGTGGCTTCGCCTGGTGCACAGGAGGGAGACCCCCGCCGCAACAGGGAAGGGGCGAGGGTTGGATATCTGCTTTGGGGGAGTCTGGCAGGGGTGTGTGTGTGTGTGTGTGTGTGCGTGTGTGTGCGTGTGTGTGTGCTCACACATGCTTGAATCTCAAGGTCAAATAGCAACCTGGGAGCACCAACACCGTGCCGGGCCCTCTGGCTCCCCACCAACCTCTCCTCCCAGGCACACTTTTTTCGGGGGACAGGAGAGAGAAACTCAAGTCACTGGCTAGCTCGAGAAGCAAGTTGAGGGCAGATCCAGCGTCTGAGCTGGGTGGAGGGTCCCAGAGAGAAGAGGAGGGCGCAGGCATTGCGACGCTGATCTACAGCAGCCAGGGAAGGAGGGTGGCGGGTTTTGAGCGACGACCGGCTCAAGCAATAAGAAATGGTTAGCAGAAGCAATATGCACAATATTTCGCAAGCAGTATGGTCCAGACACAGGCCAATCGGAATACACACCAGCTGTGACCCATCGGTCCCCCTGCACCTGTGTGTGCCAGCTGTGACCAGCACTGGATGTGGGAAGTATCCACGTTCAGAAGGGACAACAGCAGTATTTCAACTCCAATGATTCTGGACCAACGTCTTATCAGCATGATTACCAAAAAAAAAAAAAAAAAAAAAAAAAAAAAAAAAAAATCACTTAGGAACTACTTTCTAACATAGGAGAAGGCCTCAAAGTGATTCCACGGTGGGGGGGTGGGGAGTAAAAGCTCTACGGGCTGTCTGTAGGGTTTTTTTTGGTCAAATGAGTTTGGAGAGGGCCTTGGGGTCCACAAAGATTAACTTTTTTTTCTTTCTCAACTGCAGGACTTCTCAGAGCCTTTGACATGACAATAGGCATTACAGGTATCTCTAAGGAAGGGAAGCGGTTAGAGCACGTGACATCACACGAGCTTATTTGGACGCAGAACTCTTTTCTTGAGGAACAGCTTCTGGAAGCAGTGATGCTTGGCCAGCACCGGGGAACAGTACTCAGAATCACTTATTTTTCTAGGGAGCAACTGGGCTTGTTCACGAGGTGGTGAGTTCACGGTCGGCGGAGGTGATAAGCTGAGAGTAGACGGGGCCGCTGGGGCTTTCTCACAGTGCATCTCTACGGAGGGTTGGCTGTTGGATCAGGTGAATTCCAGAGCTCATTCCTACTCTGGGATTCTGAGCCTCTGCACTCCGGCCACACCCGGCCACACCAGGAAAGCCAAACCTTACGGATTTCTGAGTGTGGCATTGTTACCCAACAAAAGGGGATTCGTTTTCCTTCTCAACAGGTATTGGTCTCCTCTTTTACGTACCACTCACGGTTATCGATATTATTACGGGTAGTAGTCAATACTTATGAAGGGCTTACCGCATGCTGGGCACCATGCCAAGGGATGTGACCAAGCAACTTAATATTTTCTTCACTTTACACTTGAGACCCAGAGAGGTCATGGGAGTGGTTCGATGCTACCCAGTTGAAAAGCGAAAGATCCACGAACCACAATCCAGTCCGGCTCTAGAGTCCAAGGGGGGGCTGTGGGACGGAGATGCTGGAGTCTGCGATGGGAAACAACCGACTTACAACGATGACTCAACCCTTATCTCGCTGTGGGACCTCGAGCAAATTACTGAACTTCTCTGGACCTCAGTTTTCTTTGTCATCAGAGGAACTCAGCAAAGCAAATTTGATGCTCTTGGGTTGCATCAAAAGAGGTATAAGGGACTAGAATAAGGGACATATATTCATTAATTTAGTCATCTAGTTTTTCCATATCTATCCATGAATTCGATACCACCCCTGAACACCTAATCACTAGTTATGGAAACCTCTAATGCATATGAGGCCCTGCATGCCTCAGCAGATGATGGGCAGATTTCTTTTTTGTGAACAGGGAGTCCGGGCCAGTCTCCCGACTCTACAAAAACTCGTTGTGTGACAAGACACTTCTCAGCGCCCAGTGGGCGTCGTGAATCACTCATATCAGAATCACCTGAGATGATTATTACATGAATATTTCCGAGTCTCACCCAAGACCTACCCAATTTCGACATCTGGGGTGGGAATTTGCATTTTTATAGCAAGCTCTCCAGTGAATCGTGCACCCATAATTGGAAAGAATTTCTCTTCATTTTTGAGAGAGACAGAGTGCGAGCAGGGGACGGGCAGAGACAGAGGGAGACACAGAATCCGAAGCAGGCTCCAGGCTCCGGGCTGTCAGCCCAGAGCCCGACGCGGGGCTCGAACTCACAAACCTCAAGACCCATGACCTGAGCCAAAGTCAGACGCTTAACCGACTGAGCCACCCAGGTGCCCCGAAAGAATTTTTCTAAGTTGGTAATTCGAGGACAGTATTTGTCAAAGCATCTTCGTCAAAAACACAATTCCTTTGCTCTACAAGAGGGGGTTCTAGGCCTAAAATGAGTTTGGGGGAAAATGAATCATCGAAATCCCTTTTAGAGATTTTCAATGCACACGAGCACGTTGGAAACCTTAAAATTCTAGAGTGCAGGAATGGGTAGAAGAAAAATGTAACCAAGTATTTCCCCCGGTGTATTTGGTGATGGGAATTCTCTTTTTTTATGCATGTCACCACCCCTCCCCACGTCCTCGCCCCTGACCACCTACGAAGCATGATCGAAAGTTGCTGTTCCGCAAAACACATCCGGAGAAAAGTAAACCTGGGTGATTAATACAAAACGCATCTACGGGGGCTCGGAGTTAGAGCTCAACAAATAGTAATTGGTCGGCTGCCCGATAATGGAAATAAAAAAAATAAAATAAATGGACTGTAACTTGAAAGGAGTTAATGGGAACTCACACACCTCTGCTGGAAACCCTCCGAGGGAGCACTTAGGAACTCCCCAAAATAGCACACTTAATCCTTTACGCCTGACTCAGGCAAGGGGAAGGCAATGGCCTGCGTGATTCAGCCTTTTGCTCCCGTTCAAACTGTTCATTTTGTCATGCAACCACTTGGATGGCGCTGAAGTCTGGCCTTTGCTCATCTCGTCGGCACCCGGGTCAAAAGAGCTCAGATTAGCTCTGTGACTCACGAGTTTACCCCGCCACTGACATGCGTTATTCCAGAACAGAACCCAGGCTGGCTGCACCACGTGTGAAATTCCTCAGCGCTACCCAGCCCCAGCCCTCCGGCCCAAAGTAACCTCCCCATATGGATCCTGAAGCTTGCAGCTCAGTTCCCGCGTGGACGCTGGCTGGCCCGAGTCACGGTGATGCAACCCCACTCCCTCCCCGCGTGCCCTCCTTCTCTGTGAGTCCCACCAGGCAGGTTCCTCAATCCGGAGTTAGTTGACAGGGGACCTGAGTCAACCCGGAGAACCGTAAGCAGCACCTTGCTCCCAAGCCCGGCGACGTGCAGGGCCTCTCGCGGAAAGAAGGAGGCGGAAAGCGGTCTCTTGCAACTTCGAAATCTCTCCAATGTTGTACCGCAGCGAGATGATCTTATGGGGCACATGCATCAGGCTGAAAGTTGCAGACCAGACATGTTTAACTTTTCTTTCCAGTTCACGAATCCATTTATTCCCGCCGGAACACAGACTCCGACCAGCATGCGGAAGGAAACCTTTTCCGGTTTGCTCACCACGATATTCCCCAGGGTTTATGCCAAGGTCTGGCACAGAGTAGGTGCTCAACAGACAAATATTGGTCGAATGAATTCAACTCACGTGTTGGTAGATGGAGGAGGTGCACACACTGTTGGGCCCTCCTCCCAGGAGGGGGGTCATGGCTTGGCTCCTCCCCCTGGATCCGAGCTCGGCAACCGATCAAGAGAATGTGATAGCTGGACCGCGTACATGGTGGCAGAGGGGTCCGAGACACCCAGAAAAAAGGCAGCAAGGGGTCTTCTGCTCTAGCCCTGGAAATCCTAGGACATTATCCCCACCGTTTAGTTGATCAGCAAGTCACTGGGGTGGTTCCAGATTCAAGGGGTGGGGAAAGCGATACCACCCGGTCAATGATGCAAATAGGATGAATCCCGTCCCCCAGGGATTAGACTAGCTCCTTGCTGGCAGGAGAAACAAAGGATTTGTTACTGTCTTTAATCTACCTTTCAGAGTTGTTAAGAGGATTAAATACGATGACTTATACAAAGTGCCTAGTGTAGTTTTGCACATCAGGAAAGAGCTCCCTTCCTGTGGGTAGATGCGGCCACTTGGCTAGCAGAGATCAGGCTGGGACTTAGCAGCCCTGCGTTGTCTCAGCCAAATGGCCTTGAGCAGGGCACAGACCGCACAACTGTACGCGGCAGCCCTGTAACACGTGGAAAGACCCAGCAAATGTTATCTACTGTGGAGAGACAGCTGATACCATCCCTGCAGGGGGCATCAGCTGTTTGGGACCAATCTGGGGTCTCTTTCCTTCCCTTCTCATCTCGGGCCCCTGGTTTTCCCTTCTGGAAACCAACCCTGCCCACCCCCATTGCATGCGGTCCCAAAGTCCATCAATCCATCCCTGCCTTCTGCCAAGAGGCCACGTGACCCAAGCCGAGCTAATCAGACATTTCCTCCCCAGGATCTGAATCTTCAGCAGAGTTATTCACAGGCCAGATCCTAATGGTGCTCGTTTACTTTCAAAGCAGCTCCCGGGAGGGCCCGCCCATCGCTTCCCGCTACTCAGATCCTGCCCTTGACAAGTTCCCTGTCCCTTCTGCCATCTGGTTCTGCTCCTTTGGGCAAGACTTGCTTCTCCGAACAATAAAACCTTTTTTGTGCACAGGGTAGCCAGAATGGGTTTCTGTTGCTTTACAATCTCACATAACCCGATGAAGATTTTTATCACTGGTGTCTTTGTCCTCATCAGAGGGGTCAAAGCATCCGCAGGTGTGTCCGTGTAAAACAACACAGGGAGGTGGTGGGGTCCGTCAGTTCAAATCAAATTCAAGCTGTGTGCCCTCGTTAAGCTCACCAGTCATTCAAGTCTCCATATTTTATCTTCAAAATGAGAATAATACCGGATTCCCAGGACATGCTGGTTTCTTTCCATCCATCGTGAGGGTCTCCTGTCTGCCGAGCCCTGAGCTCGGCATTGAGGGCGTTATGGAAGTGTGTAAGGCACATGGGGGACCCAGGCAGCTCAGTTAACCGCCTGACTCTTGATTTCGGCTCAGGTCGTGATCTCGTGGTTCGTGAGAGCGAGCCCCGCATCGGGCTCCACGCTGACAGCGCGGAGCCTGCTCGGGATTCTCTTCCTCCCTCTCTCTCTGCCCCCCACCCCACCCTGCTCACGCTCTCTCTCCCTCTCTCAAAATAAATAAATACACGTTAAAAAAAAGAGAAGTGGGTAAGACAGAAACCCCAGCCTCGTGGAGCTTTTAATTGGAAAGACGGCCAGACAAAGACGCACAAGGATGTCTACAACGGTGACGTGGCAGGTGGCACTAGGAACGGAGCGGCGATCCCGTGCATCTCATGACGAGTGTCTCCACCTGCCCGCTCAGTGCTGAATGTGTTACACACGCTCTTTGTCCTCCCCGTAGCCCTGCCACAGAGATACATTTATCCACACCACGCGGATGTGGCAACCGCACCTAGGATTTGTCTGACTCCAGACCCGAGCTCCTCGCGGGCATCCCACACGGTTCTGCGCTGCCTTCGTTCTCTCCCTCTTGCCCCGAGGGGATGCCTTGGTTCCCCTAGGGTATTTCAGCGCGAGAACGGGCCTGGGAGTCCTTGTGACGGCAAGTGACCCTCCTCTCGTGGCTCACCTCTACATAATCGACAGGTATGGACCACGGGTGGGGATCGTGGTGAGGAGGAGAAGGCATCCCAAGTGGGGTGATTTGAGCAGAGGTAAGTAAAGGGCTAATGACGGGGGGGGGGGGTAAGAGAGGCTGAGGAGCTCACAAGGGAAGGCGCAGTCCCACAAGGCTAGCGAAGCGGGGTGCTGTTGCCACCCCGGGGCCAGAGAGAGGTGGTCAGAAGGCAGAAAGAGTGCGGCTCTGGGAAGGGACAGTTGATAGCAGCCCCGATCCCCGCCCCACCGCAATCCTGCCACGGGAGGGTCAGCGGAACAAACACCCTAATGTTGTGCTCCCTTTCTGATTTCCCACCGATGTTCTCCTTTGGTTGAGCCCACCCGGAACCCACAGGGAACAGGAGCCATCGGGACAGGCAATGCAGGTCAATGTCCCCGAGCGCAGAGCACAGTGCAGACACGTGGGACCCAGTAATGGCCCAGCACACCATGCGGCCACCGCTTCTGCTATCGGAGAAGGAAAGCCATGGCGGAATGAGAGTCCGGTCAAGTGGAGTCTGACCCCCTCCAGACAGCTGCAGAGGGGCAGGGCACCCTCCAGGTCATGGAGCCAACAAGCGGCAAGTTCTCGTTCCAGAAAGTTCCGAGGCCCAGGCGTTCTGACCCCGAATTCCCTGCATTTGCCACTGTACCCCAGCGTTATTCTTTACCCAGACAGGAGGTGCGCTGAGACCAGGGGTGAAGGATTTGTGTCCCGGCTGGGAAAGGGGAAAGCCCACCAAAAGGGCCTTTTATGCAGAATGACGCGTTTCAACCCATCGATTTAGTCAACACTTCCTGAGTACCTGCCAAGTCTTGGTGCCCACAGCACCAGTCCCATCCCCTAGGATTTGACTCTGGTGGGTGTGGGGAGAGCTCAACGCTGCCAGAACGGAAGGTTCCAGGTGGAGAGAACGCCAGAGAAAGAAGTGAGGCTGGAAACTTCAGACAGGGTCAGATCCTGAAGAGGCTTCGAGTCACGTTAAGGAGTTTGGGCTTTATCCTAAAAGTGACGAGGGGGGTGGCAGGTGCGGGTCATGACCCACCCCACACCCCCCGGGATCCTGCCTCTGCACCCCACATCCACCTCGCGTCGCCCTGCCTGTGCTGTGCATCCTCCAAAGCTGCGAAAGGCTTGCTCAGCGAGGCACAGGCACAACCCGGAAGGGCAGAGGAGGGAACACCCTCGGAGGCGACCCGAAACAAATCAAGGATGGGAAAATTCTGTGGCCAGAGGCGTGTTCTACACAGATGGCCTGAGCTTCCCCGGGGGACTGAGCCCCAGGGGCCGACAGTATTAACCAGCTGTAACTCTCCTCCGTCCTCTGCCTCACCGTCCCGACCCTCCCTCCGCTCCCCTGCTCGCATCTCTCAGATAAAGTACCTGCATCCAAATCCCTGTCCCCAGATCTGCTTAGGAGGGACTCAGAGACGGAAGGACACTAGGAGGTGTGAAGGCAGGAACTGGAAATAGTGATTAGCATTGTACGACGGTCAGACCAGAGGCTCAGAAAGGTCATTCCAGGGCCGGCTGGTGTGGAAGAGAGATCAGAGGGAACAGGGCTGTACAGATCCTACTAGCATTAGAGCCGGGGCAGTGGGGACGGGTATAGAACAGAGGATGTTAAGGATGTCACAGTGTCTGTCCCCAACGCAAAACCATAGAAGAACATGCCTCCGGCCCTGAACTGAGCTGGTGCGTCTCTGGGGTCCCTGGAGCCACAGTAAATCTCCAACCTACAGTGCTTTTCCAAGCCCCTGACTCCAGAGGCTTTAAATCCCTCTAAGAGAGTGTTTAGAATTGGTGGGTGGAACAGAAGCTTTTACAAGGCTCAAAAAAAATAAAAAAATAAATAAATAAATAAGCAAAGCACACACAAGCTCATACATATACCCTCAGCTCTGCCCACGGGGGAAAAACACAGCAATTACTATTTACTCCAAAAATCTGGAGTGATTTGTGGGTTGGGGAGGGATCAAGGTTATTTATGGTGGGGGGAGGAACCTTCAGCCCCCGAGTCTCCCCAGTAAGTGACGACACCCCCCCACCCCCCGCCCGCAACCCCAGCTCCGGGAGGGAGTTTTCTCTCCCAGCTTCCACCGAAGCAGGGTGCGTGGAGAAAGCAAACGCCACAGGCCCGAGAGAAAGGGGAAAAAATAAATAAGTAACTAGAAAGAAGAGGCTCCGGGAAGCGGCCGCTGATGGCTCTGTGCTGTGTGTTTTCAAGTCAGAACTGGAAGGTCATAAATTTTCTGGTGGGAGAGATGGAGATAATAAATGCGCTCTTAACCGTGGGGTGTTTCTGCTCACGTGGCATCCATTAACACCCAGGAAGCTCCCTCCTGGCCCCCCGCCCCCCCCCCCCCCCCCCCCCCCCCCCCCCCCCCCCCCCCGCCAACTCCAACCTCCGCCTATGTCCAGAGCGAGATATTCCTTGCCATACTTGGCCGGTGGCCCAGGAATAGGTTTGAGGGAGCCACTGCCCTCCTCTCTTTGCTCTGTGATGTTCTTACCGTCGCTGTGGCCACACACGTCCAGGGACGTTTGGAGGGGGTGCGCTGGGTGGGAGTCATCTGAGCTCTGTGACTCAGGGCTGCAACTCAACGTCTCTGAGTCTCGATGGCCTCATCCGGGCAACAGAAATGACGGTAATGCCCAGACATTGTAGAGATTAAGTCAGTTCACTGGCAGGTGGGAAAGGGGCTGGTATGCAGTAAGTGCCTAATACATGCTGTTAGCCTTCTTACTCGTTCAAAGGAAGTTCAAGGCAGCCCGATGTTTCCCTGCTTGCTGGTCCAAACACTGCACCTGCCTTCTAAAGCCGTGATTCCTAACTTTCTCTGTGAATCAGAATCAACTGGGGAAACTTGCAAGGATGCCGATGCCCGGGCCCCACCCACCCCCTGGGGAAACGGGTTCGCTTGATCCGGATGCGGGTCTGGCCACTGGGATTTCTCTAGAGCATCCCAGGTAGTTCTAAGGTGCAGCCAGGGCTGAGAAAGACTATCTTAGGAGGTCAGCTGGCCTAGAGGTTGCTAAACCTGACTGTCTGCTCACCTGGGGACGGTTCCCTTCTCCCCACCCTCCACGTACTGAATCAGAGTCCCTAAAGAAAGTACCTCTGAGCCTGCGTTTTAAGATGATCTTTGAGCCCTTCTCATTTCTAATCGAGGGGCCCTTCTGGGAAAGCTGGGCTGGGGTTCTAAGCCGGGGAGCCTTTCCTCTGCTCCCACATCCCGCCCCACGTGGCCCCCCATCAGTTCATCCCTCACTCTGTGTCGTGACAGTTTGTACCTCTCTCTGCACGTCAGCGATGTTCAGCGTTGTTTCCTTGGCCCTTAGCCCAGGGCCCCACATACAGTAAGGCCTCCGTCTGCACTGTCGGAATGAGTCAGTGCTTATGACGCCTTTATGATCTCACTGCTGCTTCCTACGTTGACCACGCGCACCTCCTTCGAATTGACTTGCAAACTTCCGCAAACACAGCACCCTCTGTCTGAGGTCTCCCCGGGTTGGCTGACGGTGCTCATCTCGGGGTGACAGATGATGTAAGGAGGCCTCGAGTCACCCACAGTTCGCGCAGACCCTGGGAGCCATCGTGCCTTTCATCCGAGAGCCGTGTGCTTCCCCGACCCCGAGATGAATAATTATGAAGTGTGCTCTCAGGGAGGGAGCATGGGTTTGGGACGCAGAGGGCCCAGAGTTCAAACTTTGTCACTTGCTGGCTGTGTGATCTTGGGGAAGTCGCTTAACGTCTCTGAGCCTCTGTCTCTACCTCCTCAGCGTGGGGATGACCATGTTCTAAGGGCCGGGCTGCTGTTAGGACCGACTGGGGTAATAAAACACATTCTACAGGTTCACGCTCTCTTTAGGCACCCTGCTGACCCCTTGAAACCAGAAGACAGTCCTGTAGGGCAGCTGTCCCAACGCTCTGCGTTTCACGGGAGTAAACGGAAGTTCCCAAAGGTCACTTGTCTGAGGTCATCTGGCAGTTAGAAAAAAATTTTTTTTAAGTTTATTTATTTCGAGAGAGAGAGTGAGAGAGAGAGCAAGTGTGCCAGTGGGGTGGGGAGGGGAAGAGAGAGAGAGAGAGAGAGAGAGAGAGAGAATCCCAGGCAGGCTCCATGCACAGAGCCCGACACAGGCTCGAACGCACCAAACCGTGAGATCGCGACCTGAGCCAAAATCAAGAGATAGACGCTTAACCAACCGAGCCACATCGGTGCCCCAGCCATCTGGCAGTTATTGGTGGTGCTAACCTTACACTGCCTCCTGAGTGTTTGCAAAGAGTCTGGCGCTGACACCTGGGACATACAGCGAGTGCTCAGTAAATGCTCATTTTTTTTTTTTTTAATTTTTTTTTTTTTGAACGTTTATTTATTTTGGGGACAGAGAGAGACAGAGCATGAACGGGGGAGGGGCAGCGAGAGAGGGAGACACAGAATCGGAAACAGGCTCCAGGCTCTGAGCTGTCAGCCCAGAGCCCGACGCGGGGCTCGAACTCCCGCGAGATCACGCGAGATCACGCGAGATCACGCGAGATCACGCGAGATCACGCGAGATCACGCGAGATCACGCGAGATCGTGACCTGGCTGAAGTCGGACGCTTAACCGACTGCGCCACCCAGGCGCCCCAGAAATGATCATTTTACTCTCTCCTCTCCAAGGCTTCTTCACTCATAACTCCCACCACAGTGGGGGAAAGAGGTTTCTAAGGGAAAATGACATTTCCCGGGCGCTGCTGCCTAAGGCATCTCCCCGCTCAGGATGCAGACCTTCTCCTCCGCTTCCCCTGACCACCACCGCCTCTGCGTTTGCATCCCTAAGCCCAGCCGGGAAAGACCCAGAAGAGTTTTTGCTGGTCGAGTGGGGAGCAGCTAATGGAGAAGGGGTTGTCTCTCCCCCTCCCTCATCACCCCGGTCGATTTGCATTGATCCCGGTTCGGCGGAGCGAGAGCCGTCTTTCAAAGTTTATTCTGGTGTCAATTTTTATAGTTTCCCCCCGCAGATCGATACCGTGCAAAAACATTAAGGCAAACTTTGTGAAAGCCGATCGTTCAATATGAGTTTTATGAATGGCTCCGGCCCCAGCTCTAAGCATTTGGAAGTAAGTGGTACCTTTAATCAGATGAGTGATAGAAGCCAGTCAATAAGAGATTCTTTTTTCTCGGCCCTTGGAGGAAGAAGGTTGCTGCCTCTGACTTCCTTTATCAAACGCATTTGTTTTTCTCCGTCGGAGAAGCCGGCCGGTGGAGCGGCCAAGAGCTCGGACCTAATGATACATTAAATCAGCTGCTTTTTAAATACGGAACCAGGGTAAGAACAAGCACTTCCCAGCAAAAGGAAATCCAAAAAGCCAATACAAATCAGCGAAGATGTCCACTCTCACTAACAACCAAGCAGGTGTTAATTATAAACAAAAGAAGAGAATTACTTCCCTCCAGATCTTCCCGTGCCCCCCCCCCCCCCCCCGGACCCACCTGCTTGACAGAAATTGAAAGACAAGTGTGGTTGAGGGACAGATAGTCTGCCACTGGGAGAGTACGTTGGTTTCCACCCAAGGTGAAGGGCAATCTAGATGTAGCCTGCAAGGCTAAAGTGTGGATTGAATGACTCAGCAATCATACTCCTAAGCATACGGGCAGGTATTGGTGGACACATAGGAAGATGTCCACTGTGGCACTGGTTACATTAGAAACGGGCGAACAAGGTGGGTGTCCCTCAGGAAGAGAACGAACCGTTAAACCCACAGTTACGGCGTCCTATAATTAAATACTCGACCCAGTGGAACCAAAAAGCTACATGCATTGGCCTGGATGATTGCAGAACAAAATAGTGAGCGAAATAGATACGTTATATGATGTACGGATTATATATATATATGATTATATAACGACACTGTGTATAAAAAGCTCGAAAACCTACAAAGCAACGCTGTAAGGCATTAATGAATAAATGTGAGAGAAGCCTGTGGGTTCATCACTGCAACCGTTGGGGTCGTTTTTATGTCCCAGCTGGGTGAGAGGGAAACAGGAGAAGGAAGGGCTAACGGGGAGCGTTGTGTTATGTTAGGAATGATGTCGTTCTCGGGGGTGGGGGGAGAAAAATCCAAAGCAAATATGGAAGTTCCGCGAAGCCAGCGCTATTTGGCCCATCTACTGCCCTGTGGGTCTACACAGAGCAAGTGCTTAATAAATATTTGTTGATTGAATGCATAATGAACTGGAAAACTCTGAATGTTGGAAACATAGTGCCCTTTACATTTTTCTCTATGATTTTATTTGCTTGGTTGGGGAAGGAAGGAAGGAGAAGAGGAGGGGATGGGAGGGGAGGGGAGGGAAGGGGAGAGGGGGGGAGAGAGCCAGACAGGCCTGGGTTTCAGATCCCCGCTCTAAATAGCATGTTCTTATGCTGAATCTGTCCTTCACTAACGTGTCCTGGGTGCAGGAATTTGGGGAGTGGCGGAGGAGGAGCGAAACGCTGGTGAAACAAACAAATAATAACGGCATCGTGTATTTTTACTAAGCATTTTGCACGTATTGGCTATTCCTCCGTGATCCTAAATGCCGATGCACCACAGAACCACCTGGGACTTTAAAAAAATGCACCTGACGGGGCACCTGAGTGGCTCAGTCGGTTAAGCATCTGGTCACAGCTCAGGTCAGGATCTCGCCGTTCATGGGATGGAGCCCTGAGTCGGGCTCTATGCTGGCAGCACAGAACTTGGGATTCTCTCTCTTTCTGCTCCTCCCGTTTACTATACAAGGAGACAACACATCTTTTTGTTCAGCCTTGTGTCCCTTGTGCCCGGATCACAGTAAGTGGTGCAGCAAACGTTTGCCAACTAAAAGAAAGGAAAGAAAACTCTAGGTGACTCTCAAGGCATTCCTGTGAAGCGAATGTGTCTACAACCCTCCAGCAGACAAGGAGACTGAGATGCTGTAACTTGTCGCCATCCAGCCACAAACTGGGGCAGAACTCAGAGGGGAAACTAGGCAGGGCTGGAGTGTTAGACCATTCTGCCCGAATACCTCCTGGTTTCTTCTCCACCTGCTTTCCTGAGGCAGGTGTCATCCAGAAGAGTCTGAGAGGATGCCAGTTCCCTTCTTGTGGTCATCGCAGCCTCGTGATGAAAGAAGGTGCCCGCTGGCCCAGGGAGCCACTCAGGTATGCGGGAGGACGCGGAGATGCCTTACCACTCCCTTAGTTTGTCCTGGGCACGTTCTTTATTTTGATTACCCGTGATGAGCCAAAGACAGCAAATAAAACAGTCCCTGTTCTGTCTGCCGGGGTAGCCCTGCTGGAAAACAGACGATTCCCATCCAGTGTGCGTGTCCTGGTTATGTCTGAGAACCTCGCGGGGCACCTTCTGGTAAGATCAAGAGAGTACTAGCATCCAAACTTGCAAATGAGTGGCAGCACCTTGAAAGAAAATTCCAGAACTAACAGAGAAGCGCGTCTCTCTTTCTCTCTCTCAAAGATAAACATTGAACAGAGACAAGAAAATAAAAAATTTAAAAAATTTAAAAAGCGATCTGAAAATCTCGGACTCCGTTAGAAATGTGTAAGGAAATCCACAATCGATCTGTTTTGCTTAGGTGTCTCTTTTGAAGCATGCACCAGCGTGGTAGGCGATGAAAATACATATCTACATAAATCTCAAAGGGCTCTTTCAATGAATATAAAAGAAAAATGCCAAGTGATGAAGGAAACGCATTTTTAAACTGAACGACAGCGTTGCCTCCCGTTCCCGGGTGAGATGCAAAATAGTGGCAGATCCGTCTGCAGGGGAAAGTTCGAGTCTAGGAAATATGGTAGTTTGCCATCCACCGGAAGGTGCTGGTTGGCCGGCTTGCTTGATGAAGGCTTGATGAACGTCTTGAGACCGATCATACATGCTTGTACACTGAAGCATCAAAACAGCAGTCGTTTGGATTTGCTTTTATTAAGCGCCTGCAGGTACCGGGGATCGGACAGCCCAGCCCCAGGGAAAAGGAAACAATTTAAACATGTCTTCTGCCCTCTGGGAGCCCAGTGTCCAGAAGACTCTGACACAGGGCAAAGGTGTTGGCCTTTATTTATTTATTTTTTTTTATGTTTATTTATTTTCGAGAGAGAACGAGAGAGACAGACAGACAGAGATCGAGTGGGGGAGGGGCAGAGAGAGAGAAGGAGACACAGAACGCGAAGCAGGCTCCAGGCTCCGAGCTGTCAGCACTGAGCCCAAGGCGGGGCTCGAACCCACGGACTGTAAGATCGTGACCCGAGCCGAAGTCGGACGCTTGACGGACTGAGCCACCCAGGCGCCCCGAAAAGTGTTGGCACAGATATAAATAATGGGCAGTGTAAGGACAGAGAGGGAGAGAGAATTTCTGGGTAGGAGATGAAAAGCCCTGGGAGGAGGCGCGATAACGCCTGCAAAGAAATAAAGCACTTATCAGTCTCACTGAGGCTGCCGAATGGATGCCGGCAACGCCCAGAGCTCACCCAGCCTTGGCCCCACGGGACCTCCAGTGGATACGCCAGGGCACCCTGCATGCCTCCAGAGAGTATCCAGTGTCTTCCCAAAATGAAGTGCGTCGTGACAGGACATTTCTCTAGGATATTCCAAGCAGGAAATGAGAGTTTCAGCAGACGCTGTGATGTGCAGAGAGGATCAGGTCCAGAAAGATCTCGAGTTATGGGGCGGGGGGGGGGGGGGGGGTATGTGTGTACATAAGGCATATGGGTACACACAGGTGTGCAAGTTTCTGTACGTTGGGGTTCGTGTTGGCAGAAATGCGTACCTTTTACCCTTGACTCGGCACGTGGGAGCTGTGCCCACGTGGATTCCTGTATATGACGTACGTGTGTCTGCACGCACGGGACCAATGGGCACGTGTCTAAGGATGGATGTCTGCGAATGTGCGTGTATGTGGATACACGTGTGCGTGTCTGCCTATTTGGGGCATATGAAGGTTTCCAGATGCGTATTGTACAAGTGTAGACGTATGGGGGTATTTCTACACGTGTGGACGTATGTCTGTGTGGAGAGTGTGCGTGTGACTTTGCATAAGTGTGGGACTGCCCCGTTACCGGTGCAAGCGCGTTTGCGCGTGAGCGTGCGTTTGGTAGGAGCGTGCACCTGCTGCGTGGGTGTGCAGGCCCACCTTAAGCTGTGTCGTGTGGGAGGGCGTAGGTGGGCAGATGTCCACGCAGGTGTATTACGCGGGGCTATGGGGGAAGTATGTAAATCTCCAGGTCTGTTTGTGTATCGCATTCATGTCATGGGGTGGCGGAGAGAATAATTTTGCACAAGCACGCACATGTGTGTGTGTGTGTGTGTGTGTGTCTGTGGGTGATTTTCCACAGCCTGTTTATTCAGAGACAGAAGGTCTGGCCTCGAGACGCCTGAAGGGGCCTGACCTCAGGACCCGGAGGGACCCATGAACTGGAAACAAGTTACCAGTCGGCCCTCCCAGGGCTTTGGCCCGGCTGAGAGCTGACCTTCCATTTGGCAAGTGGACGTTCCCCTGCAAGAGATACACCACTCACCCGCGGGGGGCGGAGCCCGGGGCTGGGTGGCCAACCCTTCAGGTAGGCCTGATGGGACTTCAGTTGTCATCTGCCTGGATGCAGGTGGCCCATGTCCTCTGGGGATGGGCCCCGGGGGTGCTGACTCGGGCTCCTTCTGAGGGGCGGAGAGGCCTGGAGGGTGATGCCTAGAGCGCCGGGCAGGGTAGGGGCCATCCATTAGTTGGAAACATATAGGGCACACTAGAAAGTGGGGAGGCCGGGAGGAATGGAGAGTCAAACCAGCGTCCAGATTCTGACTCTGCCACTCACAGGCTATGTGGCCTTGGGGAGGACGCTCCATCCCTCCTGAACCTGCTGACCTCACCCCCAACGTAGGGACAGTAGGTGTATCTCTTGGGCCACTGGGAGGGTAGCCAGCAGAACACCTTCGCCAGCACAATGCCAGCCGCTCAACTGATGGCAGCGATAAGAGTCTACTCTCTCACTTTACCCCCCCCGCCCCCCGAATAATCTCCGCCCGCTGGAGACCATGAATTCCCTAAAGATATCACAGTCAGGCCTCGGTTTTAGACACCGCTGGGTGCAAAGTTTAGCTCTCTCACTGGCGAGCTGTGGATTTGGAGCAGGTGTCTTCCCCTGTCTGTGCCTCCGTTTCCTCGCTGGTAAAACGGGTCAACAGTGGGACTTCTTCCATGGCGTCTGGAGGGGGAAGACATGGAAGAAAGTACGTAAAGTAAAAGCCAGTCACTGATGTCTGTGTGATTCCTTCTCTTATCGGCACATGTAAATACCTAAAGCAGTCAATGATTGAACTTCAACTGGTTGCTGTTGTTAACATCAATTTTTCTCCCTTTCCAGACCCTCTCAGCGCTGGACAGGGTTTGGGGGGAAGGGAGCCGTTTATGCAAAGGCCCTGAGATGCAGAGGAAAAGAAAACCAATACGCATTCTAACACGGGTAGATTCCACGAGGGGAAGGGAGGACGGCTGCGAGACACAACAGGACAAGGGTGAAGATCGAGGTCGTAAAACCCTAGCGGCAGGTTCAGGAGTCTGGGCTGCGAGGCGGAGGAGATGGGAGTCCGAGGAAGGTTTTCAGCTGGGGAGAGCGCCCTTTGTATCCTGGATTTGGAGACTTGGGAGCGCTGGGTGAAAGGGCCACGACCTGGGGCAAGAGGTGTCTCCTCCTCCCGGGAGAATGTGTTGGAAAAGTCTAGGAGAGACACCTCGTCTTCTGGAGCTGAGGATAATCCCACAGGCGCTGAGGAACGCCAGCCCGGAGGGGCCCATCTCGTCATCCTACAAAATTAGCAGGTGCCTGTTGTGCACCAAGCAGAAAGTGCAGACACAGCGACGAGCCAGGAGGACATGTCCCTGCTCTCCGAGGGGGGGGGGGGGGGGGGCTCGGAATCCAATGGGGGAGAAGCAGACATATGCACACATACCCAGAGAAAAGTACATCGGAGTCAGTGCTTTGCAGAGAGCCAAACACGGGGCGGTGTCAGCGTTGACACGGATGTGGAGTGACGGAGACCGTCGGCAGAACTGAGGGACACGCTCAGGCTCAGGTTGGCATCCCTTCTCTGGCCCGGAGTCCGGGGGGGGGGGTTCTTGGCTCCGAACATCCCTGGGCTGCCCTAGTCTGCTTCCTGGGCTTTTCTTCCTCAGGCAAGATGCTTCACATCCTGAATCTCTAACCCACTGGTCACTTGCCCGCTTCCCCCTGGCCAGGGACCTTCTAGTCCTGCTCTCTCTAGTAAATATTTCAGTGCCCACGGAGATCAATGGTGCATCACCAATGGGAAATTGAATGTAAATCATCTCGGCTTTGCTGTCACCCCAGAAATCAATGTTCACACATTAGGGCTATCATCTCATTAGGAGGCCGTTGATGGATGGCAAGGGCTGGGACTTCGCACCTGGAGTCCCCCTTCCTCTTCTCCCTTCCCTGATGGAGCCAGCCCAGGGGCAGATGCCGAAAGAGGGATCACGTTCCCGGAGACCTACTCTGTCCCCGACGTCAGCAGCAAGGGGTCCTCCGTGGGGTGTTCCTCTCCTGGTCTCTTTTCCTATCCCCACGAGTTCATCTGGGATCTTGAGAGCCGGAGGAGATGGGCTCTGAGTGAGGCCGTCTGTCTCTCTAGAGCTAGGCTAATGCGATTGCCAGTTGGTTCATTAAAAAATGATTCATTGTGGGCACCTGCAGGTTCAGTCACTTAAGCATCTGACCTTGGCTCGGATTATGAACTCGCAGGTCGCGGGTTCGAGCCCCGCGTCGGGCTCTGTGCGGACAGCTCGGAGCCCGGAGCCGGCTTCGGATGCTGTGTCTCCCCCTCTCTCTCCGCCCTTCCCCTGCTCATGCTCTGTCTCTCTCTCTCTCTCTCAAAAATAAATAAACATTAAAATTTTTGTTTTAAAGATAAAAAATAAGAGTATAGAACTGTTTGCTAATCGTGGCTCTACTTGGACAAATTGTATACTGTGAACATTTATAAAACCACTCTGGTAAATTTACTTTGGGTAAATTCTGAAATATATTCAGACATGCGTTCACGTGCGATACATAATTATGTAAACTTTTCATCATACAGTCAATCATGATAAAATATCAGCATATATTATATATACAAGTGATATCTACATACGTATTTGTGTGTATGTGTGTGTATTTGCAAGTATATATAGAGTGTGTATATATACCTATGTATGTATCTACATAGTATTTGCTGCACTGTATATAAAGTATACAGTGGTGACTAATACTAACACCATTCTTGCTGTCACGGAGCTTACACTTTAGGACATCTCTGTGAACAGGAAGAGACGAAGAAATATATATACAATGCATGAACACATCGGGTGAATTACAAATTTACAGATAAGGAGGGTGCGGGGGCTCGGTCCCTGAAGCCTCTGACTTCAGCTCAGGTCACGATCTCACCAGCGTGGGTTCCAGCCCCCGCGACGGGCTCTGTGCTGCAGCTCGGGGCCGGGAGCCCGCTTGGGATTCTGCGTCTCCCTCCCTCTCTGCCGCCCTCGCAGAGAGCTATCTCGCAGAGACAGAATGCTGTCTCTCGCAAATAGGTAAAACGTATCAAAATGTACAGACGAGGGCCTCCGGAATGTCATGACGACAGACGCCCCAGCACCAGGGACGCACGCGTACAGATCACCAGATTCAGGCTCACGGCTTGGAAGATGCACACACGCGCCAGGCCCGCCCACGCCAACGCACAGCCTTGGGTCCCTGCAAGGACAGATCTTCAAATACATGGACACACGGACGCGTGCAACCCTAAGGCCTCGGCCCCGGGGCTCCTCTGAGTCAGACAGAGCGGGGCTCTCCTGCTGCCACCTGTCACTTGTCTCCGTGTGGAAAGGGAGAGGGGATGTGGTGGGGATTCGGTGTCAGTTTGCACATAAACGAGCTCCGTGTCTGCAGGCTTCTCTGAGCGCTGATTGCTGATTGCGTCGGAGGCCGTGGCCCCCAGCGGCGGGGCTTTGCTGGGAAAGGGCCAACCTGCCCTCCCGTGCGCACATGTCGGGGCCCCGGGGCGGCCCCTCCGAACCTCTCCTTGCCCTCGGAGTCGGCTGGGAGGCCCAGGGGAACAGGCTCGCCGAGATTTCGAGAGCTTCCTATTTGCCGAAACCCGCCTGTTCCCACAAATCCCAAAATAGAGTCCCTGGCAGAGATGTGAACTCTGAAATGCAGAGACAGCTGCAAAGAAAAATAGTGGCGAGGAACGGGCAGTCTCGCAAGGATCCCCGGCGCAGGCAAGGGCACGGAGGGGTCACCGATCTCGGTCCCGCCCCCGAGTCTCTAAATAGACTGAAAATTATGCCTGGTTGAGAGCGTCCAGAGCTGCTCAGAGAGCTCCAGGCAGGACACGTCCTTCGCAAGAAGCCAAAGCAGACCAAGACCACAGCAACACCAAAAAAACCCATGGCTTCTCTCCCCTCCCGGGAAGTTCTTATCGGAGTCTAACTTAAAGCCCTCGTACGAAGCTGTATCTCATCGTTCTCCCCCATGTGCTCCTGGCCACCTCCTCTTCTGAGGGCACTAAGTTCACGCTTCATTTTCCAGCGAAAGGAGTTAAACTAGCTTTTTAGTATGTATTTGCGGAAGCCGATAGTCTGGGCAAGGCACTGTGGTGGGGGGACCCAGAGTAGTTAGACCTGGACGCAGGGTTTCAAGGAGACTGCACCTCCATGGGAGATGACAGCTCTAAAAATATCAGCTTCTCAGACCTCAAGAAAAGGGAACAGGAAGAGAAACAGAACGTCTAACGTTTTTGCTGGGCATCCACCATGAGTTCAGCTCAGTCTCTCATCTCAGCAGGTTGTAGTGCTCTCGGTATGGCAACTCCATAACCATGATAACTGTCATCATGTTTGCTTCATAGATTAGGAGACTGAGGCACAAAAATAAAAGAGACTTGCCCTGAGTCACATCACCAGAAAGGGAAGCCAGGATCAGACTCCCCGGACAGGTATGGAGCCACTTTCTAGGGCCACTGGCTTGGAGAAGGGGCACGCTCCCTAAGCCTCAGTGTCCTCATCTTGAAAATGGGGCTCGTGCCCAGTTCAGGTGAGGACCAATCACGTAACGTTTATAGAGTATTCCCTAGGGTTTTCTGACACACAGGAAGTGCTTAGTGGTGATGATTGTATCAGTTAGCTATTGCTGCGTAACAAAGCATCCCAAGATTTAATCACTTATGATTACTCGTGAGTCCTGGGGTCAGCTGGGTATTTCTTCTGGTCTTGACTGGGCACGCTCTGTGCTTCTTCCGACCTCAGCCGGGGCTCACCCACGTGTCTTGTAGTTGGCTCACCGTTGGCGGATCGGGGATGGCCTTGGCTGGAATAACACGCTCCTCTCCTTAGAAAGGAGACAAAGAGCTGCTTATCCTCTAGCCAGGCTAGCCCAAGTGATCGCAGGGGTCCTGGAGAGTCCGTGGAAAGAAATGCTTGCGTGCGTTTTCGGGCTTCTGCTCATATCGAATTTGCTACTATTCTGTCGGTCAAAGTCAGTCACGTGACTGAGTCTAGAATCGGAGGGGAGGACAGAGCGGCAGGGCAAAGAACATGGCGCCGGGGAGTCCGTTGGCACAACTAAGCCGTGCCTTAATCATGACGAACACTTAAGGGCGCTCATCACACAGCAGGCACGTGTCCCTGCTCTTCCTGCTGTCCTCGCCGTCTTGATTATTCTTCTTCGGTACTTCGAAGGGGCTAGGAAAACCACAGAGGGGACAGAACCGAAGGAAGCTCCTCGAAAGAAAAACCATTTCATCGGGGCCTTGAAGGCTAGGCAAGATTTTGCATTTCGGTCATCAGGCAGCAATTAGGACGGGGAAGCATTCCGGGGGAACCACCGCCAGGGAAGGGGAGGATTGAGAGTGGCAGGTGAGGGGCGCCTGGGTGGCGCAGTCGGTTAAGCGTCCGACTTCAGCCAGGTCACGATCTCGCGGTCCGTGAGTTCGAGCCCCGCGTCGGGCTCTGGGCTGATGGCTCGGAGCCTGGAGCCTGTTTCCGATTCTGTGTCTCCCTCTCTCTCTGCCCCTCGCCCGTTCATGCTCTGTCTCTCTCTGTGCCAAAAATAAATAAACGTTGAAAAAAAAAATTAAAAAAAAAAAAAAGAGAGTGGCAGGTGGAGGAGGCCAAACAAAGGAGCATAGGATTCTCTTCAGAGACACTTAGCCGCGAACAGAACGCCCTCAGCATGCCCATTTCACAGGTGCCAAGACTGAGGCTTGGGGGCACTAAGCCCCCCATGGAGCAAAGCGGCCGAGCTGCAGTTCAACCCTTACCCCCTCCGTATCATCTCACACTCACCGATCGCCTCTCTTTTGAAAGGGACTTGGGAGCATGAAGTCAGAGCATCTCACCTGGGAAGGAGTAGAGGGAGGCACACGTGGAAGGGGGAGGGGAGGAGAGAACCGCCGGGGATGTCACCGTCGTACCTGCAGACCCTGACAGATCCATAGGCTGTCCGGGGCTTGGAGCCACTGACCTTGGCTCAGCAGGCCCAAAGGCAGGGCTCTCCCCACACTCAGAGGTTTCTTGGCAGAATCTTCTCTGGGAACATCCCTCCCCCTCCCCGCCACACACACACACACACACACACACACACACACACACACACACAGTCTGAGCCTCAGTCCCCCGCCCACAGCCTCCTTCTTGGCTCCACATCTATCGGATTTCTTCTAAGACAGTATGTAAGCCCAGGAGCCTCGCCTGGGTGGGGTCTGCCCTTTTAGCTGAAGACCCCCGGAAGTCTGGCAGGTGTCCGGGAACAAGGAGGGTCTCAGCACGGCCTCCTTCAAGCCGCGGCTAATCCAGACTGCCGTTACTTTGGCCGAAAACCCAGCTCTCAGCGGGGCCGCGGCTTGCTGACAGGGTCCTGAATGCTAGGGGATATCTGCGGGCAGTTTGGTCCGCTTGGGGTTCTGGTCCAAGAAGGGCTTGGCTTCCTGAGCACAGGAATGGGGGGGGGGGGGATGGGGATCCCGAGGGCATGCCGAGGAACAGAGTATGGGTCGGTGCGAAAGTGCCACAGCAGGGACATAATATATGCGCAGTGTGGAGTATACAGTAGGCAACAAATAAGCGTGTGCCGGCTTAATGAACAGAGGAAGAGATGTGGTTTCTATAAGGCAGGATCCCTGGGTCTGGAGCCAGTCTCGCACTGCTAAGCACCCTCGTGCGACCTCAGAATCTTACAGTTACATTTGGAATCTAAAAAATCGAGTTAAGAAAGCATAGTCCTTAGGGGCGCCTGGGTGGCTCAGTCGGTTAAGCATCCGACTCTCAATTTCGGCTCCGGCCATGATCTCACAGTCCGTGAGTTCGAGCCCCGCCTCGGGCTCTGCGCTACGTTAGGGTGGAGCCTGCTTGGGATTCTCTCTCCAATCTCTCTCTGCCCCTACCCCACTCACTCGCTCTCTCTCTCTCTTGCTCAAAATAAAGAAATGAACTTAAAAATGAAAAAGAAAAGAAATCACAGCTGTTAAAGATTTAAACAGTCAACAACACACGCACAAATCTTGAAAATAACATATCCCCCCACACTAGAGTATAAACTGCCTTGCATCGCATCCTGGATCTGCCCCCTACTAGCTGTGTGACCCTGGGCAAGTTGCAAAGTGCCTCTGCGCCTCTGTCTTTTCACGTGTAAAATGTTGATAGTGATCACGCCTACAAGCGGGTTGCTGTGAGGCTTAAATTATTTAATATTTGTAAAGTGCTCAGCACAGAGCCTGGCACGAAGCCGGGGTTCGATGAGCGTTGGCGATGGTGATTATCCGAGAGGGGAAGTCACTTGTCCAAAGCCACACAGCGAGAAACTGGCAGAGGCAGTTCTCCTGACCCCAGCCCGTCCGGTACCCCAAGCGACACTTATCGCAAGCACGGCCCAAAATGCAGCGAAAGAACAAAGTACTTCCTTTTGCTGCCTTTCCCCGCCCCCCCCCTTCTCCCCAGTTTTTCCCCAGGCACAAATGCCCTGGCATGCCACCTCCCTGGTCAGGGCTGAGAAGCCTTGCACTGCTCTGTTCCCAGCCCGGCGAGTTCTCTCTTCGGTCCCCGTCCTTGAAAAGGGCCAGAGCCTCTCGGTGGAGGAGAAAGAGGGTCTGCGGGCAGGCGTGGCCGCCCAGCCTCCTACCGCTCTGCGGGTTCCTTCCTCCCGGCTTTTCTCTGCGTGTCAGGGTGACAGAGACCAGCTCAGGCCTGCTGTGCCTGGACACTGTCTGCCCCAGCCTTGCCCAGAAGGCCCCCTCAGGGCAGTCCTCCAACACCAGAGGCGGAGATCACAGGCTGTAATGAGTGAACGGGCTGGCGGCCGCTGGGAGGGCAGCTAAGAGTAGTAATAATGGGTCGTATTGTTTCCTGCACTTCCCGAGCTGTGCTCTCTACAGAGGGTACCTCGTTTAATCCGCACCGCCGCCCAGTGAGGGCTTTCCCATTGGCTCCTTTTTTTCGCAGATAAGGCAACCGAGGCTCGGAGAAGTCAAGGTACTTCACTCAGGGCGCACAGTTTGAAGGGGGCTGAGCCAAGACTCCAAGCCAGTTCTGGTTGGTTCTGAAGCCTAGCCGTTATCCCACGCTACAAAGCTTTACCTGGCTGGTTGCTCCAACCACTTTTTTTCTTCCTATTGGTTTCCTAGAAATGGGTGCAGTGGAAACCTTACAACGGTATTAAGTCTTAACTGAGTCTTACGACCTTCCGGAAGAGCTGAGTGGGAGGGCTTCTCTCTCTCGCTCGCTAATTTGTGTGTGCGTGTGTGTGTAAATAAAAAGGGGCGTAAGTGTTAATTATCACAAATTTAATCATTTAAAACAACATATTATAGTACAGATCTGCAGGTCAGAAGTCCCACTGGAGCAGGACTACATTCCCTTCTAGAAGCCCCGGGGAGCATCCTTTCTTTGCCGGTTAGGGTGCTGGCGAAATTCAGTTCCGTGCAGTTATAGGACCAAAGGCTCTATTTCCATGCTGGCTGTCAGCTGGGGACTGCTTTTACCTCCAGGAGGCCTCTCTCCTGCCCCAACATATGTCACCCTTACTTCTGGGGACCAGCCACAGGGTCACTGGAGACTTCTCACGCTCCCTGGTTCTCTGCAGCCAAGGCAGATTCTTGGATTTCAAGGACTGCTGTGACTAGAGCGGTCCCCCCACCTGGATAATCCAGGAAAATCGCTCCTTCTCAAGGACCTTAACCTTAATCACACCTGCAAAGTCTTTTCTGCCACGTAAGGGAACATAGTCACAAGTGTGGAGAGCTTTTAGGGTCGTTATTCTGTCTCCTGCAGCACCCTAGCTCCAAACAGAGACTTCTTGGTAGAATCAGAAAGAGAGAGAGGGAGGGAGGAAGGGAGGGAGGGAAGAAGGAAGGAAGCTATTCACCGAGTAGTTCTATATAATTTAAAGTCCTGTCTGTAGGCGACTTAACATAATGCCCCGGACAATGACTTAACTTGATCCTAAGTCTTGGCCTGACATTATCACAGTTGATAAGCTTTGGAAGTGCTCCGTAAGGGTCCGTTACTCTCACCCTGTTCTCCAAGTCTGGGTCTAGCCACGGGGGACTCCCCCCGAAACAAGAAACGTCTTGGGCTACCTAAAGATCCCCCAAAGCTCACCAGGCTCAGAGCTGGCTTCTTCTGGGCGCACTTCCTGCCTGACACCAAAGGAGCCCCTTCCAACACCCCGCACCCCGCAACGCGCCCTTTCCTGGCCCTCTAAGGAGGCATTAGCAGCGGGCCTGGGGACGAGGGGCAGTGTGTGCGGAAGGCGTGGGGTGGCTGGCTTCTTTCTCTAACAGGCCTGGTCTCTCGCCCTTTGCTAATTACTTTGATCCTTTGCACTTTGTAAAAAAGCCCCACAACACCAATCGGTCCCCTCTGACTTTAACCTTGCAACCCAGTTGGCCCTTGTAAAAGCGGGGGGCGGGTGCCAGAGGGAGGCCGGGCAGGCACGCACACAGGCACACACTCTCCCAGACCTGTGCTGCCGGCCTGGGCTCTGCTCCTTTAATGACCGCTTCCCAGGACCCTCACAAAAAAAAGGACAAATAAAACCCTTTTTACAAGATGGCAGGGCTGCGTGCAACAGCCACTCCATCAACAACCAGTTCATTGGTACGTTCCTTGGCCTGTTAACATACGTCCCTTCCAGATCTCACTTTCTGCAACTGGCCGGCTCGGGGTTGCTCGCTCCAGCGCTGCACGGCCCTGGAAAACCTCTCTTCCCACCCTCAGCCCCTGTCCCAGCCCCTGGCCCTGGCCCAGCCCCTGGCCCCCGGCCCCAGCCCCAGCCCCAGTCCCTGCCTCTGCTCTAGCAAACCCTCACTCCCCCCCCACCCCCCCCCTTCCACGCAACCACAGACAAAGCAAAGTGCATCTCCCGTCTGGGCAGACAGAGTAAGGTTTGTAGTTCTCCGTGAAGCTGGAAGCAGAAAAGAAGCCTGTTGAATGGGATGAGATTTGGGAAGACAGCCTTATGGGCAGTTGTGCGGAGGCAGCAGGACTTTTTTTTCTCCTTGAGAAAGCAAAGATGCGGCCCAAACCCCACGTTGGTGCGGTTCTCCAACCCAGCTTGGTTGACATACACCTGTGTATTAGAATCCTTATTCCTTACGAATAAGTTGCAGATCATTAACGTTTTAAAAAATATATACTTAATTCAAGGCGATCCCTGTTATATACACACACACACGCACGCACACACACGCCAGCTCTCGCTGCGGGACAGGCTCCTCCCGAATTTAGTGGCGATCGAAACCGCCACCTCTGTTCTTCTGGTCCAAGCCGGACGCACAAATGTGCTTGCAGTCAGCTGGGGGGTTGGCTGAGCGCGCTGGCTGGTCCAGGGGACCCTCCGCTCGGAACCCTCGCCCACCCTCCCAGTGGTCTTTCCTCTTGCAGCGGGATAGCTGGGGCTCACTCCCGTGGTGGTGGCTGCGTCCGTTCTAAGAGGAAGTGAAAGTGTGCAAGGCTTCTTGAAGCCTCGGCCCAGAACTGCCACCTGTCACTTCTGTTATATTCTAGTGGCTAAAGCAGGTCGAAAGGCCTGCCTAGATTCACGGACGGGGACACTCTCCAGTGCTTGATAGGACATGCTGCAGCCACACTACAAAGCACGTGGATACCGGGGAAGGGGAGAGACTGTGGCCATTTTGTAGTCAAACACAGTTTATTTCCCATGGCTCTTTCCTGGGACTCCAGTCCCATGGAAGGAGCATAGGGATGACAGGAAATAAAGGGGTGTGTGATCAAAGAATCTGTGAAAGGTTGGGCTCGACAAAGTAAATACGCTTCCGTGCAGGACTTGTCAGGGCCTTTAATCACCAATGTGCCGGGTGAGCCTTCAAGAGTGGAAAACGGCAGGCAGTCCAGGTGATTCCCGAATGCTGGCGTGGATTGCCCTTTTGGAGGGAAACATCTCCCAGAGTTCATGTTCTGTGAAATGCGTAGTGGGAAGCACTCCTGGGATTAAGGAATTTATGCTAGTTTGCATCAGGGACGCCTTTCTGTGGGAAAGAGAAAAGGGAGCCACCACAGGCAGCTCCTTCTTACCTGGACCGCTCCCGAAGGGCTGCGATCTGTCCTGATATATTGCTAAGACTTAGAGTAATTCCATCATTGCAAGGATTTACTCCCAGAATGTTTCTGCCAAGAGAGGGCTGGGCCTCATTCACGGAATGGGTGATAAATAAAGCAGTCACAAAGACTCATCCCACCCAAAGGCAAACGCTCTGGAGTGATGGTTTGGGGTATTTCCTTCTGGTCATTTGCCCCCATCTGTATTTATTTTCCTTATGTGGTTGAGCTCACCCAAGTTTCTGCTTTTTTTTTTTTTTTTTTTTTAAAAAAAAAACTTCACGTTGTACTGGAAACATTTTTAATGATCGGTTCAGTATTAGCTCAATAATCTGCCGTATGGATGTACTCTTTGAATTCATGACAGCCCATCCCTGAGCTGTGTGTTTATTTTTGCCCCAAATTTCATTATTTGGAAGGAGAGCTTCTGGGTCATCATAGAGTTGAGTTGGGGAGGGGGAGTGTGTCCTGTCTTTCTTTCTTTCTTTCTTTTCTTTCTTTCTTTCTTTCTTTCTTTCTTTCTTTCTTTCTTTCTTTCTCCCTTCCTTCCTTCCTTTCTCTTTCTCTTTCTTCCTTCCCTCCTTCCTTTTTCTTTCTTTCTCTTTCTTTCTTTCTTTCTTTCTCTCTTTCTTCCTCCCTTCCTTCCTTCCTTCCTTTTTCTCTTTCTTTCTCTTTCTTTCTTTCTTTCTTTCTCTCTCTCTTTCTTTCTTTCTTTCTCCTTTCCTTCCTTCTTTCTTTCTTTTCTTCTTCTTCTTCTCCTTCTCCTCCTTCTCCTTCTCCATCTTCTTCCTTCGAGCAGACAGTGTCACAGGAGAATAGAAGACTCTGGACCCTCTGCTTGTCTGTTTGCTTTCCTGTGGCACAGTAGGCATGAGTGGAAGTGTGGGAGATGAGGCCAGCTCTCTGTATTTCCACTGCTGGGGTCCCAGCTGGCAGTGGGGAGAGGAGGCGTCTGCCCATGTTTCCAGATCAATTGCACTTGTGGTCTTGCCAGACTGCACACAGGATTCAGGTTTGGCTGGGCTCTGAGGTCTCCCTCACAGCTGTGAAACCCTCTCCAAACCGCAGGCCAAATGATTGCGTTTGGGGACTCTGAATCATTTATCTCTCTCCAATTTCCTACCTGCCTTGAATCCAGAAATCATACAAGAAGACCTATTATTAGTAAATGGGGTTTCTGATTTTTCAGAGTTGAGAGAGCTCAGAAGGAGGGGGGGAAGAAAAGAAGAAGAAAAACCCCATAGCCGGTGTTGAATTTAGCCTGTGTGTAGTTAGTTTGTCCCTCTTGGGCCAGATTGGACTTTTTCCACAGTTCCTGACGACTGTGCCCCGGGGCAGCTCCCGCAGGTCTGGGCTGAGGCAGCGAGAGGTTGGGGCACAATCCTCGAGCCTAAGAGAGCTCCCGGGCCTGGAGCCTGCAGGGCGGGGCACGGAGCTCTATTTCTCAGTCCTCCCCATGTTCTCCGATGCCTTCGGAGCCCAAGGCCAACAGCTGAAGGGCTCCGAGCCTCAGTTTCTGCATCTGTAAAATGGGGGTGTGTAAATACGCCCTGTGAGCTCACACGTTCACATGCCAGCACGCTTCTGAGCGCTTTCGCGACGAAGGCCCTAAAAGTCCTCGTGAGTTTAGCTCTGTGAGATAAGTCCCGTGGCACTCCCCTTTCACGGGAGAGAAGACTCAAGTCGGCACAATCGTAACACAATTGTGCACAAGGCCGGGCGCCCACTGGGGCACTCGGTGTAACAGCCAAGCTCTAAGACCTCGGGCCAGCCCGCTTGTTCGCGATGTATCGTCATTGCTCCTTGAACTGTCCGCCTTCCCCCACAGACAGCCGTCACAGCTGTGACGGGACAGGGGCTGGGCCCCCAGGACAGCGTCCAGGTCCTGGCCCCGGGGCGGATGCTCCATCAACGTTTGCCGTAGGAGTAGCTGAAGGTGCGGATTCCAAACTGGTAATAAGCCGGTTCCCACCAGCAGCCTCGCCAAAGTGGCACCTCATCCGGGCCAATCCCTCACCTGGTCAGGTTCCCAGGGCTTTGCAGGAAAAGGACTCACATAAAGCACCAAAAAACAAAGAAAACGAAAACACAAACACAAACAAAACAACAACAACAAAAAACCAGGAGGGGCTTGGTGAAAGCAGAACCTCTCAAAGGTGTTGTTGGAAACCTACATAGAGGGGCAGTGTTCATTTTTTTTTTATAATTTTTTCTTAACATGTATTTATTATTGAGAGACAGAGAGAGACAGAGCATGAGCAGGGGAGGGGCAGAGAGAGAGGGAGACACAGAATCGGAAGCAGGCTCCAGGCTCCGAGCTGGCAGCACAGAGCCCGACGCGGGGCTCAAACTCACAGACCAGGAGATCGTGACCTGAGCCGAAGTCGGACGCTCAACCGACTGAGCCACCCAGGCGCCCCAAGAGAAGACCAGAGTTTTAAAGGAGAAAACACCGACATAAGTTGGTGACGGAACAAGCTGAATGTATTCAATTGAACAAACGTGGAATGGGTCCCAACTATATACATGACAATCGTCGTGTGACAGGCTGAGTTCAGGAAAGTCAACAGGACACAGAATCTCCCTTGCTCTTGGGAGCCTACATCACGTGGGGAAATCTGGAGGAACCCGGACCTTGAATAACCCTATAGAAAATCTCGGCGGGTACAGATTGACGTGGTCAGTGAAAAAAAATGTAGCCACCGGCTTCAAAGCCAAAGAGAAAGTATAGAGAGAATTCTGAGAGCAATCAGTTATTCATTCAACAAATACATGGGTTAAGTCTCAGCCATACCACAAGATGGGAGAAGTCTGTCCTTAGAGCTTTTCCGTATCCTCTTTCGGTACATGTGTATCGCTTTATGATTTCTCTCCCTCTCTCATCACCAGCTTCTCAATTCTCTCTTGCCAGGCCTCCTCCTACCACGGATTTAAAAGCAGAGTCTTAGCTACTTGTCAGGGTAAGTAGGAATGGAGAAACGAGCTCACACGAGGGTACAGTGACTAAATAGAACTTGACGCGCTTTGCAAAATCAGTAATCAAGCGTAAACCCGCATTTGCATTTAATCCCATATTTACTTCTCTTAGGGAAACACATCTTTAACGGCGGAGTTTCCAGAACAGAGGTCGTGCTGTGGGGAGACGCAGGAAATGTGACCTTTTATAGCCACAGATTTCTTGTAAGACATTTCTTTCAGAGTCAGAAGCTTCGGCAAGCCATTTATTAAGCTGTTAATACATGCCAGGTGCCAGGCTAAGTGCCATTTTGCTTACTCCTCACAGCAATCCCAGAACTGGGCTTGGCAAGTATGGAAGGGTCTGCGGAATGGGACGAGGCGCTCTATGAGAAGCCTACAGTTCCTGGGTAGGAATGGGGTCATGGGGAGAAAGGCTTCTGCGGTGGGGATGGGGGTGGGGGCTGGTGCGGCAAAGCAAAGAAGAGAAGAACACAGTATGGAACATGATAGGAAACGGATGGTGGAAAATAACAATTATCACGGCCGATACGTGTGAATCAGGGAAGAGGCCCTGGCGTGCGGCCTCTCTCTTAACATTGAGAGCAGGCATGGGGATGCAGGTACGATCGTCATCATCATGCCTGTTGCAGAGTTGTAGAAACAGACTCTGAGACATAAGTGACCTGATCGACGCTGCATGGTCAGCGGGCAGCATAACCTCGGGCCACAGGACCCTAGTGTGAGCGGCAAGGGTGCCATTTTGAATTTTTTTTTTTTTCAACATTTATTTATTTTTGGGACAGAGAGAGACAGAGCATGAACAGGGGAGGGGCAGAGAGAGAGGGAGACACAGAATCGGAAACAGGCTCCAGGCTCTGAGCCATCAGCCCAGAGCCTGACGCGGGGCTCGAACTCCCGGACCGCGAGATCGTGACCTGGCTGAAGTCGGACGCTTAACCGACTGCGCCACCCAGGCGAAGGGTGCCATTTTGGCTTTCTTCTTTGGGGGAGGCAATGAGAAGCTCCCCAATGCTACTGAAAAGGCAGAAGGCATCCGAGGTCAGTCTTCTGGAGCAAGAACGAGTCCGGGAGGGTGGTGAGAACGATGTCTCATCCCTAAAGGTCAAATGAACAGCATCATCATTTTTGAACTTATGAAAGAATTACTCCGGAATTTTCTCCCATAGACCTACCCAAACACCACAAATGGTGCCAAGTGGGAAACGAGAAGAAGATAAAGGTCTTGACCAAAGTCTTCCGGAAGATCTGAGGAACACCCGTGGGCCCATTGGTAATCTGCCTCCCGAGTGTTTGTTTTTACCCACTGAAGTTCAGACAGGGCAGGAGGACAGTGGTGGGGGACCCATGCCCGGCCGGAAGGCCTTTCACTCAGTGTTGCCATGCTCTTATGCTCCACTCCTCATAAACCAGCTTTGCAGCTAAGTCTTTGTGGACCTTCAGCCCTCGCGGAAGTTCACCAGCCTGGGGGACTCCATATTGAAATGTTGTTACACGCACACAGCTTAGCTTCTCTCCGACCACGAATGTATGTCAGCAGATATCTTCCGATGCCTTTAATTCCAAACAGTGACATCATCCTCTTTCTCAAGACGGAATCAAGCCCTCAGTGGGAAAGTGACTCCAGAGAAACCTCGATGGATTTGGGTAATATTCAAGCTGTTTGCTTGGCCCCCAAGCTGAAGGCAGACTAATCAGGGAGGGCGGATAATCTCTGGTATTGTCGGAGATTCCAATCTCTTGACTGAGATGAAAAGACCAGACCGGTCTCCATTTCCCTGCCTCAGTGGTCAGTAAGAATGCATCTCATCTCACAGGGAACATGGGAGCCCCAGGCCTTGGACGAACTCCAATGCACTGTGTCCTCCCTAACGAGGCCCCTGATGGTATCGCAGACTCACAACAGAATGTCAGAGGCCCTTTGAAATCAAATTATACTCATTCCACATCTTCGAACCCTTCGGCTCAGGGAAGTTAAGAGCAATCTACTAGGTCAAAGAGCCACTCGTTCAGTTAACAAATATTTCTTGAGTTCCCCCTGGGCTCCAGGTCTACGGTGGGCGTTGGCCATGAGGTGTTGGACAAGCTGGACCCTGGACCCGCCACTTGGAACTTACCAGCTGCCAGGAAACGTAGACATTAACCCAACCACTGCCCACAATGAAGTCAATCAATGTCAATGTACAAGGGTAGCGAAGGAGAGGTCGTAGGGGTGAGAGGGCCTTGTCTGGATCGCCGGTGAGGAGCCTTCAAAGAAAGCCTTCCTGGGGCACTGGGATGGCTCAGTCGGTTAAGCGTCCAACTCTGGCTCAGTTCATGACCTCGCAGTTTGTGAGTTCGAGCCCCGCGTCGGGCTCTGTGTTGACAGTTCAGAGCCTGGAGCCTGCTTTGGATTCTGGGTCTCTCTCTCTCTCTCTCTCTCTCTCTTTCTCTCTCTCTCTGCTTGCTCTCTGTCTCTTTCTCTCTCTCTCAAAAATAAATAAATAAATAAATATTTATTTTTTTTTTTAATTTTTTTTTTCAACGTTTTTTTATTTTATTTTTGGGACAGAGAGAAACAGAGCATGAACGGGGGAGGGGCAGAGAGAGAGAGGGAGACACAGAATCGGAAACAGGCTCCAGGCTCTGAGCCATCAGCCCAGAGCCCGACGCGGGGCTTGAACTCACGGACCGCGAGATCGTGACCTGGCTGAAGTCGGACGCTTAACCGACTGCGCCACCCAGGCGCCCCAATAAATAAATATTTAAAGAAGGCCTTCCGGAGGAGGAGATGAATGAACATTATGAACCTGCCAACGTACAAGGTGTGGAAATTTGCCTTGAAGGTGTCCCCGTGTCCTCTCTCCCAGACGGAAGGTGGTGACGGGCACATGGTGTTAAGGGGGTAGCAAGTAATGACACTTCAGGCTGCTGAATATTCCAGGGGCAATTTTATGCAGGAGACTGCCCCTCCTCAGCCTGAGCGGGGAGGGTCCACAGTGAAGTCTTGCCCCGACTTGCCACCATCACCGGGCAAAGCGGCCATGACTGTGCTTTCGAGGTCACAATTCCCAATCGCCTTGGAAGTCAGCTGGAGGCCTGGGGTCTGTGCTCCTCACCGTGTGACAAGGCTAGGACTAGGGTGAGGCAAGTGAGGCATGCCTCTTGGGTGTGAAATTGAAGGGGGCCACCAAAAAAACTCCATAACTGGCATAAATAACATTTTAAGGCATTATTTCAAAAATCCTCCCCCGCAAGTATGCAAAGCGTCCATGAGGAAAAAAATGTCAGAAGTGTAAAAAAACGACAGGATTCAGACCCGCATCGGGACCACTCAGCTTCCCTTGACTGCCCTGAATCCCCGCCTCGGACCCGAAAAACCTGGGTTTACGAAATCAGGTGGTTGGCGCGTGGGACATCATTCGGCACTTTGATTTTTTTTTAATTTCTTAAATGTCTCTTTATTTATTTTGAGAGCGAGAGTGAGCAAGCAGGGGAGGTGCAGAGAGAGGGAGAGCGAGGGAATCCCAAGCGGGCTCCGTGCTGTCAGGGCAGAGCCTGACGTGGGGCTCGAGCCCACGAACCGTGAGATCATGACCTGAACCGAAACTGAAAGTCAGACCCGTCACCGACTGAGCCACCCAGGCGCCCCTGATTTATTTATTTATTTTTTAATATTGGCATTAAAACGGGATTTACGTGGATCACGAGGGGTTTTGGCACATCTTCGATTTTGCATCTGAAGATGAGAAGCCTGGCTTTTCTGTCATCCCGGGCTTGCTGTGTGAGCTCACAAAAATGACATCAACCTCTGAGCCTAGGTGTGGCTTCTGGTAATAAAAAGTGCTACACCAGTGGTCTCCTACACCGTAGGCGGTCACCCTACCCACTGGGCGGTAGTGAGGACCGTGCACGTAAAATGCTTTTGCATAGTTACTAGCCCTCGATAAATGGTGATTGCTTGTGTGGCTATAGTAAATACCATCGGTGTCGCTGTGGCTTTTATGGGCGTCCTCTCCAACCAGCACTCACCCAGGGCCCTCACGGCTCTCGGCCTTCTCTAAGGATGTGGTCACCTTCTCGCTTAGAAACAAGCCTCCCTCTGGCTACTCGGGGCAACTTGGAGCAGCCTGAGAAGCGATCGTTCGGCCCAGCCCAGCCCCAAGCGCCTCGCGGGCTCCCAGAGTTCAAAACCCCCTCGCGGGGTGGCCCAGACTCTTGCTATGAATTTGAACTTGTCCTGCAAAACTGAAGTGTTTCAGGACCCAGGCACGCAGTGTTGTAAAAAGGGGCAATTAAACCCATAAAACCTGGGTTTACAGGAGAATTTATAGTGTCAGGGGCTTTTTATAGCTTTTTTTTTTTTTTAAGATTAGTTTAAATAGAGGAAAACAGAACAGGGGAACGAGAAAGAGAGAACTGGAAACCTGAGAAGACTTAAAAGTCCAGAAAGAAGCTTTTAGGAAGCACAGAGGGGGTCATAATCAGAGGCACATTTTCCCGCCTTGCTGTCTTGCAAAGTGGAGCAAAAAAAGAGTCGAGAATTGTGGTCTTCGTCCATTCCTCTCTTTCCTCGTCCTTGGCCGTCTGGAAAGACCTGTGGAGGCCGGAAACGTCCCGAGGAGGAGAAAGAAGGCAGGCTTTTGAGGAAACTAGCGGTTAGCCTTGGTCACCCAAATGCACTTCTCCGGGTCTGGGGAGGCAAGCAGTGTCCCTGCATTAGGTAGGGCCAACCGGTGAGGAGCTGATCTTCAGCGGTGGACATTTGTCATCGGAGGTGGGACGTGTGCCCATGAGCCATAGGGTGACTCTGGACCCCAGGGTACAGGCCACATGGAGAACATAAGGGTGGGTTCAAAGTCCGAGAGTCACTGTTGCACCTGCCACGACCCTCCTCCTTTTCTCTTCACCAACAGTGGCCTCCATCCTCCTGGTCTCTGGCTCAGGATGCTTCCTCTGCCAGCAATGCCTCTCCACCATTTCGTCAGACTCATCTTGAAAGGTCATTCCTTTTTTTTTTTTTAATGTTCCTTATTTTTGAGAGAGAGAGAGAGAGAGAGAGACAGAGCTAAGGGGCAGAGGGAGAGGGAGACGCAGAATCGGAAGCAGGCTCCAGGCTCCGAGCCGTCAGCACAGAGCCCGACGCGGGGCTCGAACTCACGGACCGCGAGACCGTGACCTGAGCCGAAGTCAGATGCTTAACTGACTGAGCCACGCAGGCGCCCCGAAAGGTCACTTCTTATCGAAAGATGTTAAGTACAACAAGCAAGATGCATAATTATGGATACGGTATGCTCTCACAGGTACGGAGGGAAATTACACACACACACACACACACACACACACACACACTGTACATACACAAGACACACAGGTATCATGTTTGTACATTTGTCAAATATTTGAGAAAGGATATATAAGAAAATTATAACAATATTGGACTCCAGGGAGTGTGAGGGACAGAGAATAAGGGAGACTCACTTTCCCCTTGTCTCCCCCTTTGCAAAAATTAACCCTCATTCCATGTGCATGGACAACCTGTTCAAAACTCAGATTACTAAATTTCCTTGTAAATACATTTCAGCTCCCTGGTTGTGAGCTGTACTCTCGTTTTGCAAGATATTACCATTGTTGGTGGGGGGCGGGGGGGATCCTGGGTGAAGGATACACAGGATCTCCCTGCATTATTTCCGACAGTGATATGTGACTCCATGACTCTCTCAAAACGAAAGGTTTCATTTCATTGTTTTAACGTCGATTTACTTTTGAGAGAGATCGAGAGACAGAGTGCGAGCAGGGGAGGGGCAGAGAGACAGGGAGACAGAATCCAAAGCGCAGAGCCTGACGCGGCTCTCGAACTCACAAACGCGAGCTCATGACCTGAGCCAAAGCTGGACGCTGACTGAGCCACCCAGGTGCCCCGTAAAAGGTTTCATTTAAAAATAATTAACTCACTTCCTCAACAGAACTCTCCCTGTCCCCCGCTGCCTAGATTAGTCTCACCCAGAACGGACCTACCCTGGATGGGTTTACGGGTTGCTAAGTTATTTGAATATCACCTCTAGATATTTATACTTTTATGGCCACCTAGCCTCCTTCTCCAAATGCTCTTGTCTGAAATTTAATTGCATCGTTGAAAAAGCTTTCAAATTAGGTCTCTCCCACTGGAGAGACGGTAGGAACCAAGATAGTCTGGCTCACTACCGTCTCCTCTGTCCCTAGCCCATGCCTGGTATATGGCAGGCCCCAGTAAATAGTTATTAAATACACAAAAGAGCCACTACCTGGAAGAAAAAAATAACTCAGCATTGACAGCAACAAAGATTGCAGCTCAGTTAAGCGGGGTTTTTTTTTTCTTTATATATACACAGGCTTTCCAGGTAAAGTTCTACAAATTGTAACTGGATTGGCTCGATTTGCCTCGGTTAGTACGCAGCACTCCTATTGGACCGTTTTTTTGTTTGTTTGTTTGTTTGTTTGTTTTTTGTTTTTGCCACCATCCATATGGAGCATTCCTATTGCCCGCAGTGACAGATAAGCGTCTAAGGCTCGGCAGGTGCCTCCAACCCGCCCTTCCATCGTGGCTTCCCAGTCTGTGGCGTCTTCTCATTTTCCACTCTTCTGCTCCCGAGAATGGCCATTGTGTGATGTCTGCAACCTTTTATCTGTAGATAAAGGGCTTCCTTGGCCAGAATCTGTCACGGACAGGGAGTAAGGCTCATGGTTAAGTGCAGGCACGTGGGTCCCCCACCCCCACCCCGCTCTGCCGCTGACTTAAGCGTGTGGTCTCGGGCACGTAACTGAGGGTGTCCTCATCTGGAAAATGGGACTGAGAACCGTACCCACCTCATCGGGCTCCTGTGAGCCTTAACCAGACTCAATTCGTATCAAGAGCTTGAAACAATGCCTGCTACAGGTTGAGCCCTTCACAAATGTTAGCGAAGAGCACTATCCAGAGCATTTGTAAAGTCCTCACAGCATGATGACTGGTTGATTTTCTTCCCAAAGCTGATCTAACCCGGTTTGAAATTTTGGTGCTGCCACAAAAGTCAAATTCAGTTTTCTTGGTGAAGGAGCTTAAACTCTGCTATTTCCTGTCCTAATTATAGGCTTGTTTCAACTGATGTAAGCCTTGTTTTCCATTAGATGTACTCAAGACTGTCTGGGTTGATTATTTCTTTGGCTACGTCCTTACAAATTACTGAATATTTATTGAGTTCCAGGAATTCTGCTAAATGCTTAAATGTATTATTTTATTTCATCGTATTTAATCACAATCCTGATTCTGAAATAATTTTTTAGCGTATCAAGCACCAGTTATTGTGTTAAGTGTCTTAGCTAATTTAACCCTTGGAAGGGCCCTATGAAACAGTTATTATTGCACATGAAGTGGTTTAACTTTCCTGAGATGACAGAGATAGTAACGGGGGGGGGGGGGGGGAACTGTGACTTGAACCCAGGTCTGGCTGATGCCAGAGCCTGTGGTGTATTTCCAACCCTCCCACCTGCACCCTGCTTATTTAATAAGAAGAAAAAGTGTAAACAACTCGTGTGCACTAGCAATGTATAAACTTTATACCCAAAGTGATCTATGATTTGTTGAAGGGTGGGAGTTTTGATGTGCACAGTTCAGGTAGGTTAGACCCAAAAGCGTGGTGTGTGTGTGTGTGTGTGTGTGTGCGTGCGTGCGTCTGCGTGTGTGCATCTCACATGGATGATCTTTACATGTTTTATTGGGCTTTTTTTTAGTTTTTTTTTAAAGCGTATGCATTTATTTTCAGGAAGAGCGTGCACCCAAGTGGGGGAGGGGCAGAGAGAGAGGGAGAGAGAGAATCCTATACAGGCTCCACACCGTCAGCACAGAGCCCCATGCAGGGCTTGGACCCACAAACCATGAGATCATGACCTCAGCTGAAGTCAAGAGTCAGAGGCTTAACCGACTGAGCCACCCGGGGGGCCCCTCCACGTTTTGTTTTCTAAGCCGAAGGTCAGACTCAGTTGCTGTGCATCCCAGATACACATACACACGAGGCAAATTTCTTTAAAAATCACGCATCATTCATTTTTGTTAAAGTAGATTAAAATTTTAAGCAGAGGGTTTGGCTAGTTGCAAAAACGATATTAAGGACATCTGGGTGGCTCAGTCGGTTAAGCGTCTGACTTGGCTCAGGTCATGGTCCCAGCGTTCACGAGTTCGAGCCCCGCGTCGGGCTCTGTGCGGACAGCTCGGAGCCTGGAGCCTGCTTCGGATTCTGTGTCTCCCTCTCTCTCTGCCCCTTCCCTGCCATGCTGTGTCTCTTTCTCTCAAAAATAAATAATAAAAATTAAGAAAAATCAAAAATCAAAAAAACTATATTAAAAGAACATGCATCACTCATTTTGGGAAAATGCAATGAACATCTAAGCAGAGGGTTCGGCTATTTTGAAACTATAGAGAAAAAAATACATTTCTCTCATTTTGCAAATTAGATACATTTTAAGTAGAGGGCTTAGCTACTTTAAAAAAACAGAGTGGGTTCTTGCAGGGAAAAAATGAATTTTTTAGAAAGTAAATAATCACCTCTGTCTGTTCCCCTCCCCCCCACACACACACCCTACATACATCTGATTTTCACATTTGGATTTTCTCATATTGGGTCCATCACCTATGCACCCCTAGTAAATGGGGGCGTTGGGGGGGGGACTTCTTGCATATTTTTCTATAACCAGATATCCTCTGGGGCCCTCCAGATCTATGGAACACAGTTCCAAGTATTTACCCTGGTAATTCAGGCCAGCCAAATACACAGCTAGGTTTTGCTTCTTTGTGGTTTCTAATGCCTTCCCTCATCCTGCACCATTTTTTCCTGGGCAGGAAACCCGAAGGGACAGCAATCAGGAAGAGGATTCTAGCCTGGCCTTGTCCCCCCCCGCAGTGGCAGTGGAATAATTCAATCAGCCCGCCTGTGCACGGCCTCGTCATCCAACAAGGCAAGGCAGTTGTGGAGCCGAGTCGATTCAGTGGATGCCTTGTTCTCGCTCTCTCTTCCTCTCCCTGTCTTCCTTGCAAGCTAAATCTAACGGAAGTTAGATCAATCCACGGCAAGAGGAAAGAAAAAAAAAATCGGGCTTATTTTCACCAATTTAGTTTTGTTTTGTTTTGTTCTCTGGATCAGAAACACAGGACTTCCCAAATCAAGTTAAGTGAGTCCCAGATGTGGATTCGTCTCAAATGAAAAACACACCCCATCATCTTAAGCAGAGCACCGCTTGAGGAAACTGGTGATTGCAGGGCCTGACACACGCGGATTTCTCCAGAGGGTTGGTCCCAGACTGCGGGGAGGAAGAGTAAGGAGGATGAAGGGCGGGCAGGCTTCTCCTCCCCCTGGGGAGAGGAGAGGCGGAATTCAGGTTAATTAGGTTGGGGGGTCAGAGGGAACCAATCGGAAGAGAGGACAGCGTCTTTGCACGGGGCTGAGGTCGGTAAGGGTTAAAGCTGCCACATGTTTGAGGGCTGGCTTTATTAACGAGAAGGCACTAAAATCCATATTACACATCCTGGGCAGGTACCGCCGGGGACACAAACCAACAGCCAACGAGAGATGACAGTGATGCTCACGCTCGTGGGCATTCTGGAGAATTCTTGTTTTCCGAGGGAGAATGGGAGATGGCAGCCGGCATGCCGAGAAACGACATGATGTGCAAATTAATGGATTTCTTTTAAGGGCCAAGAGGAGAGGAGGGCCTTTTGACAGCCTTGGATTCAGCCGTTAATTTTCAAAGACCGATCAAGACACTGACATGTCACACGGACTTTCTTTTAGTGTTGGACCAAAATAAGAATGTTGAACCGTGTAACCAGAGACGTCTCTTGGTGAAAGATCCTCCTTTTAGCGACTATAATTCGCATTTTCATCAATGTCATGCTGCACATCGATGAAAACAGCCATTTAAATGTGTTTCTTCTGTCTTCTCGTAATAGGTTTGATTTTACATTTCTTGCCATCTGGTTTGTGGAACAGAAATATGGAAGTACTTTTACTCTCTGGATGCTCCTTATGGGGCCCGGTCTAAGATGTGGTCCTTTTCTTTTTACTGATCTGGACTCCAACCCAGATTTCCTCCCCAAACAGGCCATCTTGGCGAGGTTTTCCCCTTCATTCACCCGTCCCATTGAGCCCCGCGTCGTGGCTTTGTGAGGAACCCCACAGCTGTTTCTTCCAGAACGGACGCGGTCCCCCACCTCGCTGTGCATCCCCACAGCACCGTGGCAGACTTTATTAAACTAAATTGAGCTGGGGAAGTTAATGTAGCTTTTCAATAATTACATTTCTCAGATCGGTCCCGTAATAGCAATAATTGCTAGCAGGTCTCGAATGCCGGCACTCTGCTTAGAGCTTTGAACACACTTTTCCTCTGAGCCTCGTCTCATCCCTGTGACAGCGATGAGTGCACCCAATTTAAGGGGGGGGGGGGAAGCAAGGCTTAGCAAGGGGCAGAGCCGGGATTGAGAAGCAGTCACCATTTATCAGGTCCCCTGCAGCTCACTTGTACCCTGGCCTGTCGGTCAGGACGCCAGACCTCTAACAGAGCCCAGGCGCTGGGGTGGGAGGGTGCACGCATCGTCAGAGAAGGTTAGAAAGGACTTTGTAGTGAACAGATACCGAGTCCGCTATTAGATTTCCTGAGCACACAGTTCCGGCATCGTGCGGAGGCACATGACGTCAGAACAGGGCTGAGCACGGGGCAGGGAGCCGCTGAGGAACTGTGCAAAGGAGTGGGGCTCTGATATTTCTGACTCGTACAGTCCGGAGTCCAAAACATACAACGTTAAAAGTGCCCTAGGTACCCACCAGGGTGTTCGTTTCCTAGGGCTTCTGTAACAAATTACTATACATTTCATGGCTTGGAACACCAGAGATTTATTCCCTCAGAGTCTGGAGGCCAGAAGTCCAAAATCAAGGTGTCAGGGCACCGTGCTTCCTCTGAAAGCTCTAGGGGAGAACCTTCATGGTCTCCTCCAGCTCCCGATGGCTGCTGGCTTCCCTGGCTCATGGCTACATGCCTCTGATCTGTCCCCAAGTTCCAGAGTCTTCCCTGGGTCCGTGTCTGCTTCTCTGCCGTCCCTTGTAAGACCACTTGCCATTGGGGTTAGTTAGGGCCCACCTAGGTAAGCCAGGATGGTTCCGCCTTGAGAACTTTTCACGTAATTATATCTGCAAAGATCTTTTTCCCAAGCAAAGTCACAATCCCGGGTTCTGAGGGTTAGGATGAGGACATATCATTTTTGGAGGGCCACGATTCGGCCCACTGCAACATGAAATAAACGAAACCACGGAGTGTCTGGGTGGCTCCGTCGTTAAGCACGTGACTTCGGGTCAGGTCATGATCTCGCAGTGCGTGAGTTCAAGTCCCACGTCCGGCGAGCTCCAGCCCCGCTTTGGGTGAGCACGAGCCTCACTTTGGGTGAGCCCCACTTCTCTCTCTCTCTCTCTCTCTCTTTTTCTGCCTCTTGCTCACTTGCACCCTCTCTGTCTCAAAAGAAAGAAAGAATGAAAGAAGGGAAGGAAGGAAGGAAGGAAGGAAGGAAGGAAGGAAGGAAGGAAGGAAAGGGGAATCATGGAAACTTCTCTCCTCGAGCTACAATCTCCCCTGCAAAATGGGACCGATCCTAATGTGTGCCTGGCAAAGCGGATGTGCTTGTATAGCACAATAGGAGTACAGAGCCACACTGCCTGCCTTAAGTTAGCTGTAGGGGCGCCTGGGTGGCTCAGTCACCTAAGCATCTGACTCTTGATTTCAGCTCAGGTCACGATCTCACGGTTCGTGGGTTCGAGACCCGCTTCAGGCTCTGTGCTGACTGTGCAGAGCCTGCTTCGGATTCTGTCTCTCTCTCTCTCTCTCTCTCCCCTTTCCCCCATTTGCACTCTCTCTCTCTAATAAATATTTTTAAATTTTTTTTTTTTAAATTTAGCTATTGATATGCTCCCCCATGCAGATTTAGTGAGCACGTGTTTAGTTCATATATATTTCACCCAGAGTTACTGAGCACCTACTGTGTGTTAGTCACCGTCCAGGATGGCGGGGACATGGCTGTGGAGGAGATTAATGGTGCCTGGTGGGACGGCGTTTGCACTGTATTATGGGAGAACGAACAAAGACAAGAAATCAATACCGGCACATAATTCTTTTAAAAAAGTCGTTCCGGATAATGATAAGGGCTAGGAAGAACATTTTTTCAGGAGTGTTGCACGATAAAAAGACTGAGGGGGAAGGGGTCACCTTAGATAGGGTGGCTTGGGAGGCCTCCACAGGTGGTAACAGTTCCTCTGAGACCTGCATGGTGAGAAGGAGCTGGCCAAAAGCAGGTGGAATGGTGTCTGAGGCAAAGGGAACAACAAGTACGGAGGCCTTGTGGCCTTGAAGATGGATGCACTGTATTATTGATGGCAGGGATGCCCCTGTCTAACAGAGCCTTTGCATTTATAGCGTGGTGCTTATAAAAGCCCTCCAGTACCGTGGCCACTCACTCACTTGTTCAGCAAATAGTTCTGGCTCTCTGCATCTCCTCGCCCTGATGCCCGAGTGGGGCACACGAAGGGCAGAAGTGCTGTATTGCTTCTGGGTAACAGCGTTAGATTCGCGATGTGATTAGATTAGCGCCCTCGCTCCAGGATGGAGACCAACAATTTTGAAGACGGGTGGCTCACCCATGATCCTAGGCACCCGAGCGGCCACCGTGAGGAAAGCCACCCGGCTGACCCGGGACTGATGCGACACGTGAGTAAAAACCGCGAGCGAGAATAACCTCTAGTTGCTTTACATCCCTGAGACGGGAGGGTTGTTTGTTACTGCACGTGATCTAGCCTATCCTGACCGATTCACTCCCTTCTTTTAGTTTTTTTTTTTTTTTTTTTTAGCTTTTTAAAAAATGTTTATTTATTTTTGAGAGAGAGAGAGACAGAGTGTGAGCAGGGGAGGGGCAGAGAGAGAGGGAGACACAGAATCGGAAGCAGGCGCCAGGCTCCGAGCGGTCGGCACAGAGCCCGACGCGGGGCTCGAACTCACAGACCGCGAGATCACAACCTGAGCTGGGGGCTTAACCCATGGAGCCACCCAGACGCCCCTGATTCACTCACTTCTGCTGAGCACCCCTCACACCTTTCCACCTCCGGGTTTCCACCTCAGGGGGCTAAGGTCACAGTGGAGAACAAACCATCAGGTTGACAAGAGTTGCTGGTTGAAGAGGCAAGTTCCCACGGCTCTTACAGACAGAGACGCTGGAAACCCAGAGGAGCTGCGTAGGCAGCGACAGCTCACATGAAATAGGAGATTCCCAGGAGAAGCAGCAGCCTGCCTGAGCCCCCACCAGCCAGGGCATCCCCTCACCAGGGGCCCTCACGCTCACATTCCCTCCCTCAACTTCACGAATCCCTTCAATATTCCCTTAGTGGGCTTCTGCAATCACCCCGCGGCCAACAAGCCTGCGTGCTACAAGCCAGCGAGCCTGATCCCTGGGCTGAGCAAGGCACTTCTGGGGCATCAGCATTACTCATCTCTGGGACGGGAACAGATTACAAGCATCTGGTGATGGAAACAAAATGCCTGGACGGGCACGGAGTCGCTGCTTTCGTCCTCCTAAACCAGAAGCCCACATGTCGAATGCTCCCGAGAGCCAGGCACTCAACCCAAACGAGCGAGGCAGGCCAGGCGGGGCCAGCGGCGAAGGGGAGGGTGCCCGGCTGACGCTGCTTGGCTCCAGCGGGGCAGGGTAGCCGGACATTCCGATTCCGTGCACAGAAGCCAGATATCTAGATCCCATAAAATATCTGATTATAAAGTACTGTCAGCTAAACCACACCCGCGGTTTTCACTGGGGCTCTTTACCAAGTATTTTTAGACCTGCCCCTCCCCAGGAATAAGGTAGACGTGCATTTTCCTTCTCCTCTTGAGAATGAGCATGGCCACGTGACTTGCTTTGGCCAATGAAGTGTCAGCAGAGGTCACATACGTCGCCCCCGTGCGGACACTATAAAAGCTAGTGCGCCATCCACCCGAGCCCTTCCGGTGGCCTCCGTCACTGTGGAAGGACGTGAAGAGCTAGGGCACTGGCTGGGTCTTTCGCTTCCGGTAAAAACAAACGAGCGGAGTAACCCGCTGGCAAAAACACCATGCACGTATTGCACGAGCAAGAAATAAATGTTATTTACCCTTCTAAAAATGTGGGGGATGTTTGTTACGGCGGCATAGCCTAACTTGTCATGACTGATACAAACACTCTACACGTGACACCAAACAAGTCTGTGGCCAGGTTCTGTGATGGGCAATCCAGATGAATCACTTTTCCCTTCTTTCTCTCTTTCCGTATTTCAAACATTTCCTTCCTTCATCATTTCTATTGGGCTCATTCAGCAGCCGCCAGCGGACGCTTCCTAGAGGTGTAGCAAGGAGGGAGGCAGACCTGGTTTCTGCCCTGTGATGCTTCCGATGTATGGGAGAGGCAGGCCCGATTACAGAGAACAAAGAAGCATGGGGTGAGTGCTGTGATGAGTACAGATTAACCCTTTTCAGACTTTTGTTGGTAAAGGTCGTCCAGGGCAAACTAGGGCGATGGTTCCCAAGGGCTGCATTTTGAAACCCTGGTTTAGACCAGCTGGTTGCAAATGTTTGGCAAGGATTTTGCAACCTCCAGTAAATTACCAAGAGTTTCCCATCTCCCTGCCTTCTTCCTTCCCTCCCTCCCTCCCTTTTTCCTTCCTCTCTTCCTTCCTTAAATTAATCAGACGCTAACCCCAGCGTCCCTCACTTACAACCCACTGCATTTTCCTGAGTAGGACAGATCGTGATCCAATGGTAGACGCCATGCCTAAAGCGAATGCCTACCTCATGACACCGTTGTGTAAGTTGACTGTGTAACACAGCACAACATCTGAAAGACCGAGGGCAGTAGGCAAATGTGTTAGCTGTTATTAATGGAAGGTCTGGTGTGTACATTATGAGGGTGTCACGCACGCGACCGTCGTTTTTCACGGCCGAAGATAGGGAAGCATGGCTGAGATAAGAGTTAGCTTCCAGGGGGAAACCAACAAAGGTGAGGAACCAGCCTAGGGGTTCTCGTGGGCATCGTCACATGCGATCCTCCCCCACAAGCCTACAACGTCCTCATTATTATGTGCATTTGACAGATGAGGAAACTGAGGGTTGGGCAGGCTAAGTCCGTTGCCAGGCGGTGAGGGGCAGAGTCTGGATCCATCCGGATCCACGTTTATCTGAGTACAAAACCACGTACTGAATCGTGACTTTTTACCTCCCCAGCTAATGTACTCTGAAGGCGTGCACTTGAGTCTTACCTGATCAGAAGTTGACCTCCCTGCAGTGTCCCCTTGTGGGGAAACAATGCTTCATGGCGAAGAACTCAACTTGGCCTCCTGGGGGTGTGTCTTCTCTCCCGACCACTAATCCCTAGGTTTGGAGGGGTCTTCTATCACAGGACCCAGACCCCAGAGTTGTCAGTGTGGAAAAATACAGTAGGCTTTGAGGGTCCACCAGCAGGCCCTTAGCCCAGAGGGTGCATGGAGGTGGGAAGAGGCTCAAAGCCCATCCTTTCTGCTAGCCTCAAGCAGCTGCCTCTCTGTCTCGGGAGCCTCGCCCCATCTCCCCAGCAGACAAGAGGTCATGTGCAAACAGAGAATAACGCATTCTCTACCAGACTGCGGGACTGGGTTGTCTGCTCCTCCCCGGTGCAGCCCTGGGATGCAGCAGGTGCTTCTGAGCCACGACAGCCAGGCCTCTTTAGCCTGGGTCTCAGTTTTCCCATCTGCAAAATGGGAATAACGCTGTTTCTTATCTAGAGTCGGTGAAAGAATTTAAAAAGGTGATGATGTGAGTCCTGAGCACAACTTGAGCCCTCCTCGAGGACAACTGCTACAACCAGACCCTAGCAACCACACCGCGGCGACAGCAACAAATAACTAGCATGACGGGGGATGCATCCTCTTTGGTGGATAGAGCGGCTCCCCTTCCTCGGTGCAACAGGTGGAGACTGTCCAGACCCCAACGTACTCATACCCCAGAGCGCCCGCCGAACCCCAACCCACCCTGACGTCGAAATCCTGAGCCACAGGGTTCATGCTTACCCACAGATGCCAAAAAGATGCTTGGATGTCATTTTGCGTAAACGGCTTCCCTGCAAGCAGGTTCGCTTGGGAATCAGGCCACCTTGGTTCCATTCCCTGCTTAGCCACATCCTAGCTGTGTGTGGTGGGTGCTTAATTAATGGCAACTTCGAGGGGAGAGAGGAGGGCCAGGGGAAGCAAAGGGGTGTTTAGGGTCACTTTGAATCAGAAGCGATGACCCCGTGTAGAATCCTGAGTGAAGCCTGTGGCTCTGGGTGCAGACAACCTGGGTTGGAACACCCACAGCTGTGTGACTGCGGGCGAGATCCTTCACTTTCCTGCCCATAAGACAGGAATGATACCAACAGCAGCTGATTCCTAGGGTTGCCGCGACAAGTGTCAGACACGGAACAAAGGTAAAATACAGATGACACTTGGATGCCCTTATCGAACCAAAATCTGACAACATCACCTAATTTCTTTCTTGTTTACTTTTTTTTTTTAACGTTTAGTTTTTCGAGAGAGAGACAGAGACAGAGCACGAGCAGGGGAGGGGCAGAGAGAGAGAGGGAGGCACAGAATCGGAAGCAGGCTCCAGGCTCCGAGCTCTCAGCACAGAACCCGACGCGGGGCCAGAACTCATGAACCCGGAGATCATGACCTGAGCCGAAGTCGGACGCTTAACCGGCTGAGCCACCCAGGCGCCCCATACGGCACCACGTAATTTCAAGCCTGGCCTGTGCTGGGTGAAATCTCACTTCCGGAGGCTTCCGCAGAAGGAGCGTCGTCCAGCCTGGCCTTCTGGAATCCACCTTTTGAAACCAGCAGTTAACAACGTCCGACAAAGTTGCATTGTTTTCACCTCGGCGAGGAGCGCGTGTTCCTTCCTTGGGCGCTTGCCTTTGAAACTCGTAGCTACCGTCTGGTACAGCCTTTTCTGTCTCTAAGACTCCTGGACAGCCAAGCAAAGCTGTCCTGGAAACCTGATCTCCCAGACCCTCAATTCTAATCACGGTGTTCCTTAGACTTGGGCTCACCTATAAATCATTTTTAATGACAGTTTGAGAAGAAAGAAGTCGCAAAGCAAATCTTACATGACGTTCTCATCACCAACGGCATTTAATATCCTAAATCACATGCTTTATGGCGCTGCATCGCGGGCCCGTAAGCAGAATGAAGGAGGACTATTATTTTTTTTTTTTTTTTTTTTTTTTGCCTTCTGCGCACCTTTTGTGTGCTTGGGGTCACTCGCTTTAGGGAATTCTTGGCTGTTATGTTTGGGGGGTTCATGTGGGGGAAGTTAGGATGGTCAGAGGGTCCGCCAGGATTCTTGGGGGACTTTTACACAATGAGGTGGCCTATTGCAGTGGTTATCCAGAGCCAGTAATATGAGAAAGTTATGAGAATATAAGCCAGGCCTGATCTGGGGTTCCTCGCCGCTCACCTGAGGGGCCCCTTCCCTTCCAGGGAAGCCGATACAGTGAAAAATCAAACCAAAGCGACAGCAAATAAAAACAGGCCCTACCTCTCCTCTCCCCAAAGCCCAGCCAGACTTGAGAATAAATGGGAACTTCGATATTCCAATTCCCTTCCACCTGACAGATATTTTCCGAATACGATACAATTGAATCTAATTTTTAAAAATAATTTATTGTTGGGGCGCCTGGGTGGCGCAGTCGGTTAAGCGTCCGACTTCAGCCAGGTCACGATCTCGCGGTCCGTGAGTTCGAGCCCCGCGTCGGGCTCTGGGCTGATGGCTCAGAGCCTGGAGCCTGTTTCCGATTCTGTGTCTCCCTCTCTCTCTGCCCCTCCCCCGTTCATGCTCTGTCTCTCTCTGTCCCAAAAATAAATAAACGTTGAAAAAAAAAATTTTTTAAATAATTTATTGTCACGTTAGCTCAGATACAGCGTACACGGTGTCGTCCCGGCTTCGGGAGTGGATTCCGGTGATTCATCGCTTACGTACCCACCAATGTTTGAGTGCCTACTGCGTGCTCGGCGCTGGGCCAGCTGCTGGCAGAGGAGGGGCTCTTTAGGGCGACTGTGTCAGCCTTCAAAGTGCCACACACACGCGTGTGCAAAAGGAGGGACTGGGGCCACTGGAAGCAGCCAGAGCAGCGCCTGGCAGAGTATCTGCTCCGTGAATGGTTAGTGAACGAATGATCAGGTCAAAGAACCAACAGTAGAATGAAGTCATCGAAGAGACACCAATGCGCGGGACGAGCGTTTGCTTCCTTCTCGCCCCTCTTTTCATCGCCTGCCTCGCGTGTTAGCAAGAGGATCTGGCGTCACGTCGCCTTAACTCACCGTGAGGTGTCATCTGTGCTTGCAAGAGATGTTGACCATCGTCAAGAAGACATCCGGAAGACCCGGGTTCCTCTCCTGCCTTTGATTTCTTGGGAATGAGCCATGGGAGAGACCTCTCCTTGACTTGCACGTGTTCGCAATGGGCCAGGAGGAAGATGGCTTAACTCCCGGTAACAGGATGTACTGTGCCCTCCTGTTCCAGTGTGGGGGCTCCTAAGAGAGGGGTTGAAATCGTAAAGGCAACATTAGCTGGGCTTCTCCCAAGTGTGACACTGAACTCAGGCCTCTGGGTGCATCAGCTCCCTTAGCTTTCCTTACACCCTGCAAGGACGATGCTTGGAGAGAGGGGCTGGGAACAGGAGGTCAGTGGATCGGGGCACAGGGCTTAGCACCGTAAATGCTCCGTGAATGGCAGCTTCTTTGGTATCTCCTCAGTTTACAAGTGAGGAAACTGAGGACGAGGGAAGGGAAGGGTGGAAAGAGCCTATGAATCAAGGCATCCAGATCACATGAGCTTCTTTCTTTTTTTTTAATTTTTTTTTATGTTTATTTTTGAGAAAGAGGGAGAGATGGAGCGTGAGCAGGGGAGGGGCAGAGAGAGAGGGAGACACAGAATCCGAAGCAGGCTCCAGGCTCTGAGCTGTCAGCACAGAGCCCGACGCGGGACTGAACCCACAAACCGCGAGATCATGACCTGAGCCGAAGTTGGACGCTCAGGCGACTGAGCCACCCAGGCGCCCCTAGATCACATGAGGTTCTAATCTTGATAGGGAGTTCCTCCTGACACTGGACCTAGGTAACTTTGGGGACGTTACTTCACTAAGAACAAAAACCACAATAAATTGGATCCTGTGAAATTGCCAGTTTCCTACATTAGCAATGTTTGAACACAGCGATGTCATAACCTCAATAAAAACAACTCAATAAAAACAACTTCCTCATAGAGTTTGTGCGAGGATTAAAAGATATGCAAAAACCGAGCACAGCACCTGGCAAATGGTAATCCCCCAGTAAACACAGGGGAGTTAGCTTAGTTATCATGTCCATGGCTTTGGTGGATAAAGGAAGACGTGAGATGGACCCATATCGGCATTGGAAGCAAAGCTCCCACGGTGTTTTCCACTGCTGGACATGCCTGTGTCACAGGGGCCCCATCCCCTCCTCCTGGGCTTGGTGATACGGGATCAGCAATTTCCTCCACCCCGCCATCCAGGTAAATTATTTACCAACTGCTCTTAACCCCCCTTTTCCACCTCAGGGCAGAGCTTTCTGAGCCCAAGCACCCTCCTTTGAACCAGAACTCTGGAATTGTTCTTGAGGGGTCCCGGTGCCCTTTCTTTCCTTCTTGTCCGGGGGAAGGAGGTGTGCGTTACAGGTTAGAGCAAACTGAGGGAGAGGGAGGCCATGTCCCTAAGTCTATCACAACTAGAATTTGGCTTCCCTGAAGCCGGGTATCCCTCGGGAACATCTTTATCTTCATCATCATTGTAATTATGGTCATCATCACATTACCAACAATGTCTATTTTTCCATTAGCTACTACTGCTCCTTTGTCAATTTCTTCCTTTTCTTCCTCCTCCTTCCTGCCTTCTTCTTTTTATCCTCCTCCTCCTCCTCGGCTGCCTCTTCCTCCTCGGCTGCCTCTTCCTCCTCCTCTTCCTCCTCCTCCTCCTCCCCATCCCTCACCACCATCATTAGACAATGCCACTTCACTGCAGACTTCCTGCCACATTGTTTCCATCTTTCTTCCCAGCTCTTCATTCTACTTGGGGTTTGGGGTTCTTCCTCTCTCCCACCTCCATCATGATTCAGCAACATTCAGAACTTCAGACCTTCCCTAATCCTGTTATCCCTTCACTCCTGCCATCCCAGCACCTAAATGCCATCCCTACCTACCCTAAATCCCATGGCTCAGTGGCATCTCCTAGATCAGAACAAATTGTGGGCTTAGTTAGTGGGCTCAAACCTCAAAATCTAGGGCGAGGTAGGCATGGTGATAGAGCAGATTGAACCATTATTAGGCCCTTCAACAGGTCTGGACTGGATAACATTTTTTTTTTTTTCAACGTTTATTTATTTTTGGGACAGAGAGAGACAGAGCATGAACGGGGGAGGGGCAGAGAGAGAGGGAGACACAGAATCGGAAACAGGCTCCAGGCTCTGAGCCATCAGCCCAGAGCCTGACGCGGGGCTCGAACTCACGGACCGCGAGATCGTGACCTGGCTGAAGTCGGACGCTTAACTGACTGCGCCACCCAGGCGCCCCTGGACTGGATAACATTAAAACAAGGCAGAAAATAACTCCCCACTAACCTCAGCACTGTTCAACAAAACCAAACCAAGAATATTCCCGAATTTAGACAACTTTGGACGTGTCTGCCTTGCTCACGTCCTTAACTATCAGTTGCCCCAATCAACAGGAATTGGATCTAAGAAGGTTCACATCTAACATGACCATAATTAATCGGGTAAAAATTAGTCCAATATGGACCAACGTGCTTTCGTAAGGAAGGTGGAGGATGAGGACAATGATGATGGTGATGGCAGTGGTGATGGTGGCCATAGTGATGATGACAGTGATGGTGAATATGGTGGTGGTGGTGGTGGTGGTGGTGGTGATGATGGTGATGGCGATGGTGGTGATGTTGGTGATGTTGGTGATGGTGGTGGTGGTGGTGATGTTGGTGATGGTGGTAATGTTGGTGATGGTGATCGTGGTGATGTTGGTGATGGTGGTGATGGTGGTGATGGTGATGGTGGTGATGGTGGTGCTGATGTTGGTGATGGTGATGGTGGTGGTGGTGGTGATGTTGGTGATGGCAATGGTGGTGATGTTGGTGATGGTGATGGTGATGGTGGTGGTGGTGATAGTGGTGGTGATGTTGGTGATGGTGATGGTGGTGGTGGTGATGTTGGTGATGGTGATCGTGGTACTGATGTTGGTGATGGTGATGGTGGTGGTGGTGGTGATGGTGGTGATGTTGGTGATGGTGATGGTGGTGGTGGTGATGGTGGTGATGGTGATCGTGGTACTGATGTTGGTGATGGTGATGGTGGTGGTGGTGGTGGTGGTGATGGTGGTGGTGGTGGTGATGGTGATGGTGATGGTGGTGGTGGTGATGGTGGTGATGGTGATGGTGGTGGTGGTGATGGTGGTGGTGATGTTGGTGATGGTGATGGTGGTGGTGGTGATGTTGGTGATGGTGATCGTGGTACTGATGTTGGTGATGGTGATGGTGGTGGTGGTGGTGATGGTGGTGGTGGTGGTGATGGTGGTGATGTTGGTGATGGTGATGGTGGTGGTGGTGATGTTGGTGATGGTGATCGTGGTACTGATGTTGGTGATGGTGGTGGTGGTGGTGGTGGTGATGGTGGTGGTGGTGGTGATGGTGATGGTGATGGTGGTGGTGGTGATGGTGGTGATGGTGATGGTGGTGGTGGTGATGGTGGTGGTGATGTTGGTGATGGTGATGGTGGTGGTGGTGATGTTGGTGATGGTGATCGTGGTACTGATGTTGGTGATGGTGATGGTGGTGGTGGTGGTGATGGTGGTGATGGTGGTGATGGTGGTGATGTTGGTGATGGTGATGGTGGTGGTGGTGATGTTGGTGATGGTGATCGTGGTACTGATGTTGGTGATGGTGGTGGTGGTGGTGATGGTGATGGTGATGGTGGTGGTGGTGATGGTGGTGGTGGTGGTGATGGTGATGGTGGTGGTGGTGTTGGTGATGGTGATGGTGGTGACGTTGGTGGTGGTGATGTTGGTGATGGCAATGGTGGTGATGTTGGTGATGGTGATGGTGGTGACGTTGGTGGTGGTGATGTTGGTGGTGATGATGTTGGTGATGGTGATGGTGATGTTGGTGGTGGTGTTGTTGGTGATGGTGATCATGGTACTGATGTTGGTGATGGTGATGGTGGTGGTGGTGGTGGTGATGGTGATGGTGATGGTGGTGGTGGTGGTGATGGTGATGGTGATGGTGGTGGTGGTGGTGGTGGTGATGGTGATGGTGGTGGTGGTGGTGGTGGTGGTGATGGTGGTGGTGGTGGTGATGGTGGTGGTGGTGGTGGTGGTGATGGTGATGGTGATGGTGGTGCTGATGTTGGTGATGGTGGTCGTGGTGATGTTGGTGATGGTGATGGTGGTGCTGATGTTGGTGATGGTGATGGTGGTGATGATGGTGATGGCGATGGTGGTGATGATAATCATGATGATTGTAATGGTGGTGGTGGTGATGATGGTGGTGATGGTGGCAAAATGACAGCCAGGATGTATTGAGTGGTATTCTCTGTCAGCCACGTGGGTGGTTTACATACCTTACTTCTCACACCCCTATGAGATAAGGAGGTAAGGAAGTGAGGAATATTATTCTTCTTGTATCAATGAGAAAAGCAAGGACATTTCCCAAGTGCACAGAATTGATAACTGGTGGATCAGGGAAAGTCATTCAGCCCAGAAAGAATAACTGAAGCAACCATGAGAAACAAAATTCTCTCCAGGGTCTTGGCTTTCTTCACCCTGTCTGCACCCCTGTTCTTGGGTTCTATGACACACCCCATCCCCATTTTTCTTAAGCTTCAGTTGATTTCTATTAATTTAAAACAGAAGAATGTTAACAAACGCAGTCACAGAACTTCCTATACAAAAGCAGTGATGCCTCCTAACGGAGAGTATGGTGATTTTTTTAAAAAGTGACTTTGAGCCAGGGCCAGGATTAAGGGGAGACCAAGGTGGCACCTAGGGCACACAATTTAGGGACACCCTCACACTCAGGGTCACGTGAGTGGGGGGGGGGAGACTTGCACAGACCTGAGCGTGAGTGCCTCCTTAAATTGCATGCCCTAGGCTCCTCACTTCCTTCACTCCAGACTCAGCCCTGCCTAAACAATTCCTTTCCTTTTCTGTCATGGTTTTCTTGGCTATAAAATGAGAAAATTGAATCCAGGATCACAAAGAACCATCTTGGGTGTGATATTCTGATTCTGGCAAACAAATGACACACTTGTTACCAGCTCCACGTCCCATGTCTGTGCCAGACATCACTAATCAATCATGGCTGCTTCTTGCTGAGTGCGGACACGGTCTCAGCATCCAACTCTGCGCAGAGCCACGATGGTGTACTGCCAGATGTTTAGAGTCAGCCAATGAAAGGAAACCTCTTAATGTCAGGGACAGGGTTTTACTTGTCTCCCTCTCTCTCCCCAGTGTATATTTTCAAATTAAACCAAACTGGACCAAGAATGTGCACAGAGAACTACCTGTGCAGGCAATATGAATAAACACGCAGATATGGATGTGGACACACACACACAAATCACATCCACGATGTGTCACGGCCTACATGTAAAGTGAGGCCAGATTAGCCCCCAAACAATGCGAAGATGATGTTCTTTGCAACCTCGTTAATGTCAAAATAATGATTTAAAATCGAAATAATATGAGTCCAGAAATCCAGAACATTCCGGGATTTGCCACTTTAATTACCTTAAACAGATCTCAACATCATTACAAAGGGGGGAAGGGAGTTTGGTGTCTATGATTTGCTGGTGCCCAAGCATGCCTTGAGATGTTTTCCGCACTCAGATAGCACTAGAAACAACCCCACATACACACGGATGTGGACGCGTGCCCAAAGAGACACACATAACACTCACACATGCACAAATGTTCACTGTTAAGCACCTAGACTTGCACACACCACCCCTGTGCGTTGTTCACGTTCGTACACATGAGCACCTACACCGTAAACATGCGTGCACATGTGTGCACGTGGCAAAGCGCACAGACCCACAAACACACAAGATGGCACTCGCATCCGCCCTCATGGACACTCACAGACACAGGTACACAGTACACCCTTGCAGGCGCCCACCTGGGTATGTCTGTGCACACCTACGCTCATGCACCCACATTCACACCCACACAAGCATGCCCGGTGTCCGTGCACATATATATCCATTTGCACACCCGTGTGCATCCGCACACACTGGCTAGTCCCGAAGCCCTGAATTTTCACGCATACCCTGCCACATGTCCGCACTCTCACAAACACAATCAGATGCCCGCGTTCTCACACGTACGCTCCTACGTGGCTGTGCTCGCACACACATAGACACACACGCGCACACACACGCACACACACACACACACACACACACACACACACACACAGGGTCTGCGGACCCTCCAGCATAAGACCCCGGGGAAGGCTGCGCCTCTGCAAGCCTGTGCAGTCAGGGAGCCTGGTAAGAATCATGGGATTGGCTCGACAGTGATAACAATTTCCAGAGCCCACAGAAGGGGAGCCTAATCCACAGTGAAAAGCTGACAGGGCCGGCGCCTCCGCGTGCTTCCTGCCAGCTCCCGCTAACTCAGCCCAGCCTGGGAAAGTGGCAGAAGCCAGGTGCCCTCAAGCCATATCACCTCCGGTCTGATGATGCCAACATTTTGACAAAGCTGGGCAACACAGCCGGTAGGTGTGAGGTCGGAATTAATTTTCTGTTGGAGGGTCAAGTGCATTAGTGAGCTTTTGGCTGGCTTGCATTGTTCTTCTTCTGCTCCTTTTTGCAAGAGGGAGAGAAAAACAAGGAGACCGGGCATTCCTTCCTGGAGCTGTTTTCTTCCTTCTCTTCTCCTCCCTTCGGGGAGCTTGGCCCCTTTTTCTAAAGCCCAACAGACCCCCCGTGGGCTCAGAGACGGACTGCCCTGGAGAGCTCAATTCTCCCACTGCATTTGGAAAGTCTCAGGTTAGATCTGCCTTAAAGGATAAGGGATAAGTATAAAAGAATAAAACCTACACCTCAGCCTTTAGGGAGTTTCAATGGACACAAATTTGGAAAAACGAATGGGTTTCATTGCAGGCTGTGTCCCTGATCGATTAGTAGTGGCTGCCGTGGATGTCCCACGGAGCAGTTGCAGCATAAACGGAGCTATTTAAAAAAGAGAGAAAGGAAGAAATACAATGCGACGGGTTACAAATAAAGAGGAAGCTCAGTAAATAAGTGTGTTTAAAACCTGAAAGAAAAGAAACCAAGAGAAAAAAAAAAAAAAAAAAAAAATGCCCCAAAGACTCAATAAGAAAATTTAAGGAAGAAGTGACATGTAAGCAAGAGTCATAAGCTCAAATGCCTTTCAGAGCCAGGAAGGTGACATAATGATTAATGTGGCCCAGATGGGGCCTCCGCTGAGCTCTGGAGCATAGTTCTCATTTCAGCTGCAAACAAAAAAATGAACAAACAAAATAAAACAGAAACGGACTCACAGATCCTGTAAACAAAGTTGGTTTAACAGAGCGGGGAGGGGTTGGGGTTGGGGAAGTAGGTGAAGGGGGCTCAGAGGTACAAACTTCCAGTTACAAAACAAGCAAGTCGCGAGCACGTAATGTGCAGGACGGCCAGTCCTAGTCAATAGTGTTGTGATAACTCTGTTTGGTAACAGATGGCAGCTGGACTTCCTGCTGGGGATCGTTTCACAACGAATCGAAATACGGCGTCACTGACGTTACCCGTGAAACTAAAAGGATGTGGTGTGTCGACCCTACTTCAGCGAAAAGCTAATACTGAGGACATAAAAATACAGAGGAAGTTGCTACCTGCTTCTGTTCCTACGCTATGGAAAACGCCAGGTGTCATCACGGCTACCGATTTTTTTTGTGTTTTCAAGAGAAATCAGAAACGCGGGCGAGTTGTTTTTCATGTGAAATTTTCATGATTTTTATGGCTGCCCCAAATTGTTTATTTAAAAAAAAAATCATGCTGTAGCGGACACCCCCCCCTCCTCCTCCCAAGTAGGTTGGATCTGTCCCCGAGGTGGCCAGTCTGGCCCTTTGTTTTAGGACCAACTGGGCGCGTAAGAGATGTCAGCCACCGGGATCTGGGTTTCTCTTGTGCACCAGGAGAATCGTGGGAGTGAAAGATGGCACGCCGCATCGTCGCCCTGGAACCTTGAGCATCAGAGAAGATTGTGCCGAGAAACCAGCTCTCTGGTCACCCCATGCTAAATCAGCTCATCTGCACAAAGCGCTCAGAACGGCGCCCTGCACGCAGGGCGCACAACTTCAGCTGACGTCCTGAGAAAACCACAGTCCGGTCTCTGTGTCGCTCTCTTGTTCTCGTGTGGTGCGGCGTGATGGAAAGGACTTGGGTCTTGACGTTCAAGGTTCTCAGTTCTACCATCTCACCTTTGGTCCAGCACCGATTCAGAGGGAGGGGACAGCCGAGTCACACACTGAAGGGTGGCGAGGAGCTTGCCTGCCGGGTGGCATGTGTAAAGACCGAAAAGGGGACCTTGAGGCAGAAAGAACGCGTCGAAGAGAAAGTTCCGCGTCCAGTGGGTGGGCTCCTGGGCACGATCCAGTTGGAGCAGGATCCGCGATCAGGGGCTGCAGAACCAAAGGGTTCACGAGTCTGAGAAATCAAGTTTGAAAACGGCGTCCACAGGCTTGGGACACATTTCTTATCTGTTACATCATCTGTGGAAGAATTACCAGAAGAAGATTGTGCACCAAGACACCAACATAAAAACAACTCACTTTCCTGGGAAGGATCTCAAAGACCGGTGACCCAATTCCCAGATCATATTTTAAAAGGATGTTGTAAAATTCCCTTATAAAAGAAGAGGCCGGGAGGCAGCCGTCGCTCCTCTCTTTTTAGTACGATGGTGACAGAATGCCGTGGGCACAGAAGGCACAATTTAAAAGGAAAAGCAAGCCCTCCACAGAAAAGGATACCTTTTTCATCTGGGAAAACGCAGGGGGATTTAAGTGAGATAAAGCTCCAGTCTCCCGGCTCAGGGACCCTCCGGCAATCGCTTTGCAAGCGTGACCCTTGCTCACGTCCATCCTTTGCCTTCCCGTCATCGGTTCTTGTCTCCCAAACAGGAGGACACTGACAGGGCAGACGCACAGCTCGCTCCCAGTTAGGAACAGCCGGCTGTTCCCCAAACCCCGCACCTTCAGAGCGGGAAGCCACTGGGGACTGCCTGACTTGCTTTCTTCCAACTCGTGGCTTGCTCGGAAAGACGCCAGCCCTGGATTTCCGCGACGCTTCCGGGACCCAGGATCGACATTCTTGCAAACTTCTGGAAAACCGGAAAGACATCCCCTGCCCGCTTGTCGGCCATGATTTGATCTCCCCGCTTCGCCGCACTGACATGAGCAATGGATCCCTGTAGAGCTTATGCTGTATCGTGACTCATTTCGTTTCACTCACAGGCCGTGGAAAGAAAAGTGTTTCGTGAGCGTGTTCTACGTGCCAGACGCCGTCTAGGCACTGATGATAGAGGCAGGGAACGGGCAAAGGCCCCGGCCGTGTGGGGTGGACGTTCTCCGAACCGGGTGGATTTCCCTCGTCTATCTGCCTGATGGCTTCTTCTTTCCAGAACCAAAGATGCGGCTCCAAGACCTCGGCCGCCTCCCCAACTCGTTCTCTGCCCCCACCCCTGCCCCAAAGGGACTCCCTCCCGCTCTAGTTCATGCTTCCTGGCCTCCTGCCTGCCTCCGTCCCCCTGCCCGGCCACCGAGCAGCTGCTGTGCCTTTAGCACAACGCCTGAGACAGAGCGATGGCTCAAAACTATCAGCCGGGGCGCCTGGGTGGCGCAGTCGGTTAAGCATCCGACTTCAGCCAGGTCACGATCTCGCGGTCCGTGAGTTCGAGCCCCGCGTCAGGCTCTGGGCTGATGGCTCAGAGCCTGGAGCCTGTTTCCGATTCTGTGTCTCCCTCTCTCTCTGCTCCTCCCCCGTTCATGCTCTATCTCTCTCTGTCCCAAAAATAAATAAACGTTGAAAAAAAAAAATTAAAAAAAAAAAAAAAACTATCAGCCGTGATTAGCCTTCCATGGAACAAATGTTGGGGGGAGTCCTGTGACCGACATCCCTGCTATCACCGCTGGTGGGTGCTTCTGTAGGAGACCACATCTCCCAGCCCCTTTGCCCTTAGGAAGAGCCACGTGACCCGCTGAGACCGGGGAAATGTGGACAAAAGTGGCACGTGTGTCTGCGAGGCTGAACGGGGGGAAATCCTCTAAGGCAGATGCCAACGATGCCGAGGCTCTGGGGGAGGCCCTTGAACTTGCCATTGGGGGTGAGGGGTGGGGCTGCATGTATGCAGGCTCGGATGGATGAAGAGTGATCGTGGCTGCTTCCATGAGAGACACCTGTCAGGCTCAGGACAGACTTCATTTCCTTCCCAGCAGCCCAGGATAGACGCCCGTAGGCACCTGGCGAGGTGGCCACCAACCCCCTGGGTATCCTTTCCTCTCCACAAAGACCTTGTGCTACTTCTAGGTGCACACTAAGTGATGCATCATGTGACCCTGCCCATGTGATCATAGCTGATGGGTCCAGGGGCAGTCACCTGACTGAGCCGATCAGAGTCTCTATTGGAAATCGGTAGCTGGTAAGGTGAGAGGCCAGGCGTCATGGCAGCGTGGTGGGCAGAGACCACGATCCTTCCGACTGAAGTCCCACCACTGCCCTTGTCCCTTCCTTTGGTGAATCTTGGTTGTCCCGCTAAATGAGGATATCCTGAGATCCTTTCACGCCACCCAGCAAATGGCTTTCTTTTGTTTTTCGTAAGCTAGCTGAAACTGATCTGTGTCGTTTGCAACCAAAAAGGTCTCAACGGTGCATTGTGGTGGGCATATAGTAGGACTTTTGTAAGTATAATGTGATGAATGAAAGATGTATGACAGAACAGAAGAAAGGGGAGGGCAAAAATCAGAGAGATAGAGACGAAGAAAGGGGGGGGGAGGGAGAGAGGGAAAGAAAGGAAGGAGAGAATTGGTTGCGATTCATCAGATCCATCCAATGGACACAGAACCTCAGTTTTCGGTCCCTGGCCTCAGTCTCTCAACCCGTAGAATGGGAGGAGGGTTGTAAATGAGCTGGGAACTCCGCTCCAGCTCTGCTGTTCTAAATGTGGCTGGATTTGGTGGATGCTAAGAGGCCAACACTTGAGTGTGCCAAAATACACACCCACGGTCAACTGCATTTGAGACTGGTATTACAGTGGGAGCTTCGGGAAGGCCAGGAGACTCATCGCCTAACTCAGCAACACCCCAAACATGACTCAAGTTGACCACTAAAAGCCAGCACACCTGTTTTCCAAGTGACAGACAACAGAAAAGAATTTAAAAAAAACACAAAGTCTTTTCTCCCCCAAGAAAGAGGGAAGACCGCTGGGAAGTGAGGGACGGGAGTTCAAGCCCAAGCTGGTCTGAGGTCCGGGCGCCTTCACCAGTGTCTCTGCTCTGGGACCAGCTCCCACAGTGAGCAGCTGAAGGAGTCCTTACAGAAACGGGTCACGGGGCGCACGCAGCTCGGTGGCAGGAGGAAGGATGCCCTCGAACAATTCACCAAACATGCTCGACGCGGTTCAGTTGTTCTTATGCGGCAGGGAGAGCGGCGAAAATGACCAGGGCAGCGCGTTCCGACCGCAAACCCCTACCCCGCTGCTTCTGGTTCGGTAGGTCTGGCTGGCAAAGAGCTAGGCACAGAAATGTCAAAAATGCTCCCCGGATGAGTCTGAAGAGCGCCTCTCATTAAGGACCACTGGAGGCTCTGGGACCTCCAAATCCTACGTTCCGATCCTAGCACGGCCCTTGACTGGCTGTGTGACCTAAGGCAAGTAGCTTCACCTCTCTGCACCTCTTTCCACTTGGCAAAGGAGCTCGTGAAGCCATTCTTTTTTACTGTGAAGATTTCATAAGGGATGCATGGGAAGGGCACCAACCCCGGGTCCTGGCATGTATCAACCTCCAGGGAAACCCGAATTCCCTTCTCCCATCAGGAAAGGGCAGGGAGACAGCACTTTGCTCCTTCCTCCCTCACTTCCCTTGACCTTCAGAAGCCCAGAAAAGGCGGGAGAGCTCCTTTTGAAAGGGTCTCCTCTTCTGGAAGCCAACCTTGAACTTCTCAGCTATCACTTGGAGCCTGGGGTTCGCCCGCTTCCATAAAAGATGCAGAAAGGTGGGCGGAAAGGGGACCTGCACAGATCATCACCGAGAGTTACTTGACGGGCTTGAAAACTCTAATTGCTGGTAATGGCCAACCTGTTGGGTGGTATTTTATTAACGCTGATAGATTTTTACAGGATTTTTCTCACATTCCTCTCCGAGGGCCTCAGGAATGCATTAAATATTAACATGTAGTGCTCTGGATTGTTCAGTTAAAGATGCCCTCCTGATGAGGTTTCCCGCAAGTTAGAGGCCCCGAGAAAGCAGGCAGCACAGGACGGATGCGTCCCGCCAGCCTTGGCAGAGGAGATAATAAAATAATAATAATCCCAAGGGTTTGCTGCGGGCTCACCACGGGCCCGGCGCTATGCTAAGCACTTTACATTTTTTAAATACACACAATAACCCTACAAAGAAGGTCCCATCAGCCTCCCTGTCCTGCAGAGGGGGGAAACAGAGGCTTCTATTTCAAAGCTAGCAAGAATGAGAAAGAAAGGAACAATGCTAGCCAGGGTTCGGAGTCTGGCAGATGATGGCTCTTCCCCCCCCCCCCCATCCTCTTATTGGCTACAGGGCCTCAAGAAAGTTAGCAAACTTTTCACAGCCTCGGTTCCTTTTATTTTTTTTACACATTGGGGCTTATCGCCGTTTCACAGGTGAGGAAATTGAGGCTCGAGGTCACAGAGCTAACCAATGGGGGGCCCGGAGCACTGGACGGTCTTGGATTTGGTCCAGTTAGTTATTCCTGCATCATGAGTAACTTTGAAGCGCAGTCGTCTGAAATAGCCGCTTCCTTGCGTACCCGATTTTACAGGTCAAGAGTTGGGGGACGGCTCAGCTGGGCAGTTTGCCTATGATCCACCCGCACTTAGCTGAGGACTTGCTTCCAAGATGGCTTTTTTACTCACCTGGGCTTCTCCTTCTCTGTATGGCACCCCCCCCAAACCCCCGCCTCCAGGGCCTCTTTGGGTGTCCTGGGCTTGCTCCTAACATAGTAATGTGGAGTAGTCAGACGACTCGTATGGTCATTGGTTGGCCCCCAGAACAAGTCCTCCGAGAGACAGGAAGTGGGAAGCATACTCCATATTCTATTCCGCCATATTCTATTGGCCAAAGCAATCACAGACCACAGACCTCTCTTGCTTCACCTGGAGGAGGCATAGAGACCCCTCACAATGGAAAAAATGTCAAAGGATTTGTAGGCGTCTTTAATCCGTTTCATGATAACAACAAGCCAATAAATGGTAGCTTTTACTTAGGAAAAAAAAAAAACCATTAAATGAGGCAGCTAATACCCACCCACCTACCCGAGGCTTTTGAGAGGAGTTCATGAATATGAAGGACGATGCCGAATATTTGGCAAAAAACAGGCGCAAAGTAAAAAGTAAGCTCTCTCCCAGCCAAGGAGGGAGAATCATCCCAAGTGTAGGGCTCCCAGATAAAATATGAGACATCCAGGTAAACAATGAATATGGTGTTTTTGTATAAGTATGTCCCATGCGATATTTGGGATATACTTGTACTAAAAAGTTATGTGTTGTTTATCTAAAATTCAAATTTAATTGGATATCCTATTTTTTTTTTTGTTTGCTTGATTTGGCAAATAAATGGAAAAGCTGAGACCAAAAAACTTCTGATGTCAGCTTTTGACCACAGAACCAAGAAAGATTGAATTTGAAAATCTGAGGGGCGCCTGGGTGGCTCCGTTGGTTGAGCGTCTAACTTTGGCTCAGGTCATGGTCTCACAGCTCGTGAGTTCGAGCCCCGCGTCGGGCTCTGTGCTGACAGCTCAGAGCCTGAAACCTGCTTCGGATTCTGTGTTTCCATATCTCTCTGCCCACCCCCCGCCCCACTCATGCTCTGTCTCTCTGTCTCTCTCTCTCTCAAAAATAAATATTTTTAAAAAATTAAAAAAAAAAAGAATTTGAAATTTGAATTGGATGCCATACATGTGCTGTCCACACTTCCAGCGCTCTTTCGTCTACTCATGCCAAGAAAGAAGGAGAAGAGTAAGAAAGCAGAAATCTCAAGGCTTCTCAACCTTCCAACCATCTTAATCCCAATAGTAAGGGTAGGTGTCTGTAATAGTAAATGTAGGTACATTTATACAGTCATGGAACTCACTGGCAAGTCATGCAGCCCTGGAAAAGTGACTTAACTCAGTTTTCTCATCTGTAAAATGGGGGTGATAGTAATAGAAGTTGTCTTTAGAGGGAGACAGAGAGCGTGAATGGGGGAGAAGGGCAGAGGGAGGGAAAGAAAATCCTCAGCAGGCTCCAGGCCCAGTGCGGATCTCGACGTGGGGCTCGATCCCACGACCCCCAGATCACGACCTGAGCCAAAATCGAAAGTCAGACGCTGAACCGACTGAGCCACCCAGGCGCCCCAGAATAATAATAGCAATTTAACCTAAAGGGATATTACGAGGCTAAAGTGAGGAGGTAAAATTATAAAGTGCTTAGAACAGTCCTGATCCACGGTAATCGTTCAATGTTGGCTTTTGTTTAATATCAGTGGAGAGGCAGATATACGGACACACCAAACGCTGCACTCACTGAACCAGTTGAAGTGCTCGAAGACTCTCATCGAGGGTCTGGAAGGCGTGGAAGACAGTCATCATGGGAAAAGCTTAATGAAAGTTATAGCTAAGTAGGGCTACGATGAATGAAGGTGAGTTGGCCGAACAAACAAGGCGAAAGGCTCCCATCCATAGGCAAAAAGCAAAAGCAAGAAAGGAAACAGCTCCAAGTAGTTCAATGCTGATGGGAGCCTGCATCTTCAATGCTGATAGGCGCAGGGTGGAGGCAGACGAGGCCAGAGAGAAAGCCCCACAAAGCTTTGGACGCCACAGATGGTGATGCTCCTTTCTGGGACCCTAAAGTCTTGCATGGGGACCAAGTCCAAACTGTGGCAGTGGGGAAGGGGAAGGGAGGGTCAAGATTGAGGCAGAGAGCCTTTTATATTATTGTGGATGGCAAGACTCAGATTCAAGGTGGGAGGTGACACTACGCTCAAGAGAATAGCCAAGAGAGAAATTTCTGATATCGGGGGAGGAGAGGCTAGAGTTCCAGCTTCCAGCCGCGGCAAGAAACTTGACTTACACAATAAAACACTAGACAAATACATTATACACAAATGTCCCCTTCCCTCACAGCTTGGGTATGAAACCAATGCCTACAATTTGAAGAAATTGGAATTTCTCTTTCCCTGGGACTCTTTGGAGGGATGACCATCCTCCCACGTTGTTCCTTTGACTTTCCAGGTGAGGGTACTATGAGCTCATCCAAAGCTCATAGGAAGAAGTAGCCAAGAAAGTTGTAGCCTATAGTTGTTGTCCTAGTGGTTCCAGATCTAAGGCTGAAAAGAAAATCCTAATAATTTAACCTCTTACCATACAGAATCGAATAATAACTGCCGTGTAGTGAGCTATTGGTCTACGCCAAGTATTGAGTTAAAAGGTTTAAGTGTATTCAGTTATTTTATTCCCACAGCAATCATGTAAGGATTAGTAAAATCACAGCCATTTTGCAAATGAGGAACATGAGGGTTTGGCTTATCACCCAGTCACTCACCTAGTGAGCGGCAGAGACCCAGAGACGCAGGGATCTGTGGCCATAACGTCTATGCTCTTAACTACTGCTCCAGAATTCAACATTTCTCTTTTTTTTTTTTTTTTTAATTTTTTTTTTTTTCAACGTTTATTTATTTTTGGGACAGAGAGAGACAGAGCATGAACGGGGGAGGGGCAGAGAGAGAGGGAGACACAGAATCGGAAACAGGCTCCAGGCTCTGAGCCATCAGCCCAGAGCCTGACGCGGGGCTCGAACTCCCGGACCGCGAGATCGTGACCTGGCTGAAGTCGGACGCTTAACCGACTGCGCCACCCAGGCGCCCCGAATTCAACATTTCTCAAATGGCAAGCCTTCACGCACACCACCTGTACTTTGATTTTCTTAATAAGATTATTTTTAACTAAGTGCATTTTAACTCACTCTGAATAATAACATTAAAAACATCCAGAAATCCATAAACATTAACACAGAGTACAACCGTTCAAATAAGTACCGTTTCTACAATACTGCGTATCGAGCACCAGAAGACAGCACAGAAGAGTAGTTACCGCTGGGAATCGTTTGTATGAAGTTCAAGATCAGACCACCTAGTCTGTAGCGGTAGAAATCGGAACAGTGGTTTGCCTTTGGGAAGCAGGGTGAATGAATAGGATAGAACAGGGCAATGGCAATGATCTACATTTTGATTGGGATGTTAGTTACGTGGGCGTACACATTAGTCAAAACTCATCACACTGTGTGCTTAACATCTGTGAATGTTATTGGAAATAATTATACTTCCATTTTTTAAAAAGAGGCCTTGGGGTGCCCAGGTGGCTCAGTCGGTCTAGCGTCCGACTTCGGCTCAGGTCGCGATCTCACGACTCATGGATTCATGGGTTCCAGCCCCGCGTCGGGCTCCGTGCTGACAGCTCAGAGCCTGGAACCTGCTTCGGATTCTATGTCTCCCTCTCTCTCTGCTTCTCCCCTGCTTGCACTCTGTCTCTGTCTCTCAAAAAATAACTAAATGTTAAAAAGAAAAAATTGGCTTTATCTTCAAATGAGGTTCAACACAGACTCCCATTGATGCGCTGACCTTCATGTAACCTTGAACAGGTGTGTCTTTTCTAAGCATTTGCTCTACATGAGGTCTGATTATTTTGTATATAGCATGATTGTTTCGCGTTACACTCTCATGTAAATATTTTCATTTTTTTAGGTGTAAACATTTAAAATACACCATACTTCCTGTTAAAAAGACATGTTTTGCTAGAACAAGTTCTAGACTACCACTCAGAAGCTGTGTAGCCTTAGATAAGCCGTAAACTTTCCTTTGTCTCAGTTCCATTGTTCATAAAATGTGTGCGTGATGATGAATACATCCCAGATTGGAATGGTGTCCAGGTACAAAGGTAGGTGACGGTAGGAATGCCTTCTAGATACGGAAAGAATATAGGAACATGGTTGATGTTATAACATACAAAGTGCCTTCCTTTCTTTTTTATTTAATTTTGAGAGAGAGGAAGAGGCAGAGAGAGTCTTTTTTTATTTTGAGAGAGAGAGAGAGAGAGAGCAAGCGAGCAGGAGAGGGGCAGAGAGAGAGAGAGGGAGAAGGAGAATCCCAAGCAGGCTCCGAGCTGTCAGCACAGAGCCCGATGCGGGGCTCGATCCCACGAAGTGTGAGATCACGACCTGAGCCGAAATCAAGAGCCAGATGCTGAACCGACTGAGCCACCCAGGCACCCCTCACAGTGCCTTCCTTTCTTTTTTTTTTTTTTTTATTTATTTTTTTTTTTTTTTAATTTTTTTTTTTCCAACGTTTATTTATTTTTGGGACAGAGACAGACAGAGCATGAACGGGGGAGGGGCAGAGAGAGAGGGAGACACAGAATCGGAAACAGGCTCCAGGCTCTGAGCCATCAGCCCAGAGCCCGACGCGGGGCTCGAACTCACGGACCGCGAGATCGTGACCTGGCTGAAGTCGGACGCTTAACCGACTGCGCCACCCAGGCGCCCCAGTGCCTTCCTTTCTTAAGAGCAAACAATCTGATGAACTGAAACCTACGACCATTCATTCACTCATCCATTCAACTAATACTTGTTGACTGCGTACTCTATATCGGGCACTATTCTAGGTGGAAAGTTCACTGCATCATCAGTGAGGGTAAACTGATTTTCAGGTATGGAAAATGCTGAGCACAGAGTCTGTGCTCCATAGCGCGTGGTTATGATCATTACTAGTAATCATAACTAGTTTCGTTTGTTTCGTTTGTTTAGGAACGAAACAAAATATCAAAGACAATTCGTTCCACTTCATTTTCCCCACCCATGAATCTCGATATTTTCCTTTTTCTTAAACCTTCAGTCTGCATGTGGAATCAGAGCCATAGACCTTCTGAGGCTGAGTAACCGTTTTTAACATTTATTCAAATAGATGCTTCACAAATATTTATTAAGTCCCTACTATGTCGCAGACACTGTGCTAACTGCTGGGGATACAGCCATGCCAGGGCATAATTAATTACTTAGTTTTGTGGAACTAATGACTTCCTAAACAGAATCGTGTGGGGCACAATGGAAAACGAAAACATTACTGAGATACTCAAGTCACCCTGAACTGGGAAAGTTTGGGAACCTCTGGTCTAGAAAAAAAGAGCCTATTCAAAGCCGGAGGCAAACCCATGAATTAATCCGGAGAGAATTTGGAGGGCAAACGTGACTTTGCACTTCTCTGGAGTGTAGGGGAGAAAAGAAACACAAAAACACAAAACAAAGCAGGGATGCTGGTCCATTAAAAAAAAAAAAAAATCTGCTTGAGTTTTGTTGATGCAAAGCTCTTTATCTGAGGAGCTCAAAGAGCTTTATTACAGGTAAATATCCTTGTCTCCAGCTGCTAATAGAAGAGGCCAGGCCTAGGGAGATTAGGGGAGAATGCCTATTTAAGGTCACATAACAGTCAGTGACAAAGTGGAGACTCACAGAGTGGTCTGTAATGGGATTTGTCTGCTGTCTATTGTATCAGCCTAAGACGCTGGGCGTGTGAGGCTAGGCTGCAAAGCTGGAGCCTACAGGAGACAGAGCATCTGAGAATCTCAGTGCTACTGTGTTAGGGACCTTTGGGGGTCACGGAGTACGGCCTCTTTTGTTTTCCAGAGCCCACACTGAGGCTCTGAGAGGGCCAGGGGCTGGCCCAACTCTGCAGAGCCTGTCTGTGGCAGTGCCCGAAGGAGAAGGCTCCTAGCTTCCCCCTAATTCTCTCTTGGAGTTTTCCTGGCTCAAGTGATTTGTCTAGGAAAACCGATTAAGGAAATTCAATTTCTCTAAAGCTGGTTCGATAGGACTTGAGTTGGATCAAAGCGGGTGTGGAAGGAATTAGAAAGGATGGGTGAATGGGGAAGACCACAGACTCGGGGGCAGAACCTTGGCACTGTTGAGGAATAGTGTGGGACCTCAAGCAAGTGACCCCCCAGCCTTGGCACCTCTGTGATCTGGAAGAAACACCAAGGGGACTGGGTTCCTTAATCCCTAAAACACTCTAGCTGTGGTGTAATCCACTTCTTGGCTGTAAGACGCCCAGACCTCTGTTTTCCATTCCGCAAAATGGGCATGCCCACAGCGTCCACCTTGTGGATCTGCAGTGAGTCATAAAGCCCCTCCATTTTTAGAGCTGCAATCTTGGAACTGCTCCGTGTTAGTGATTCTTACACTAGAAGTAACCACAGGAGAAGTTTCCTCCAGTAGTCCAGCTTGAAATATTTGTGATGGGTGTACCCATCTTCTATAGCTTGCCATTCTCATGTAATTTCTTCTAAATCCACACCAGTGTTCAGGCTTTGGATCCAACTAGAGTTGCCGATAAACTACAGAACACCCAGTGAACCCTGAATTTCAGATACACAAAAATTTCACTGGTTTAGTATAAGGATATCCCAAATATGACATGGGATATACTTGCACTAAAATTTGTGTCATTGTTGATCGGCAATTACATTTACCTAGCATCTTGTACTTTTGTTTGCTAAATCTGGAAACCGGTGCACCAAGCCAGGTTTGTGTCTCAGATTTTAGTTTGGGGAAAGTGTCCTGTCTTTCATGCTCCATCTGATGAGTTTAAGGCAGGCGGGATTTAATTTGTGGCTTTGAATTTCTTCACTTAGTAAGAATGGAAGCAATAGCTTCCCCTCGGAACTCAGCTGTCCTGTGGCTCAGTTTCCCAAATTTTGCTAGCACAGTGGATCGGAACAAAGGAAGGGGGGAGTTTGCAACACACATGATTATTTTGGTTTATAGGCATGATGTTTGAGCCTTGGTTCCAGACATTGCTGGCGAGAGAACCCAGATAAAGAGCATCAAAGATGTGATGCCAGAACTACCTGAAAATTGAAAGTGCACCAGAATTCATACTGATAAGAGAGATAAAGAGGAGATCTGCAGATGTCTAAATTCCGAGGGATAAATCTAAGTCGTTGGGTCTGGAAGGCATCCTGGGTGCTGAAACCCTTCTACCTCAGTGTATTGTTCTGTTAAATGGGGTATAGTATGACCTGAAGGCTTCATCCTTATCTACCCACATCTCTCATTAACCTTTAAAATACAGGTCTCATGGGGCGCCTGGGTGGCGCAGTCGGTTAAGCGTCCGACTTCAGCCAGGTCACGATCTCGCGGTCCGTGAGTTCGAGCCCCGCGTCGGGCTCTGGGCTGATGGCTCGGAGCCTGGAGCCTGTTTCCGATTCTGTGTCTCCCTCTCTCTCTGCCCCTCCCCCGTTCATGCTCTGTCTCTCTCTGTCCCAAAAATAAATAAAAACGTTGGAAAAAAAAATTAAAATACAGGTCTCTAGGCTGGGAGTTAAAATCACTGTCTTCTGGTTCTGCAACATAGGGGGCAAACGATCCCTTTTCGCTAGGATTATACCCAGGTTAGCCACCTGCAGAGAATTTTCTGGAAGTGCCCCAAAGTCACATGGTTTGTTGGCACTTGTGGCTTATTGAACAAGGCACCACGACTTCCTGGGAAAGTCACTTGCTCCCCATCCAAGCCCAGAATCTGATTGTATTTACCCAACTCTCCCTACAGTCTTTCATTTTAGAGAAGATGAGACTGACATTCTGAGGGGGGCTGCAATATATACCCAAGGCAGACAGTATTATACCCATATAGCAGATGGGAAAATAGAGAGGCAGAGAGGGTTAGTGGGAAAATCTCCTCTCTGAGCCTCAGTTTCCTCATCTGTAGAAGGGGCTAACTCGATCCCCTTTGCAAGGCTGTTCTTGGCCGTCAGATGAGATGCTACATAGATAGCCCTGGGTGCAGCGCTTAACGGATTTAATTAACAGGAACTAGTATAGTACATGTAAGAGATCGATATAACTAAGTAGTCATATAACCCATAACTTTCCGAGATCTTTTTAAAAACTAACCCTTAAAGAGTCTGTCCCATAAAATAAGATAAACTGAAACTGTCATGTACTATTTATTTGAACCAATGTACTATGCACCGGCTTGTGGGGTAGATGGGGATGTGTATACGTACATATGCATATATATGCAGTATTGTCATTTGTCCTCTTGGATACATTGAATAAGTTTCGTATCTTAAATCCACGTATGGTTAAACACATTGGATCTGCTAAGTGTATTACGCAGGTTAAATGAAAGGCAGTGTGCTGATGAACCGTGGGTTCATTCCTTTGGCCTCTCTCACTCTTCCACCGTTACCGAGCCCAACTGGGCATCAAACAGTTATGGTTACTGATCCTTGGTGATTCTTGCCTCCCCCCGACTCCCCACGCTGTCCCTTCTACCATTGCTTGTCCTAGCCTCCCCCTTCTTGGCGATCGGAACCTGTATTCCCAGTTGACCCCTGCGGGCTTTCCTATGCCTCTCTGTCCGGTTTTGTCTTTATCTTCCCTCATGCACTCATGCCAAAGATAAAAGGACTTCATCAGGGTTCAGGAAGCCAGGGAAAGGTAAGCGGCTTGGCTTCAGCACCTGACACGTAGTAGGTGCTCTGCACACGTTTGCTGAACGAAGCGGTGCATGTAAAGAGCGTGACAAGACACCTGCTACGATCACTGCCATCAGTCTCCCTCTTCAGGAAGACCCTTAAGGCCAAGACGGAGGCTTATCCATCCCTGATTCTCCACCGTCTACACTCGTGCCTGTCGTTCAAAGGGCCATCAACCCACTAGGGAATGGATGGATGTTGGGTGCATTCTGGGGACCAGAATATCTTCCTTCTATGGTTCATTGTCTTAGGCCTTGGCATCTTCGTCTTGGAGCCTTGTCTCGAGCTGCCTAGGTGTGCTGAGTTGGGGTCGGATAAATGTGCGATCTTAATGAATATTTAAGTGCTTCTGCTCTCTCTTTTGTAATTTGAGGGGATTCCTTTTTATCTTCTTCTTCCAGGAAGTCAAGGGCGAGAAGCCTTGAATATGCGTTGGACTAGATGAATTTTGTGAAATATTAATTAGCACTATACAAATATCTGGGATTAGCAATCGACCAAGAAGCTAGCTCCCTTGGTTCCAGACTTCCTGGAATAGCAAAGAAGCCCCCCATCCGAAGCTTATGGATTTAGAAGACCCCCTTCTGACTCCAGAGTGAGCTAGAAACTTTTCCATATAACAGAATAATGATCTTGGAGCCACACATTCATGGCATCTGTAGTTAAAGAACATTCTCTTTTAGCTCAGTCATACCCCCTAATAAGAACGACCACTGGCAAGACTGGGCTGCAATCAACCCATTTGTGGGATGAGAAAACTGAGGCCTGAGTATATAAAGTGCTTCATTTTCTTTTTCTTATTTTTTAAAAGAATTGTTTAATGTTTATTCGTTTTTGAGAGACAGAGACAGACAGAGTGTGAGTGGGAGAGGCACAGATAGAAAGAGAGACACAGAATCGGAAGCAGGCTCCAGGCTCTGAGCTGTCAGCACAGCGCCCGACACGGGGCTCCAACGCACCAACCGTGAGATCGCGACCCGAGCTGGAGTCAGACCCTTAACCGACTGAGCCACCCAGGTGCCCCCTAAAGTGCCTCTTTTTCTAAGAGTCTCCTTCCTGGATCAAGATCAGAAGAGACAGAAAATCGTATCGTAATAATGTTATGACCGATGGACCTACTGCCACCAATAAGACACTGGACACTCTTCTCTTCAGGCATGAACTCCTATCGTCCTCACAACAACTAAAGGAGGGTTGGGCTAGAAGTTGCAGATGGAGGAACCAAGGGGCAGGGAGACGAGGCAATTTGACTAAGGTAGGATCGGTCACGGCAAGGATTCCAACTCAGGTGTGCCCAACTCTAGAACAGCATGTTTGAGCACTTCTGTGTTCTGAGTGATGGTGGCTGGGCTCGCGGGGGTCTTTAACTTGAATCCGCGGACCCCCAACAAGCCCAGGGATGGACTTCGGAGGCTCTGTGAGCCCTTTGAAATCGCACTAATTTCCCTGTTTGTGTGCATTTTTTGTTTGTTTGTTTGTTTGTTTGTTTGTTTGTTTTGAGGGAGAGTCCTCAGTAGATTATCAAGGGGGTCTGTGACGTGCAGATTAGGAACCGCGAGCAGGACCAGAATTGGCACCCGGGGAGAAGAAGCATTTGCCAACATCAGAACCACCCAGATGGTCCACCCAATTCATACTCTGCCACCAGATAGAGTTCTTTTCATTTTTGAAATCCGGTCCCTGCCTCTTAGCAATTTCTTCTGGATGAAACTGAATAAGTCAAGGAGCCATTGGAAGCTGTATTAAGCAAGGCCAGTGGGGCCCAGCATTCCTCAGGCCTGGAAGAGCTGGAATTGCCCAGCTTGCCCCAGGATCAAAGAGACGAGGCAACCCCTTCATCACCAGGTTTCCACATCAGCACTGTTGAGGGCAGGAAGATGTCAAGGGGGAAAGCTTTCTTTGAAGTGTCAAGATAAGAATCATCTCCACCTCCCTTCAGTGTGAAAGTCATTCCTCTAGGAGCCAGGGGAGGGTGTGAGGCATTCGGCTGTCTGTACGAAAGCTGGGAGGAACTTATCAACTGAGGCAGACACCTTCCTGACTCCAGACTGTGTCTGGACCCGGCCTACAATCTCCAGCGAACGTCAGTCCTCACAAACATATGAAACGTGGAGCCGTGTTAACCACTTTTCCAATGCTATCCCACCTAGAGCTGCACCTGCATGGGCTTTACTGCTGAATCGTTGACTACAGACAGCCTAGCACTCGGGAGGACCAGTGAGAGCTTGCACCTTGGGCTGGGTGAGCTGGGGCAAGTTACTTAACCTCTCTGAACCTCGGGTTCAATGGGAGTTACAATAAGAGCCCCTCTCTCTAGGGTTAATTGGAGAACTCAATGAGACTATCCAAAGTAACCATTTCCTTTTGCAGTAGCTGGTGCAGAGGCACATTGAAAAAATTTTAGTTGATATGTTTCCTTACTGTCTGGCTCAAGACAGCTGATCCAGGTGGGCTTCAGAGTCCAAATATCTGATTATACAAGACTTGCCCACAAATATTTTGCCCAATGTTTTAAGTGCTTTGAGTTGAAGGATAAGACCTCATTTATCTTACTCTTTCAATATGGCCGGCAGGATGCAGTAGGTCAGAGCAGACGTCCAGCATTTAAAGCCTGGCTTCACAATCTAAACTTTTTTTTTTTCAAAGTTTATTTATTTTTGGGACAGAGAGAGACAGAGCATGAACGGGGGAGGGGCAGAGAGAGAGGGAGACACAGAATCGGAAACAGGCTCCAGGCTCTGAGCCATCAGCCCAGAGCCTGACGCGGGGCTCGAACTCACGGACCGCGAGATCGTGACCTGGTTGAAGTCGGACGCTTAACCGACTGCGCCACCCAGGCGCCCCCTGGCTTCACAATCTAACGACCGTGAACATTAGGAAGTTATTTGGCTTCCCTGTGACCTGGCTTCCTGATCTGTGAAATGGGGACATTTGATGGACGGTCATTATTTGGGTTGAATGAATTCTCATATTAGCAATTAAGACGGTGGTTGGTATCTCACAAGCGCTCCGTAAGCGCTGGTTTCAATGTGTGCCTCCCCCTTCCGCTGGCTCCCATCGATAACCAAGAGCTGTTGGCTAAATGGAATTTATTGAAAACCTTAAGTGTCCCCCACATGGGGTTCTAGGCTTCCAAAGCATCTACTGGCCTTGCTCCTAGGATGCTTAAATTTTAACTGAAGAATTAATATATCCTCATCAAGTCGCTCATTCAAGGAATTTGAGGTCCAAATCCAGGCTAGGTGGTTAGTCCTTCTATTACATAGAGAGCTTTGCGCTCTGACCTTCATACGGGTTCCTTTCTCTGCCCCGAACACCCTGGGACACCACCACTGCCCTTGCTTTACAGCCTGCTAACATTTTCAATTCCTTTAGGGGTCAGCTTAAATGTCACCTCTTCTTGGAAGCCATCCTTGACTCTGGATTAAGTTAGATCCCTCTATCTTATGCCCCCCACACACTACTTCTTCTACCCTGTTTTGAATGACAGAGTTAATCTCTGACTTCCACATTCTCCAGATCCGTAAAGGGAAGCTCCATATTTGCCCTTCTTTTCCCATGTCCCCAGTATCAAATGCAGTGCCAGGCACCCCCAAGTACGCCAAAAATATTTGTGGACAGATGAATAAAAGGGAATTTCTGTGTGTGGATTTCCCCTGTTGGAAGGTATTATGTTCTCACAGCATCTCGATGGTAAATGGCACCTCCACCTTGCAAAGTGTAGCAACAGTGAGTGATGCCGCATTTAGAGCTTACAAAGCCCTAGTTGCCTTTCAGATGGAGAAACTGAGTCTGAAGAGGTATAGCCATTCATCCAACTGCACTTAACGGGCAGAGGGGGGACAAGAATCTGAGAATCTTCCAAAAGACAAAAACAAGTTGAATTCTCTCACTAAAGTCAACTACTCATTTAGCAGGGAATAATTAGGACTCCCCTCCTGGAGACAGAGGACATGGAGGTGGTGAATTGTGACAAAGTAGCTTTCTCATTAGAGGCAGGCCCTGGGCTATAGCAAGAAAAAACTTAAAACACGGGCTACAAAAAAATACGGGCTCAAATCCCGTGGATCCTAAGATAACCGCAATGTCTTCATTTTTAAGCGGGTGACATGATCGTTTCTTTTAGGAATTTTGTATTTTATACGCACGAACGCATGCGTTGTAGAATAAAGAACTTGGCTGACCTCTCTCCCTGATTCCTGAGTGGTGGACTCTAAATCTTTGGAATTTCCCGAGTCAGAGGAATGTCTTTGTAATTCATGAGCCCCCTGGATCACACCTGAATTTATGCTAAGAGTTGAGGTGACTCAGGATGGGGACCGGTCAACCGGAAAGACCAACCGCGTGATTAGAGGGTTGCCTCACCTGGTATAAGAGGAGGGCAGCCGGAGACTGAGCTCGGACACGTGTCCAGTGATTCAGTCATTCATGCCTATGTAATGAAACCCCAATAAAGACTCTGGACACCAAAGCTTGGTGGAAGTTTCTGTTTGGTGAACAAATGATATCCAATGAGGGTGATGCACCCCGCTTCCAAGGGGAGAGGGCATCAAAGTTCTGCCTTTGGAATCCTCCCCAGCTTCCCTCCCAGGTCTCTTTGTTCGGCTGCTCTTGATCTGTACCCTTTATAAGAAAAATGCCATCAGGCGTATAGCACTTTCTTAGCTACAGCACTCTGCCAATCATTCTTATGAATTATCAAATATGAAGAAGGCATGGGAACCATCCCTTATTTTTAGCCAGCTTGTCAGAAGTGTGGGTGGCCTGGGGATCCCCAAGCTTGTGGCTGGCAACTGAAGGGAGGACAGCCCTGTTGGGGAATGCACCTTCCACTCATGGGGTCTGCACTAACTCAAGGTGGTTAGCATCAGAATTACATCAGCACAGCAGCAGATGGGGTGCCCATAAGAGACTGTGGCCACAGTGGTTTTGCCTTTGTGGCCTGTCTTCCCCCATTTCCCTCCTCTCGTGGTCTCAGAACCCCTCTTCTCTGCTGGCCACCCATTTCATGGGGTTTGGTCAGGGTTGACAATCTTCTTTCCCCATCACCACATTAGTGGGCACTTAACTGAGACCAAAGTACTCAAAGTCTTCCTGGTCTTTTCTCCAAGAAAGAGGGTGGCTCTCAGCTGAAGAATGTGAACTGAGAGCCTCCACTGGCCACCAAGTAGGCCATATGGAGGGAGTCTGTCTCCGGGTCGGAGAGAAGGACAGCCTGACGAATCCAGGAGTCCTGGGTCAAGTGGTACTTTGGGGCAGTTTCCAGTTATATGAACCAATAAATTCACCTCTGCCATTTCTTTCTTTCTTTCTTTCTTTTTTCTTTCTTTCTTTCTTTCTTTCTTTCTTTCTTTCTCTTTCCTGCTGAAAGTAATTGGACTTGGGTTTCTATCAGCTCCAAACAGGATTCCTGACTGTTACGGTATCTGACATCATGACTTCCATATAGTAAATATTCACCCATGGTAGGCGTATTTCTAAAATGTGAAAAATTGGCTAAAAATCCCCAAATTTCCCTTTTTTATTTATAGCCCACAACCACCCACACTGCTCCCCTCAGTGAATGACAGTGTCGATGACCAAAGATTCTTCTCTCTGTGTCTGTTGCGAAGTGGCATCGAATTCCTCCACGCTGGAATTTCCCCGCTGGCCCTACTGATTTGTCTGACTGGCAGAAAGTGGTGAAAGGGATATTCTGGGATGGCTTAGACTCCATCTTAGGAATCCTTGAGTTGCTGCCCAGCTTCTGTTCCTGCTGTGGAGGGAGTCTGATTGCCCTGAGACTTCTGTGCTGGGTGGGCATGGGGGGACACATAGAAGCTTTGAGATAACATGAAGAGACAGTAACGCCCAACCAGCCCCCAGATGGTCCAGCCCGCCAGTAGAGAGACCCCGGGCAAGGTGTGACACAAAGGCAAGTCATCCCCACCGAATCCCGCCCTGATAACAAGCTCACAGGCAGATTCACGAGCCCCCAGGTTTTAGGGTGGTTGGCTATGCGCAACAGATAAGTGGGACAGACGGTAGTAACAGTTCACCTTTCCTCAGTGGCTCCCAGATGCCCAGGCGCTTAAGAGGCGCCATCTTGCTGATTCATCAAGAATCCCAAGAAGTATTCCTGTTATCGCCACTTGAGGCAGGAGGAAACCAAGAATCAGAGAGATGACGTCACATGCACCAGGTCACACGGCTAGGAAGTGATAGAATCAGGACCTCAGCCTCTCGGATCCTTAGCCACCACACTCTGTTGTCCCTTGATTATGCTGTGAAAAACAGCAGGTTAACCCCCTTCTGACATTTGGTCCAAACCCCAGAGTTTCTGTCTTAAACAGACCCCTGGCAGGACCCAGCCTACTCCAAGGGGGAGAATTTATTCATAACCCTGTGGACAAAGTTAAGAGCAACTAACTAGGCACGCATGGTCCAGAACACTCTGGAAAATCAGGAAAATGCCATCTGCCCCTCTTAAGCCTGCAAGGTCGTCAGCACTTGGCAAGAACTGAAGCATCAGGGAGAGCTACAATAGGACATGTGGCTTTTCTTACAGCAAAGCAGCCGCTTCAAGCCTGCCACTTGGAACAGAGGAGCCGGAGGAAGAAATACCCCAGCCTCTCTCCCCTCCCTCCTTCCCAGCTGGTGCCTCCCATTGGCTAAACCCACATAGAAACCCCAGGGTAAGGGAGCACACTGAGGCAGCCCGTGTTGGCCAGTTCCTTGGGCACAGAGCAGAAAGGAGGAGGGTACAGAGTGGACCCCCGGCAAACAGCACAGCCCCAGCTGGTCATGGTTTCCCTCTTTCCCACACTTGGTACAGGTGGAAATTAGACCTTCCCAAACGCTGATGAAAATACATGAGCTATATTGTCCTCTTGGGGGTTATGGAGTAACTAAACCCCACACTCAACTCCATCGGCTTCTGTCACCTTCCTAGAGCTCATTTCCAAAAGGAAATAACACCTGCCCCAAATCTCCACCTGCCACGGCCACCTCTCTGAACCCCCAGCTGCCAGGGGCTGACAGTAAGTCACAGAAGCATATTGATTTCTCAAGGGAAAGATGAGCAAAGTGAATACAGAACTCCTCCGTGCACAGGATGAAAAACCTTGTCCAGGAAGGAAAATGAGGTAAGCTGGAAAGGGGGCAGGGGAGGCTGGGATAAAGCCTTGCAGCCATAGGCTTTTCCGAGGCAAGGAAGAGATCTAAAGAATGTTCTCTATACTGAATACAGTCTACAGTCAATGAAAGAACTTCTGGGCTTTGCATTTGACTTCATTATATGCTTTTTGATTTCCTGGGTAGCAGACGGCTATTAATTAGTTTTTGTTCAGGTTAATCCAGCTTTTCATTCACGGACTTATTTTCTCCCACTAAGAGTTTAAATTTAAATGTCACCAACAACAAAAAAAATTTTTTTAAAAATGTCACTAACAACCTGGGTAATTTAGGGTCCAAACCCTCAACGGTCAGGGAATTATAACTAATGAATAATACGTTCAGCTAATTTAATTCTAGAAGCAGCTTATTAACATATCAAAAGACTTTAAAAAGTGCACCCTCTTTGACCCTAAAATTTCCTGTCTAGCACATGGCTTTTTTTGTTTTTGCCCTAAAGAAATGATTATGGATGTGCACCGATATGCAGTTCAAAAGGTGCTCGCTGAATTATTGCTTCGGTTAGCAAAGACTGGGAACGAATCTAAGATTTAATAACAAAAAACGATCATGGCACTGCTAATAATAACAGCCATAACAATGATCGTGTTCAACATTGAGTGTTTCCCATGTGCCCAGACACTATTTTAGGCACTCTGCCTGTATTAGCTCATTTCATCCCCACAACAACCCTGTGAGGTTGATAGCCTCAGTTGGCCCACTTTAGAGGTAAGAAAACTGAGGCACGAAGAGATTAGACAACTACCCAAAGTTGCACAGCTTGTGAGCACGGAGCCAGGGAAGTTCATGCTCAACGTGTGCCAGGCCCGGGGCAAGAGAAAACACAGGAGGCATACAGGCCATTGGAAAAGTTACAAATCTAGCTAATCAACCGTCAAGTCTTGGGTTTTCTATCCTCAAGTCTGGACAAATAGGTGAGGCCACGTCTGAGTGTCGAATCCTTAGGCTCCTTGGAGTTCTGTGGCCGGGTGCGGTGGCACGGGATGGACACAGCCGGCCACCTGCTCCCTTTCTCCCACCCCTGGCTCCAACCCACGCTGTTGAGGGGCCACCTGCACACATGTGTGGACAGGCCGGCCAGCACATCCAAGCTTTACCCAAGACCCCTCCATCAGAGACAGAGACGGCGTGAGTGGGAGAGGGGCAGAGAGAGAGGGAGCGAGACAGAATCCCAGGCAGGCTCCGTGCTGCCAGCGCAGAGCCCAACATGGGGCTCAAACTCACAAAACTGCGAGATCGTGACCTGAGCAGAAACCAAGAATCGGATGCTTAACGGACTGAGCCACCCAGGCGCGCCCCAAGACCCCTCCGTCTTAGACAGGGGCCCCTGACATCCTTCAGATCTATGAGCACACACACTGGAAGCATAGTTGTTCCTCAGGAGGCCACGCCCAGATAAAAACAAGCACAGGCCCTAGACGATTCGGGGTTGCCAGGGCAAGAGATTCGGAGACCCCAGGTACAGGAGTGTGGTTTGGAAGGGGATGTGGGTTCTGCAAAAGTGCATCTCCTCACTGCATAGACTACTCAACCACCCCCTGGGAGGTCTGGCAGGGGGGAGGACCAGCACAGGATCCTCTCGAGTATGGGGCCAGAGTATGCATTTCCTTTACACAAGTGGAACCATGATGTTAGAGCCAGCATTTGGGCCCCAGTAACCTACATCCAGAGCCTGTCCACTTAACTAACGTGCCCCTCAAGATGAGATTCTCGAAATAAATTGTAGTACATCCATAAAGGTATATACTATTCCACCATTAAAAAAAGGATATATGGGGCACCTGGCTGGCTCAGTGGGTTGTGTCTGACCCTTGATTTCAGCTCAGAACAGGATCTCGCTGTTGGTGACGCTGAATCCCGCATCGGGCTCCGTGCTGGCCACAGAGCCTGCTTGGGATCCTCTCTCTCCCTCTCTCTCTGACCCTCCCCCGTTCGTGCTCTGTCTCTCTTTGTCGTAAATAAATAAACGTTTAAAAAAAATAAAAAACAAGAGAGTTTATTAGCGCAATTTTCCAACCGTATCTGCTCGCTTTGTGTCTCTGTGTCACCTTTTGGTCATTCCCGCAATATTTCAGACGTTTTTCTCATCATCACATTTGTCGTGGTGATCTGTGATCAGTGATTACAACTTACTGAAAGCTCAGATGATGGTTAGCATTTTTCACCAATAAAGTATTTTTTAAATTCAGGTGTGTACATTGTTTTTTAGGTGTAACGCTATGGCACGCGTGACTGCCTACGGGGTGGCCTAAACGCAACTTTAAAAAAAAATGTCTTTTTCACGTTTATTTTTGAGAGACAGAGGTGGGAGGGGCAGAGGGGGGAGGGGCGGGGGGGGCGGGAAGACACAGAATCCCAAGCGGGCTCCAGGCCCCGAGCGTGACGCGGGGCTCGAACCCACCAACCACGAGATCATAACTTAAGCTGAAGCCCTACGCTCAACCAACTAACGGAGCCACCCAGCAGCCCCTAAACCAAAAACCAAAAGATTCATTTGGTTCCTTTTATTGCAATACATTATTACAGATCACAATATCCCCGATGGGCAAGCACTCCTTGCCCACCAGATTACAAGAGACCATACCGGACCCTGTAGGAAACACCAAGATAAAAGAGACAACACTGCCGAGAGGCGGAATTTAGTGCACCGTCCTCGGGGCAAACGCACTTCCCGTCCACACAGGGAAACTACATTTCCCAGCTTCCCTTGCAGCTAGGTTGGAGTCACATGACTGAGTTTTGGCCAATGGGAAGTGAGCAGGAGTCGTGGAAGCCATTCATTCCCCCATCTGACCCCCCCCCCCCCCAAACGTGTTCCCTGTGACTCTCTGTTCCTCTCTTCTGTTTTGATCTCAGAGGCCACGTATTCCAGAGGGCAGGCCTACGAAATGGTGGAGCCCTGCCTGAACCTGCATCATCACTGAATGAACAGAATGACCAACACCCCGGTTTGCCTTGGGACGCTGGAGTTCCGGGTCTCAGGACTGTCAGCAAGTAATTTTTTTTTTAAGTTTTTATTTATTTATTTATTTATTTTGAGAAAGAGAGAGAGAGAGAATGCACATGCACAAGTGGGGGGAGAGGCAGGGAGAGAGGGAGAGGATCTGTGCCATCAGCACAGAGCCTGCCACGGGCCTGATCCCACCAACCCAGGATCGGGACGGTAACCAAAATCAGGAGTTACGAGGCTCCACTGACGGAGCCAACCAGGGGCCCCGGGGCAGAGCTGTTTACACCTCCAAATACAACAGTCCTGGGGGAAGTGCGACGAGCTGGTCACTTACATGAGTCAAGAATAAAGTTGTATGCTGTTCACCCTCATAGCACAGATCTTTTTTTTTTTTTTAAGCTTATTCATTTATTTTGAGAGAGACGGAGACAGCATGAGTGGGGGAGGGACAGAGAGCGAAGAGGGAGAGAATCCCAAGCAGGCTTCAAGCCGCCAGTGCAGAGCCTGAGGCAGGGCTCAAACCCGCGAAGCCCCGAGATCGTGACCTGAGCCAAAATGCAGGCGGACGCTTAACCGACCCAGCCACCCAGGTGCCCCATATCACAGATCTTTAGATTAGCCTGATACAGCAGTAAAGCCTAGTCCTTCCCAACTATGCTAACAGGAAACACTCGGGACTTAAAAGGCTGAGTGTTCCAGGCGAATGCTTAGTTCCAGTACAAGGAGCTATGCACCCTTGTGCCCTGTGACGCTTCCCTCTAATTCCCTGGACAGTGGTTCTCCCATCCATCCAAGAGAGACGACAACACAACCTATCCCCTCCCCCCCCCCCCCCGTGGCATTGTGACAAGTAATATGTAGTTGTGTCAAACTCTTTGCAGCTATAAATCACTGTGCAAAGTGCATTTGTATCATGATTATGGTGACTGTCTACTACGTGGCTTGGATTCAATGCTAGGGATGAACTGATGAACAAGACGGAGCTTCTGTCCCCCAAGATGGAAAAGTATGTAGATATAGATGAGGAATGGTAAGAGGGAGAGATGGACAAATTACTAGTTAATTACTAGTTAACTACCAGTTAAAACTACTAGTTAATGTAGGTAACTACCAGTTAAAACTACTAGTTAATGTAGGTACCCGCTAGTTAAAGTAGATAACTAGTTAAAACTACTAGTTAATGTAAGTAACTACTAGTTAATGTAGGTAACTACTAGTTATTGTGGGTAACTACTAGTTAAAACTACTAGTTATTGTAGGTTTGGGGTTTTTTTTAATTTTTTAAAAATGTTTATTTATTTTTGACAGAGAGAGAGAGAGAGACAGAGCATGAAAGGGGGAGGGGCAGAGAGGGAGACACAGAATCCGAAGCAGGCTCCAGGCTCCGAGCTGTCAGCCCAGAGCCCCGCGCGGGGCTCGAACTCACAGAGGGTGAGATCATGACCTGAGCCGAAGTCGGGCCCTCAACCGACTGAGCCACCCAGGCGCCCCAATGTAGGTTTGTTTCTTGGTGTTTCTCATGGTTTCGGTCACCTAACATCACCTGAAAAATTGACCTTTCTTTCGAGGATTCCCCACATGATAAGCCCCTTCTGAAGACAGAAGCTAGACTCATTTCCAGCCTCCCTTGCAGCTAGAGATTTGGCCCATGTTCTACCAAACACTCCCTACATTTAAAAAAAAAAAAAAAAAAAAAAGCAGGCTTGCATAAAAGCCATCATTTTGTGAGGATGGAAGTGAAAATGTCCCAATTTTCAGGCAAGGAGAGCTTTTGATATCTGGCTCCCAGTTTCCCTGGTAAGAATTGTAGAGTTGAGAACAGTAGAGTGAGAACTGGAGCGTGAGCATGAGCTGTAGTATCGGTAGCAAGAGAGGATTTGCAGGTTTCGCTGGGGCATGGTAGTGTGGTCTGGATGTTATCCTTGGTTATCTATGCTACAGGTTTGACCCTCCGGCCCTCCTGGAGATGCCGTGAGTCACGTAGTATCTTTTAACAAACGTATATTCCGCTGAGACCAGCTAGATTGGTCTCAATCGTTCACAAGCAACAACAGTAATTAGATAGAAAGATGCATAGATAGCTAGGTGGACAGGTCTTTTACCCCTCTGGCAGATAACAATGAACCCTAAACAAAATATTGGGAAGAAAAGCTACCTGAAGGCACTGAAGAGTGACTGACTGTGGAAAGAAAGGAACTGCCTTCGGTGACCATCCTGTTCCCATTGCTTCTAGCCTGGGAGCAGTCACTGACCTGCACCAACCCAAGAAAAGGAAAACCCAGGGAGGAAGTGCCCTCCACTGTGTGTATCACCTCTGCCCAGATGGGTAGCGGACCCCAGAACGCGCAGGAGAAGATCCCAAGCAGCCGAGCAAAGGCTTTTAGCTGCTGCCTCCCGAAGGTGGAGAGGCCGGCGGCCCGGTAGAACGGAACAGACTTCCGAGTTTGCACAAGATGGCATTGACGAGATCCAGGAGGCCGTCCAAAACCCCTCAAGAGACGAATGAGCAGTTGGACCTAAAATAAGCCTTTCTCCCTTCACTTGTTTCCACAAACACCTGCTGGGCTCCTCGTAGGTGCCAATCATGCTGAATGCTGGGGATGCAATTATGAACCCAGTTCTGCTCCCTCATGAACACGTGTTCGTGGAGCCCCTCCTGCTACCCCGCGGTGTCAGCTCCTTTACTGGACTGGAGTATAGCACCACACATGAGGGGAAGAATCTTCCCCTCATGGAGCCCCTATGTTTGCAGGAAAGGCAGCTAGGACACGAATAGGTCCACCACTAATTCACGAATACCTATGGGGACGCATGTTACGAAGAGGTTCAGGAGAAGGAACGAGCCAGCGCACAGGTCTGCCAGGAATCCCTGGGGAGCTGGAAGTGTTGCATCGTGTTAGTGCTCGAACGGAGACAATTGTGCTGAACACATTTTGGCCCTCTTACTCCTTAGCAGTCCTCCAAAGGCCCTAGAGCTTTTACATTTGTGCCTTTCACACATTCCTTTGTATTAAGGGGTTTTTTTTCCCTTACAGAAGAAAAAGCACAGCATCAGGAAACACACACACACACACACACACACACACACACCCTTTATTCTTCCAATGATTACATAACTCTGAGAAATCCTTCCAAGACTTGCCGTGAAACTCGACCAAACCTATAAACTTCTTGAAGCTTAGTTGGCAAAGAAGCCTATGCCAACAGAACATAAAACCCTTCGTGGCTGGGTGTTCCAGCAGTCTGAATTCATATAAAAACGTCTGGGCCCCTGAAGCCTGCTCAGCAGAAGCTTCGAGCTTAGACATCAGCTCTCCCGAACAATTACAACTTGGAAATTCTCACTGGAAAAGTGGGCTCATCGTGGGGAGGGGAGACGGGGAATTATGCCGACAGGGACCCGGGGAGAAGGGCCGGGAAAAGAGGTGTAAACTCTAGTCGTGAGGATTGCTTGGGGGAGAGAGGGATTATTTGAAGGAAATTGCACCGGAAAATGGAACCTCGTGTAGGCGGCTGATGGTAAAATCAGTTTTTTCGTGTGGGCAAAGCAGCTGGACCCAAGAGGCAGAAGGAGTGTGAAAACCCAAGAGTCTCTGAGTCAGAGACTGCCAGGCATCTTGGGTGGTCGGCCAGGGGCATGTGGTATAAACACTGGAGGGGGAAAGAGAAAGGAAGTTTGGGGAAGGGAGAGAGAAGCCTAGCACGAAGGCACACCCAAGGACACGTTCCCCCTTTGTCGCCTGTCAGTGGGGCCCTGGGACTTCGGCTGCCCATAGCTGACCCTTCCTTTCAGCCTCACGAAATTCTGAGGATTGTGGGAAGTCACCGTGGGAACAAAACAGGGGAATGTCCTTCCAGAAACCAAAAAATGATGACACATCGCCTACCCCTTCCTCCAACGCAAGTGGTGTCGATGGCACCATCCGATGGGGAGGGTGGTGGGCAGAAAGCTACCAATTTGCTTCGAGACCCTCTGGCTTTCGCACGACCAGAACACAAAGCAGAAGCGAGGCTGTTGGTCAGAGATAAAACCAGAGAGAACTTACAAGATTAAAGAAGGTGAAGGCTAGAATTCCATATGGAGACCCAGAAGCCACCGGAGATTCACGAAGAGCCTCTGCGTAGTTTCAGACTCCCGAATCTACTGCCCCGTACCCAGACCTGCCTGCTGAAATGTGTGAACGTCATGGGTTAGCGTGGTCAGCCTGTGATCAAAACGCTGGAGCCTGGACCCTCGGCTCTTCCCTCTGGGGCCTCACCGGCTCTGTCAAACACTGAGGAGCACCGGTCCGGTAGAAGGCACCGGAAAAGTAGACCCTAGGCCTGCCCCACGGGGGCTTCTGTCTAGTTGGGAAGAAAAGCAATGAACGTAGGGAGAGGCTGGCAGGAGTGGATTATTTTTTTTCCTTCCAACTCGAGACAAACCTCAGTACATTTTTAGGCTGAGTGTAGAAGGGAGGGTAATAGGTTTCTCATTTTGTTGTTTTTTAGGTAACTTTGCAATAAGTTGAATAGCCGACAACAGCAACAAATAGCTAACATAAAAGCATAGGGCAGCATTTATAGTGCCCTACCATTTATATTTGAAAAGGAGGGAGGAGTGAGCGTTTACCTATTTCCTTGTATGTGCGTAAAACATTTCTAGAAGGGTAGGTAAGAAACCAGCATTAACAGATTGGCTCAGAGGACAGGGGAACGGGAGGAGGGGAGGGTTGGACACCAGGGTTGAGAGACTTTCCATTCTGTTCCCTTTTGCGCCTTGTGATTTTTCAACCACGTGAAGGCTTTCCCCATTCAAAAGAAAGTAGTTTTTAAAATTGTCAGTAGTTGCCAAGGCCTACTGCGTGCCAGGCAGAGCACCCGAGACCTCAGTGTCCTTGTCTACGAAATGGGAATAACGATGGTAAAGAAGGAGTAGGAGGAAGAGGAGGAAGAAGGGAAGAAGATGATGATGGCGATGACGACGACAAGGACGATGACGACGAGGAAGGAAGAGGGGGAGTGAAGGAGAGGCAAACAGTATCAATGGACTGTTGTGGGGATTCAATGAGTCAATGTGTGTAAAGTGCTCAGCACAGGGTGTGACACAGGTCATGGCGACACCCGAGGCAATGGTCGGTAGGAGTCACAGTCGTAGTGTTGGTAACATTAGGAAGGAGAGACTCAGAGGGATTACTTCTGCCGTGGACGATGGGGGGAAAGCATGATGGGGACGAGGCATGTGAGCTGGCACTTAATAGATGGAAGGCTGGGTCAGATCCTCCAGGAGACAGCCAGCCGGCAGCACGGCCCAGGCAAAGGCTTGGAGCTTTGTTGGTGCTGCTGAATGCTTGGCTTTGGTCCACAGAGCGAAGCGGTTAATCAGCTGGGAGGGGACGCGAGGGAAGAGAGGGGGACTTGATCTGGAAATGCCAGATCATGGGGCACCTTGGAGGCTGTGCTGATGTTTTCTTGCCTCTCTGTCTCTCGCTCTTAACACCTGGTCATCTTGTCAAATCAAATCTGTCCCCGCTTTGGCGGAGTGTGCCCGACACACGGAAACTCACTCGCTCTGCAGACAGCAGATAGGGTGCTTTTAAGGACAAGAATCCTGTTATATTTCTTCTTTTTGTCTTTAATAATAACTTGTGAGATAAGTAAATATCGTTGCTGCTTGTGCGGCTGTTGATTAAGCGTTCTGTGTTCATCAAAGGTATCCCGATGGATGAGTGGTAGCTTGAGGTCCTCTGTGTTCCCTTTGTTTTGTTTGCTTGGGGTCTTTTTTTTTTTTTTTTTTGTCTTGGGGGAAGAGGTACCTTTGACTAGGATCTGCCTTAAGACACTGGGTTATAAGAAAAATTGAATGTGGAACATATTATGTTGAGATAACATTTTATTATGGGTGTTTATTGCTCTGGCAGTAAATTAAGGAACCCTTAGCTGGCTTGCATGTACTTAAAGAATAGTTACCGAATGTTCCAGGGATTCAACGCAAAACATAAATTTCCTATTGCCCTCTCCAAGCATTTAAATTGAGCTGACTGAGAGTATCTTGAGATCCTAAAGTATCCTTTCTGTAAATGTCTCTTGATCTATAGGATCCTGACATGGTGATGACTAAGAATGAAACAATAAGAAGTTGAATTACATTGTACAAGACTCGAATGTCACGGAGAATACCTGATTTCACATTTTCATCATCACAAAAGGCTGGTTTCCCCAGCGTCTGATCTTACGTGTGGTATATATTAACATTCTGAATGTCTTAAATTTAAGAGGTGAAAAAAATACTAATATTATCTACTTTTTTTAAATTTTTTTAATGTTTATTGATTTTTGAGAGAGACAGAGACAGGATGCGAGTGGGTTAGGGGCAGAGAGAGAGGGAGATGCAGAATCCGAAGCAGGCTCCAGGCTCCGAGCTGTCAGCACAGAGCCCGACGCGGGGCTCGAACTCGTGAGCTGTGAGATCGTGACCTGAGCCGAAGTCGGACGCTCAACCGACTGAGCCACCCAGGCGCCCAAATATTATCTACTTTCTTTATTGATGTTCCCTGTGAAGTTTTTTTTCCCCCAGATTGTTTTTCTTTTTAAGAAGGATCTTTCGGCTTGATGACAGCAGTAACGATGATGGTGAGAGAGATGATAATGACCATGAGAACGTTTGAAAACATACCCGTGAACACTCACAGGTCTTTCAAGCCTGGGTTCAAACCTTACATCTGCCGTTTACCAGCTGCCGACCTTGAGCAAGCGAGCTAATGTGGTGTGTTTTCTTGTCATAAATTAAAAATAAGCCTGGGAATGCAAGCTGGTGCAGCCACTCTGGAAAACAGCATGGAGGTTCCTCAAAACACTAAAAATACAACTACCCTATGACCCAGCAAGTGCACTACTAGGCATTTATACAAGGGATACAGGGGTGCTGTTTCGAAGGGACACGTCCACCCCCATGTTTATAGCAGCACTATCAACAAGAGCCAACATATGGAAAGAGCCCAAATGTCCATCAATGGATGAATGGATAAAGATGTGGTATCTGTATACAATGGAGTATTACTCGGCAATCAAAAAGAATGAAATCTTGCCATTTGCAACTACGTGGATGGAACTGGAGGGTATTATGCTAAGTGAAATTGGTCAGTCAGAGAAAGACAAAAACCGTATGACTTCACTCATAGGAGGACTTTAAGAGACAAAACAGATGAACATAAGGGAAGGGAAACAAAAATAATATAAAAACAGGGAGGGGGACAAAACAGAAGAGACTCATAAATATGGAGAACAAATAGAGGGTTACTGGAGGGGTTGTGGGAGGGGGGATGGGCTAAATAGATGAGGGGCACTAAGGAACCTACTCCTGAAATCATTGTTGCACTATAGGCTAACTAATTTGGATGTAAATTCAAAAAAATAAATAAATAAAAGAAGTTAAAAATAAAAAAGAAGAACCCTTGGTGCTTCTTAATGTTCTCGCAGGGATGACAAAGAGGTGGGTTCTTTTGATCAACTCCTACTCCTGAGTGGAGACTTCCTGGAGAATTATCTTTTCACCAGGGAAGCACTCAGACATCAATTAGTGATGTCTGCCCTGGGCACAAGAGGGAGAAATGGCCTTCCAAAGGCCCCAGCTCTCCTAAAGGCAGCTTAGAGAAAGGCAACTCTGAAAAAGTAAATGATTCACACATTATTAACCCAAAAGCAGTAACGATTTCCACATGGACTTCCCTAGAGTGGTTTCTCTTCAAATAATATACACTTTTATACTTCTATACACATACATATAGACATATATATATACACATGTATATGCATTTAAAGGCATATCTGTATCTATCATCTAGCTACCTATCTTATCTATCTATCTTTCCATCAATCATCTATCCATTGAGAGAGAAAGAGGTTGCAAAGCAAACTATAGCAAACAAGATAGATTTACATAGAACCACAGTTCCAAATCCTTGGTTAGCACCTATTTGCACAGCAGGCAGGGTCCACGTGCTGCTGGTGTCTAGCCTCCTGTCCTCAAGGAGGCACTCTGCACCTTTTGGTCATGGTCCTGCAGCTCAGTGGACCTCCCTCTCCCTCTGTCAGACTAGGCTCTTCTGGTACACAAACCTTTGGCCGGGAAGGGAGAAATTTTTTTTTTGCCAAGTGGAGAACTTGAGGGATGCTTCTTTCTCGTCTGACTTGTTTCTTTGGTGTTTAGCGATGGTTAATTCTAAGCAAAATGTAGCTCCTTGCGAGAAGAAGTTGTTAGAAGTGTGTGTGTAAATATAAATGTGTGTGTATACGTACATTTAATATATATTTCAAAAGGTCTTTTTGGACATCAAATGACTCTTGCAAAACATGTTGATGAGTTAAGTGTAAATGAATCAGAAACATGTGGCTTGAATTCCCTTCAAAATACCCTAGGGTTTAAAATGGGGGGGGGGGGGGGCGGTGGTGGGGAAGGTACTTGGAGAAGAAAAAAAATACATTTTGGGTCTTGCTGAACCTAAATCATTTGAAAAATAGTTTAAGATGTTTGCTAAATCCAAAAAGCAGCTCTGCTCCCACCATATGGCAATGTCAAAGTGGCTCCTTAGATAGCTTAAGCCTAATTTTAATTTCTTGCACATGTGGTAAAAACATCTTTGTGGACTCTCTTAAGCCACTGTTCAAGGGAGCGGTTGGGATTTTTTTTTGCATCTCATTTGCATAACAATGACCACCACCCCTGGCTCTCCTTGTCTGTTGCACAGGCCAAGGCCTCATCGGACCTCTTGGACCTATTTTGGAGGCTGAGGTACCCCACTGGGGTCATCTTTTCTGTCCACACTCCAGGATTTTGCGACAGGCCCTGTATTCCCCAATCTGACTGGTTTCCGTTGGGACATTTGCTTTCGCTTGGGAGTACACATGTGGGCACTTGGAACATTATTCCCAGGTCTTGCTGAGTTTCCTCTGAGTCCCCTCCCAAGTAATCACTGCAGGATGCTCCCTATTAAGCAAGCTGGCCAAATTCTCAGGGATCGGGGTCATTAGGTATCGCTTCCAGTGGTTGCAAATATCCCATGGTCCTCCGGGCTATCTCTCCAGCTGCACAGATCCATCCCAACAATCCAGAGTGGCGCAGGGAAAGGTCTAGAACAGTGGTTTTCAGTGGCACCCCGCTAAGGGGGTGGGGTCTCAGAAACGTGTGCGGGCGTCCTTTAGTCACACTACTGGTGGTTAGCGGGCAAGGGCTGGGGATGTGAAATGTCCTGAACTAAACAGAACAATCTCACTCTATGAAAAAAACGGCCCTGGTTCCCGCAGGACTCTCGAATGCGCCACAGGACAGGCACTCACGTGGGTGAAAAGTCTGTTAATGATCAGCTGTGCCCAGAACCTAACCCTGGTGTGTATATAAGAGCACGAGTCCTTTTTTTCTCCATTTCAACGTACCCCGGATTTTCCATACCCGCCACATCCAGGGGAAAATCGGACTTGGCCGTGTTGGTGACAGGATGGAGAAACGTCACTCACGACAATGCCATTAGCAGGCCCGGAGCGGCCCGCCCCGTGCCACACGGCTCCCCCACGGGAGCTGGAACGGTAGCGGTGGGGTGCACAGCAGGTCTACACGGAGATGCAACACGGATTGTTGGTCACGCGCCCCCTTGTCCTGCTTCTCGCGGTTACGGGACCGTGTGCACGTGAATTACGGGTAGGTAGGTTGTGTGAGCCCCAAGTCACGCGTGCACGTTTTGTTATCTCTGATTTTCCCTTCACTCTGCTAAAGGGAGGTTACAAAACGTTTGTCACAAAAGCTGGCACTGAGTGTGACATGGGGACCAGAGCCAGAAGTGCCAGGTCCTGAAGTAACGTGGAAGCAAGAGGTTGTAACCCCGGATGTGGTTTGTGTCTACCACCGGCTGAGCCTCCGTCTCCCCCCCGCGCCAACCGTGAGAACGTTAGACTTCGTCGCTGGGCCACAAATTTAAATCCCTCAAACGTAGTTGAGCGAAAAGGACCATACGTCTGCATATGAAACTCAGGAGAGCATTCTTCGCTATTCCGTAGGGGAATGTGCCCTCTGCCATTTTACACCATACAGTCGATCCTTGAACAACAACGCACGGGTTTAGGGGCATCAGACCTCCCATCCCTGTAGAATTTTGACTCCCCGAAAGCTTAACTACTGATAGGCCGTTGACCGGAAGCCTTATCAATAGCATGAATCGTCGATTAACACATATTAGGTATGTTCTATTTTTTATATACTGTATTCTCACGATCAATCAACTAGAGGAAACAAAACATAAGTAAGGAAATCATAAGGGATAGAAAATACACTTATGGTGCTGAGCTGTATTTATTGATAAAAAAAAAAAAAAAAATCGGCATATCAGAGGATCTGCAGAGTCCCGTGTTGTTCAAGGCTCACCTATGCAGGCAACAATTTGAGGTGCTGGGTTTTTTTTTTTTTTAATTTTTAAAAATGTTTTTATTTATTTTTGAGAGAGAGCATGAGCAGGGAGGGGCAGAGAGAGAGAATGCGAAGCAGGCTCTGGGCCCCAAGCTGTCAGCACAGAGCCCCGCCCGGGGCTCAAACTTGTGAACCGCGAGATTGTGACCTGAGCCGGAGTCGGACGCTTAACCGACTGAGCCACCCAGGCGCCCCGAGGTGCTGTTTTATTTTACCTCTTTGTATAAGGATATCACCACAGATGGATTTCTCTGGATTTTGAGAGGGCAGTGCAATGATTCACAACAGCTGAGACTCAGCCTCGGTGATGAAGAGGGGAGAAAGAGAGACAGACGGACCGACAGACAGACTGGGGAAAAATACACCTAGTTAAAGACTTCTAGATGCAATGAATGCTCGGATTACCATTAGCTCTGAAAATCTAGTATTCTAACCCAGGAGCCAGACAGGTTTTCCATGAGGGTGCAGACAGTAAACGCCTTAGGTTTTGGAGGCCGTATGGTCTGTACCACAATCATTGTTGCACAGAAACGGGCTCAGACAACATTTATAGATGGATGCGCTCTGTTCCAACAGAACATTACAATAGGTGGGGGGGCTGGATTGGGCCCCTGGGCCACCCTCTGCTGACCCTGGTCCTTAGTAACGGACAACTCTCGACACAGGCCTGCAGACCGCCGTCAAAAGCAAAGAACAGTTGGTTTTTATTTTAAGATTATTAGATCAAGTTCAAGCTCTCACTTGCTAACACGTTTGGGCGGCTTCTCTTCTTCTTACACCGGTAAGAGCAATTGCATCGATATTCCCTCTGACCCTTTCCTCATTTACACGTTTTTTACAGAGGACTCGTTGGTAACGATGCAATGAATAAACGTGAAAAAAGAAATGCTCTGTGATTTCCACTCATGTTGGCTAACGGGGATGTGGGAATGCCTGTTTTGCATTTGGCTTCCTGATATCATCTCGTCGCGGAGTCTGCAACATCCCCTTTGGTCAAGGCAATGCCAGAAGTCTCATTGGGAAAGGGCGAGAAGCCTGGAGGCTGCCAGATGCCGGGTTGCTGGATTAGTCAAGGCAGTCCTGGGAAGGAAGACAGACGCTGGGGTCAAGGACAACCTGGTGTCCCGGCCTGGGTATGAGGAGCAAGCTTGTGTCTTTCCCAATAGATGGGTGCCTGGGGCAAGTCACTTGACTTTTCAGCTGTAAAGTGAATTTGAGCTAATCGATTTCAAAACATCTACAATTGCCTAATTCCTAAAATCCCCCAGCAAGCCTGCTGATCCAATTCTAGAGAAATCTAGACAGTGTTGTACAGTGATAGGTTCCATGTCAGGACTAACTGCACACGTCTGTGCTGAACGTCTGTGGATTTTACGCACCCCCTGTCCACCTTCCTTTGCGTAACAACACACAGTCTTCCCTGTGAACTATGACCCCTCTCCTTTTTTCATGCCATGTGGTGAACGTGGGCTGAACGTATGGCAGCTGGGTCCCAGAGTGGGGCCTCATTATTGCCAATCAAAGCGTTCCTTCCTGCTGGCCAGCGATTGGCTCAGGCACGGATATGTGACTCAACTCCGGCCAATGAGAGCCATTCCTAGGAGGTTGGCTTAGAATAGTGAGTGATTCCCTTGTCCAGCTAGGATTGACTCACCGGAAAGATACACACTGGGAGCTTACGTATAGCCACGTTTGTCAGAGTAAAGAAAGTCTGTTCCAGAATGGAGCCAACTAAGAGGAAATAGAGCTGAGGGAGAGAGGATAGGTTCTGACAACAGCTTAAGCCTCTGAATGCAGTCACGGCTAACGCCAATTATATCCCTTGAATGGACTTCCTAGTTTACATGAGAAATACACTTATTTTTTTAAATAATTGCACATGACCTCGAATGGGACCATTTTCCCCCCTTTGGAACCAAAGGAGCCTTGACATGAGTGGCCAAATAATAAGGATGTGAGCACAAACACCCATAGATGTCCCCAGCCATCTTTTGTAGGGGTAAAGATTTCAGACTCTGGGGGACCTTGGTTCTTATCTCAGTTCTGCCCTGCTAATGGCGTGCCTCTGAGTGCGCTCTGTGCCCCTGTTGCTTTTTCTATCAAACTGCAAAATTTGGCTGAGGTGGTGAAGGGCTCAGAGAGAGTCTCAACGATTCATCTCGAATTGAACCAACAAGGGCCAGGTATTCCACGCATGATCACCTAGGAGAGACATGGTGGTCCCTTCTGGGACTCTGGAGGGACAATTCCACCAAGGGAGGAGCAGGTGAGAAGAAGTCCACACGATAAATTGTGTATGGGGGCTGTGCGAGGTGCATCTTTACTGTGTATTCTCCTTCTCTTCCCCCTCCTCTTCCTTCTCCCCTTTCCTCTCCTCTGCTTCCTCCCCCTCCCTCCTCCTCCTCTGCCTCTCCCTCCTCCCCCTCTGCCTCTCCCTCCTCCCCCTCTGCCTCTCCCTCCTCCTCCTCTCCTCTCCCTCCTCCTCCTCTGCCTCTCCCTCCTCCCCCTCTGCCTCTCCCTCCTCCTCCTCTCCTCTCCCTCCTCCTCCTCTGCCTCTCCCTCCTCCCTCTCTGCCTCTCCTCCTCCCTCTCCCTCCTCTCCCTCTTCCTCCTCCCCTCTCCCTCTCCCTCCCTCCCCCTTCCCCTCTCCCTCCTCCCCTTCTTCTCCTCTCCCTCCTCCCCTTCTTCTCCTCTCCCTCCTCCCCTTCCCCCCTCCTCCCCCTTCCCCTCTCCCACCTCTCCCTCTTCCCCTTCCCCCTCCCCCTCCCCCTCCTTCTCCCTCTCTCTCTTCTTCCCTTTGCCATGGTCCTTGTTCCCCTTAATCTTCATCTTAATATTACTACCCGTATGTGTCTTCATGTTAACATCATCATCATTCCTCAGAACTTCCTCCTCAGTTTCGAATGTGAAGAAAAGGGAACATTAACACGGTCTCTAAACTTGAGTTTTTAGAAAACAACTTCTTTAACTCTTGGTTTCACCTTTAAAACGAATCTAATGATATCTGACCCATTAGCCTTGCCCAGCAGTTGGAAGACAATAATGGATGTGAAAGAGTTCTGACAATGCGAGCATTGTCATTACCAGAGAACATTACCCCAGAACAACATCCCCTCGGTTCCCCCACCCCCTTGAAGTCACTAATGGCAACACAGTATTCAGTCTGTGTTTCTCTAGTACCCATAAAAATAAGTGCCATCATAGGACTAAATAATTTCTCAGAAGAAACAATGCTGACAGCCCCCCCCCTTTTTTTTCAACAAGAGACTTTTCTCCAATAGATTTAATTAGGTCACGGTTCAGTAGACCCCAATAAGGGCCTTAGGAGACTTTGCTCTTGTCCCTTTGAAATGGCCCAATCTGTAAAAACCCAAACAGAGACGTGCTCCTTATTACACTATTATTTAATCTGGATTCCCTCCAGACTCGGCCCTTGCGGGCAGCGGCGGCTTCCAGCGGGGTGGGTGATGGGAGGCTGGCCTCAGAATAAACACCATGTGCTTCCTGGAATTTGGAGGCCGGTTCTTTCCACTGCCCTTGCACTCCCTTCGCTGGCAGATCCTGGGTGCCAGGCGGCTTTATTACAACCTGGCGTGGCTGAGGCAGCCACTCTGCCTGTCAACAGCCAGGAGCCAAGGGGAGAGGCCTCCACCCAGGCTTTGACGCTCAGCCAAGTCCGCTGGTGGTTGTGATGGGCCGCTTGTCCGGTGAGAACAGGCCCTGAACAATTATGCTTTTGTGCCGGTGGGGACCTGCGTGCGGCCCATTCTGGATCTGACCGGCCGGAGCGCGGGGGATGGGTGAAATTTGCTGATGTTCAGGACCCCCGTGCCAAGGGCTTTTTTACAGAGAAAGTTCAGAGTCAGACTGGGTTCGGATGTCGAGTGACCCTAGAGCTACACGTAGCCAGCCATTGTATCCTTTTCTAGAAGATGGGCTGAATACCTACTTCTCAGAGTTTTCTCTGGATTATGGACAAGAATATACTCAAGCACCTGCTGAGAGCCTGGGACGTATCACCCGTTCGAAGATCACAAGCTATCCTCCCCGTGAATGAACCTGAGATTACTCTTCGGTTTCATCAGAAACAGAAATTAGCCAGCGTTTTGAGTCGTACACATCGGGTATATATGCGATGATGATTTTAAATTTGGCCAAAATTTAACTTTTCGCAATTTTTTAAAATTTAGAAATAGAGCCTACGAGTACAAAATATGCACAAGGACACAATTAAGTGAAACATGCACGTGACTATAACCCACATCAAGCAAAAAACATACATATATTACCAGCAGCAAGAAGCCTCTAGTGTCCCTTCCTGATTACAACCACCTGTATTCTATCTAGAATTAACCATTATTCTGATTTTTATGACAACCATTATCCGATTTTCTTAATTTTGCCACTATATATGCATCAATGAACAATACAGTTAACTTCGCTTGCTTTTGAACCTCATCAAATGAATCCTATAGTATGCTTTGTTGTGCGTCTTTTTTCTATCGTTGTGGCATCTGCAGTACTTACCAAGCTCTTGCATATGGCTGTGGTTCTCCATTTTCACTGCTGTAGAATATTCCATGGATCGGAACTGAAATAGGAAAGAGCTGACATGACGCATCCTGCCAGCGCTGGTGTGGGGCAAAGTCCCCAGGAGTGGTCTCCACGAATCCCTCCCCACCTCTACGTGCACAGCACCTACTCCAAAGGTGAGGTCTGTTCTCCTCCCCTGAACTTGGGATGGCCTTGTGACTTGGTGTGACCAATAAAAGACGGAGGAAATGAAGCCCTCAGACTCCGGAACCCAGACCTTATGAAGGTACTGACGGCTTCTGCCTCTTTGAAGTCAGCCCTGCTTAAGAAGTTCATTGCCCCTGAGCTCACCACGCTGGGAGAAAGCCCAAGGAACCCACGTGGGGACAGAGCACGATGCCCGAGGAGGACACCTCGGCTCCTCCGGCCATGCCAGCAGGACCACCACCAGCTATTAGGTGCCACATCCATCTGGAACATTCTAGCCCCAGCAGAGGCCGGGTGGGGCAGAAAAATGGCAGAGCAGAGCCCAGCTCTGATTGCAGAAGGATCAGAATGGATACATTGTCCTTTGAAGCTCCTAAATTTCCGGGTGGTTTGGAAGGTAACAACAGATGGAAGGAAAGGATTCCTAAGGAGTCAGCTGGGCAGAATTTGTTTCTCCTTCAGACTTAGCCTCTATCTTTGCACGCTTTACATCTTTGCACTCCGCAAGAGATGTTACTTACACCTAGAAAGAAAAGCTGTCACTGCATGCAAAGACGTATGAGGTTATGGTTTTTTAGTGTGGCTTTTTTTTTCTAATGGACTGCCAGGCAATCCTGTTCTCACCCAAACATACCTTGCAATGAAAACACAAATTTCTTTCTGAGTAAACAGGCGTGGGTTTCGCTTTGAAAAGAGAGGTGCCTGGTGTTACACCATCGGGGATGCAAACAACAAAGCAAGGGGGAGGCTTGGCTACCTTGAACTCTGCCCTGAAAGGGTTAACAGCCCTGCCTCTCAGTTTCTTGCCTTGGGGTGTGAGGGAGTCAGAAATAGCAACAAACCTTTCTACATTTGCACAAATGTAATTGCTTCTAATGCTACTTAAGTTTGAAGACGCCTTTGCATTTTTTTCCCCCACTGGAGCTTTTAGATTTGTTTCTCCTTTCAAAGGCTGCCGTGTATTGAATGCTCTATCGAAGAGTAATGGGAGGGGTGGGCGGGGGTGGGGTGGGGTGGGGGGGGAAGAAGCTAGGAAAACCAACAGCTTTAAAAAATAAAACCGTCACAGTGTGTAGGCTCCTTCCCAATGCAAAGGAGGCTCCCTTCAAAGGGGCCCCGCAGAGGCTGGTTGAGGTAAACAGAACAGGAGTTTGAATCTGGCTCCGCCCACCTGTCTGCATTCACCTTTGGGCAAATAACCTACATTTTCGGATTTCCTCATCTGTAAAAGGGGGCTAAGGGAAACCTCCTGGGACTGGAGTGAAGAATCAAAGAGAGAGAGGGAGCCTCTACCTAAGGGGCTTAGTCCAATGACTGGCACAAAATAGATCCCCAACGGATGTTCACGCCCTACCGTAAAGAGAGTTTTTAGGAGATGGTTTTAGAAATGTTGACACTTCATCTAGAGGACGGTTTAGGGAACCATTTCCTGAAAGAAGCCAGAAAAACCCCAAAGAGTAAATCGCCATCCCCTCGATGGAGATACACTGCCAGTCTCTGACTGTATCCCGAATACCACCGGGGGCCTTGGGCATAATCAGATGTCACTGGGCAATCCTGGAAAAGGATTGTGCTGTTTTTGTGGTTCTTTCTCACTTCTCCCAGCAGGAGACCCAGGCCCAAGGGAAGGGAGCGAGGCCTTAAGAAATTCTGATGAAAAAAATTCAATAATAAGCCATCCATTTGGATAATAGATGGGCAACCTAGATACCATGTCTGGATTTTCCAAGGCACTGATGAAAAATCCCCAAAAACCTAGCTAAGCGAAAGCTGCAGCTAAGGGAAGGAGTTTTTGAAGGACAACAACCTTGGCTTAATCCCGAATTAGGGGGTTTTGTGTTCGATATCCCATTTAATCCCCATAAGTGCTGCCTCCCCCCGCCCCCAGATGCGGAAACTGAGGCTACGAGAACAGAGCATTATAGGGCACTCATCTACAAAAATTTCAGTGCCAAGATTCGAATCCAGGCCTACCTCTGAAACCCATGGTGGTTTTTTGTTTTTGTTTTTTTTTTAATGTTTATTTATTTTTCAGAGAGGGAGAGAGAGAGAGAGGGAGGGGCAGAGAGAGAGAGGGAGACACAGAATCTGAAGCAGGCTCCAGGCTCCGAGCTGGCAGCACAGAGCCCGACGCAGAGCTCGAACCCATGAACCGAGATCATGACCTGAGCCGAAGTCAGACCCTTAACCCACCGAGCCACCCAGGTGCCCCTGAAACCCATGGTTTTTAACCAAAGTGTTCTCTTGCCTCCCTGAAGGTAGCCAACTAGATTCTCCATAAGAATCTGGGACGAAGTGGGAAGGGGCTGGAGAAAGTGCAACAGCGTGTCTGGGATTAGAATACGCGGGTCAGAGCTGTTCAAAGAGGAAGGGTTCCATCGGGAGACCAGATGAGAGGTTGGAAGACTGAATGGAGGTAAGGCAGGAGACCCAAAAAGAGCCCTTCTGAGTAGAGCCAAAACAAGAAAGCAAATAGCAGGTCAGAAGTCCTACTAGTTAACAGCAAATCAAGCTTGGTGTTCCAAGAAAAGTGTTCGGGAATCAGACCATGGGAAACACGAAGGGGACCTTTATCTGGACTTTGTGTGCTGTGAGGGCAAATATGGCCATATGAAGTCCCCATGCACAGGACCAATCCGAAATCAGCCGGCGGCTGCCGGTGAGTCCACACACCGGGCTTGTCCTATTGAATTTGAGACAGGCGCCCAGGAACAAGAAAATGTATGAGCGGAAGCCAGGATCGCCCAAACAAGGAATCGGAGAGTTGGAAGCCTGTGTCAGATTTCTATGGATTCTTTAGCAGACATTGAGGCCACCTGGACTCTTCTTTTTCCTCTTCCGGGCTGGCTCTCTCTAGCTGTCTTACTGTCCTCTATTTTTAGTACTGTCCGGTAAAAAGACAACATATATGAGAACGTCAAAGTCGATTGCTTCGCTGCACACGAAGCCTTCCAAGGCGCTGCCCACCGACACCACCCCAAAAGTCCAAGCTTTTGTGCTTGAGGGTTAGTGGGAAAGTCAAGACCCGAAATAAAATCTGATCCAACCAGTAACTCACCTGGTCTTATCTCCCACCCCTCACCCCATGCCTTCACACTTCGGAATATATGCATTATCTCCCATTTCTGGAATTCCTGAAGTCTTTTGATCACTTCACTTCAAAGACTGACCAAAGTTGGGTTTTCATTAGAGTCTCGTGCACATATTTGACTCATCTCTGACACAGGGACTGAGGGAGTCGGGGCCACAGTTTCATTCCATCTCTCCACTCCAGCCCTGCCAAAGGGCTTGGGAAGAGCCTATACGACACGGGCCTCGAACTCACAGTTCCTGAGACCATGACCTGAGCCGAAACCAAGAGTCAGACCCTTCACCGACTGAGGCACCCAGGTGCCCCAGGAGGAGCCTAGATATTGAATACTACATTCAAAATGGGGAAATAAGTAAATGAAAGATTCCTGGGGATTCTGAAATACTTGGTCCCGATTTAATACCAGAATGCGTTCAAGATAAGCGCCGACAGCCGACTGACAATTATGCTTCTAGAACTCTGTCTTCGCGCCCACGCAGGGGCTTCGCCGGCCCGTTTCCCAGGTCAGGTGTCGCGAGTTGAAGCAACGTCTGCCGATAGGCACCGCCTGCCAGGCTCCGGACGAGGTACTGAGGACATAAAAATGATGAAGACGAAGTCTTTCACTTCAAGAATCTATGCTCTAGAAGCAGAGTTAAATGTGTCATAAAATAGGAAAGCAACCCCAGCTGCATTTATTAATCATTTACTGTGTACCCGAGACTTCATGAGCATTCTATCGTGTATTCTCAAAACCCCGTGAGACTTTTGGTCCCGGCCACAGCGGAGTCACGGATACGAGCCTCCCTCTCCCTCATCGACAAACATGGGAAGCGACTGTTTTCAGACGTGGGCCGGCACAGAGTGAGGAGCTGCGACCTTGGAGGGAAATGAACGCTTGGGACCGCCCCTGTGTTCACCCTGTTTTCCATCGCCAGCACAGAGAAGTGTGGCTGAAGCAGACAGGCAGTGACCTTGCCGGGCAGAGAAAAGAGAGACTGGAGTTCGGTGAGGCAGCTGGAATTTGGGGAACAGGACGGTAAGAGACGAGAAGCTGTACCCACAGGAAACACCACAACCTGCATGGAGGTCCTCTTATGTCTGGGCCAGATAGTAATGGCGGACGTGCAGGACAAGACTCTGATGCTTGACAGAGAAGGGCGGCTGGCAGGGGCAGGGAGGGAGAGAGTTGCAGAGCAACTCCAGAGGTTCCCCGGGGCCAGGAGATGTTGGGGTTCTGGCCAGGAAAGGAACAGAGCGTGCTGGGTAACCCAAGCATTGACCTGATGCCCTCAGAAAGTCCATGCCTTTAGCAATAGAACTTTCCAGCCTTGGAGACAGAGTTGCTCTGCACCCCTGCTAACAAAGCCTGACCAGGTCACTCACTAAGATCCACCTGAGCGTCCCACGAATTAACTACTTGCCCAAACAACACTCCGTTCTCTTTAGAGGAAGAGAAAGTGATTCATATTTTCAACAATACCGTCTCCACAAAGAAAAACACACCTAGCGACATAATAATCCAATTGCTGAAAATGAAACACAGAGACCAAAAAAAAATCTTAAAAGCAACCAGAGGAGAAAGGCACACGGTGCACAAAGAATGGAATAAATGCTGAGTTCTCGTAAAACGCCGTGGAGATCAGAGACAAGGAATGACATTTTTAAAGAGCAGAGCAAGGGAGTTGCCCTGAAATGCTATATCCATTGAAAATATCCTTCAACAATGAGGATGAGCGAAAGACAAACATAAACAAACTGAAAGAATTCATCACCAGCCATCCTGCCTCCAAGAAACGTTAAAGGAAGTTCTTGAGACAGAAAATTAGATCTACACAAAAGGATGAAATGGGCCAGATATGGGAAATATATGGATACACACAAATGACTTTAAAAATATGTAATTTCTTGGGCGCCTGGGTGGCTCAGTCGGTCGAGCGTCCGACTTTGGCTCAGGTCATGATCTCACGGTCCGTGAGTTCGAGCCCCGCGTCGGGCTCTGTGCTGACAGCTCAGGGCCTGGAGCCTGCTTCGGATTCTGTGTCTCCCTCTCTCTCTGCCCCTTCCCTGCTCATGCTCTGTCTCTCTCTGTCTCTCAAAAATGAATAAAGGTTTAAAAAAATTTTTCTTAAATATGCAATTTCTTAATTTCCTTAAGAGAAAATGGCTTATAGCAAAACATGGGAACAAAATATGTGCTTTACGGTATTTATAAAAGCAAAATAAATTATAATAATAGCATCAAGGACAGGACAGACAAATACAAGTGTCCTGTGGGAGGGTTCCTACATTATATGAGAAGTAGGACATTAAAATTAATTTCAGTGTATGTGTCGGTAAGTCAAACACTAATTCAGATGACAGTGGGGGTTAAGTTAAGGATACATATTATGATCTTCAATGTAAGTGCCAAAAATACGTCACAAAAACTTAAAACTCAAAAATATTCAGTTAGTGCAAAAGGATGCAGGAATGAGGGTTAAACAACAACAACGAAACAGCTAGGATAAATAGAAAACAAATAAGATGATAGACAAACCCAGCCATGCTAATGATTTCGTCGAACATACATGGACTAAATATTCTAATTATAAAACAGGGATCATTTAGCCGGATAACAGAACCAACTCTGTTGTGTCACAAGAGATACACCGCGAGTCAAAAGACACAGATAGGTGAAAACAAAGAAGCTAGGATGGTTGTATTAACATCCGATGAAGCAAAATTCCGGATAGGAGTGTTATTAGAGCTAAACCAGAGCATGTTACATTGATAAAAGTGTCAAAAATACCAAATGACTGAAACAAATTAATACTAAATGTGTATTGTGATAGCGTCTCCAAAGATGGCCGCCATCGATTCTTTTCCTTCCTTAGAGGTAACATGTCCCTCCACATGTCAAGAAGTGGTCTATTTCTCCTTCCCTTGGATCTGAGCTGTCCTATGACATACCTTGACCAAGCTTCTCATGTCGGTCCAGTTCTTGGAGAGTAGTCCTTGCCATGGATGAACTCTGGCCAGTCGGCCCTGACGCCTACCGTCACTCCCCGAGCCTGAGGACGTTGCTAATCCCTGAGCTGCCTTGCCACTGACTGTTGGCTTCCACATTCTTCTGTCACCTGGGTCATTCCCTCTTTACGTGAAATTCCTTCCATGTGAAAGGTCTGGAAAGGTGTCCGTCTTCCTGGCAGGGCACTGACCGCTATCGGGAGCTAATGACACTGATCTAGCCATTTGCCAGACAGGAGAGGGGGGCTCAGCACTATCCCGGGTCGCTTCTTCCCCATCCCGCCCTGGCAAGCTGGCCTCACACCTCCTCGGCATCTACGACCACACTGGGTCCAGCAAAATGTCGGCAGACTTTGATCTGCCATTAAAAAATGACTTTTACAAATGGAAAGCCTTTTCCATCTGTATGATTTAAACAGAACAATCAATGTTTAAATAATAAATGCCCTCATTTTGGGAAATCTGTCCTCCTCCGGCAGCTCTCCTGGGCTTGTCTGGGTCAAACGCAGCTGGCTTGGGTCTCTGCCTTCACCTCCTCCCGAGGCTTGAGGGATACTACAGGAGCTACGGCGGGGAGGCGAGACACCCGGGTTCAAGCCCTGGACCAGGCAAGTCCTTGGCCTTTTCTGACACCTGGGGGAACAATTCAAGAGTTCTCTCCATATCTTCATCCTCCAAGTTTTCCCATCAGGCTGAAATCAAAAGAGGGCCCCCTGGAAGAGACTCCAAGCAAAAGAATGGAAAGAGTCACCATAAACTTGGAGCACGAATTCTAGAAGAATGTGACAGTGAGATTTATAAAGTCTTAGACCTGGGTTTGGGTGCAACACTCCACCTTCCAGGCTGAGTGATATTGTTAAAATGTCCATGCAACTCAAATCCATCTATAGACTCCATGCAATCTCTAGCAAAATTCCAATGGTATTTTTTTCCTACAGAAATATAAAAAAAAATAATAGCCCTCAGCTTCCCATGGAATCACATAAGCCCCTGAACAGCCAAAAAAAAAAAAAAAAAAAATCTTGAGAACGGGGGTGGGGGGTGGGGGGGTGGGCTGGGGTGGCTCAGTTCGTTAAGCATCTGACTCTTGGTCTTGGCTCAGGCTGTGATCTCACCATTCATGAGATCGAGCCCTGAGTTGACAGCTCAGAGCCTGCCTGGGATTCTCTCTCTCTCTCCCTCTCTCTCTACCCCTTCTCCACTCACATGCTCTGTCTCTCTCAAAATAAATAAATAAACTTAAAAAATTTTTTTAAATATTGAGAAAGAACAAAGCTGGAGACATCGCACTTCCAGATTTCAAGCCGTCCAACAAAGCGATAATAATCAGAACAATATGGCACAAACCGATGGAACAGACTTGGGAGCCCAGAAATCAGTGCATGCATATATGGTCAACTAAAAATTGACGAAGAGCCAAGAATACCCAATAGGGAAAAGATATTCTCCTCAATGCATGGTGTTGGGAAAACTGGATGTTCACACACAAAGGAATGAAATCGTAACCCTATCTTACATCACTCACAAAAATTAACTCAGCATGGATTAAGTGTTTCATTATAAGACCTAAAACCCCAAAACTCCTAGAAGAAAGGATACCGGTAAAGCTCCTTGGCACTCCAAGATGTATCCATTTGTGCCAACACAGATGAAACTGGGGGGCATTGTGCTAAGTGAAATAAATCAGAGAAAGACAAATACTATATGACATCATGTATAGTGAGAATCCAACAAATGTTAAGGCATAAAAAAGAGAGCAGATTAGTGGTTGCCGGGGACGAGGATGTGAAGAAGATGGGGAGACGTAGGTCACGGGGTCCAAACTTCCAGTTATTAGATGAAAAAGTTCCAGGGATCTGGAACCATAGTTAACAGTACGATATTGGATACTTGAAATTTGCTAAGAGAATAGATCTTAAAACGCTCACACCACACACACACACACACACACACACACACGTCAACTCTTTGAGATGACAGATACATTAACTAGCCTTATTATGGTCATCATTTTGTAATATATAAAAGTATCAACTCAACATACTGTATACCTTAAACATATATAATGTTCTGTGTCAGTTACATCTCAATAAAGCCAGAAAAAAATAAAGAGGTCAATCAAAGAGGAAAAAGGAATGATGATAGCGTAGAATTATATATATGATGCGTGCGTATCCATAATATATGATGCCCCTTGTAACTATACAGCTTTATCCATTTGTCCATTTTGCTTGCAAATAACTTCTTTACCAATCAAATGAAGGCAGCTTGCTAATTGAGCTGGCTTTGTTTCAGGGATCACAGGGGATTTGTGAGATATGAAAAGCAGATGATCCTCGGAAACTGGATAAGGCTCACGCTCCCGCCACCCTCCCTGTGCTAGCCTGAAGCCTTGCTGCAAAAGGTCTGAGCTAGATTCCTTTTAGTTCACATCAGCCTCTCTCCTCTGTTCCTCCCACCAGCAACTCCTGGCTCTCCTGAGCTCCTTCTCCACCTTTTTCTTTACCGAAAACGCTGAGAGCCTCGCTCTATGCCAAATGTATCTCCGCTGTTCTTTGCAGCAGAGAGATAAAGGAAGGACGTGGAATGCTTTAAGATCTACGTATTTCTGACGTTTGAAATGGCACTTTTTCTGCTTTAACAATCTCATCCATATCCTTGTCCCACAAGATGGTGGAAAACAGAGACTAACGCTTAACACTCCACGTGCTACGCGATCTTTCACGTGGCCAGTCATCACACGACGAAACTACTCCTCTATCTTCAAATGAACTTCAAATGACTTACGTTCAGAGGACGTAAGTAACTTGCCCCCGTTCTCGATCAGCTTGCAAACGGCCAAACAGTAGGATGTGAATCTAAGTCTACCTGTCTGCGGAATCTTCGTTCTCCACCCCTGTGGTATATATCACCCTCTCTTCGGGGAAGACAAGAAAAAAAGGAATAAATAGAAAAACACTATCCATTGAAAGCCTACTGTGTACCAGAGGCTTTATGATCTTGATTACTTGTAACAACAAATCTAAGAAGTTGATATTTACTCCATTCAGTTGATGGGGGCAGGGGGAATAAGAATAACAAGAGTTAACGTCTATTTAGTGATTCCCGGGGTCAGGCAGTGATCGGCATTGTACATTATCTCAGTGAAATAAAAAAGGAACAAAACGAAAGCGATCATGCCTGCCACCTGGAGATACCTATTATTTCTATTTTTTTTAATATTTTTTTTTAGCATTTATTTCCTTCTGAGAGACAGAGAATGAGTGGGGGAGGGGCAGAGAGAGAGGGAGACACAGACTCCGAAGCAGACTCCAGGCTCCAAGCTGTCAGCACAGAGCCCGACGCGGGGCTCGAACCCACGAACAGTGAGATCATGACCCGAGCCGAAGTTGGACGCTTAACTGACTGAGCCACCCAGGTGCCCCCTATTATTTCTACTTTATTGCCCATTGTGTGTGTTTCTCCTCGTCACCTTTTTTTTTTCTTCTTCTTCAAAAATGGGATCTTCCAGGGCACCTGAGTGGCTCAGTCGGTTAAGCGTTTGACTTTGGCTCAGGTCATGATCTCACAGGGTTTGTGGGTTCGAGCCCCGCATCGGGCTCTGTGCTGACAGCTTGGAGCCTGGAGCCTGCTTCGGATTCTGTGTCTCCCTCTCTCCACCCTGCCCCTGCATGCACTCTGTCTCTCTCTCTGTCTTCTCTCAAAAATAAACATTAAAAAAAATTTTTAAATGGGATAGTCCTCTCTATGGTGCATGATGGGCTCATTTTTTCACTCAAAAATACACCACAAACATCTTTCCATGCCCCTAAACAGTCTTTTATAGCAATGGTTTATAATGGTCGAACATTCCATCCTCCAGAAGTATAATTTATCTGCTAACTCCCGGTTCCTGGGCCCTTGGCTTTTTCCCACTTTCACTCTTGCAACTCTCACTGAAAGGAACATCTGTGTCGCTGGACTTTTACGTTCTCCTGTGACTTTCCTAAGAAAATTCCTCGCGGGGGCGCCTGGGTGGCGCAGTCGGTTAAGCGTCCGACTTCAGCCAGGTCACGATCTCGCGGTCCCGGAGTTCGAGCCCCGCGTCAGGCTCTGGGCTGATGGCTCAGAGCCTGGAGCCTGTTTCTGATTCTGTGTCTCCCTCTCTCTCTGCCCCTCCCCCGTTCATGCTCTGTCTCTCTCTGTCCCAAAAATAAATAAACGTTGAAAAAAAAAAAAAAAAATTAAAAAAAAAAAAAAAATTCCTCGCGGTAAATCTGCTGCTTTGAAAATTTTGAAGATGCTTGAATCTTCATAAATACAGGTTGAGCAACATTTTCCTTCCATCACGGCCTGTTGTGTGGACCATTTTCCCAAACGGTGGCCCTTTTAATTCATTAAAGACAAAGAAACAGAAATTGCCAATCTGCTAGGGGAGACGTGGTAAGTCATTGCTACACTGTCCTTATTTTATCGTTGAGGAAGCTGGAAATTTCATCACGGGTCTGATTTGTCCATTTGAGATCTACAGTTCCATAGCTAGACTGCCTCCTAACCTAGAAATAATAATGCACGTTTGGGTAAATGTTAGGCCAAGCAAGGCTCATCAGTTTAAGATGAGCCCACAGCAAATTGAAACCTCCACTTGTGAGATTACATCTCTTCAAAGCCTGTGCACACGTGGTTCTTACTCCGTGGCCAAGCCACAGACCTGTCTGAGGCTGGGTCATCTGTCCCTTAGTCAAGAGGAGCAGTGCCTATGGGGCGCCTGGGTGGCTCTGTCCATTAAGGGTCTGGCTCTTGATTTCGGCTCAGGTCGTGCTCTCACACTTCGTGAGATGGAGCCCCCTGTCGGGCTCTGAGCCGACAGTGCGGAGCCTGCTTGGGATTCTCTCTCTCCCTCTCTCTCTGCCCCTCCCCACTCTCTCTTTCTCTCAAAATAAATAAATAAATATATTTTTTTAAAAGAAGTGATGCCTGGAGAGACCACTGCCAAATCAGCAGATGATGTGGCCATATACCATCCGTGTCTGGGCCATAGGGACTAATTCCTGCCTGAAACTTCCAGCCCGCAATTGCCAGAAGGCCACAGTGCTAACTCCTTGAGGGCGGCACCCAGGTCTCACTCATCTTTGTGTTCCTGGGTGTGTCCCAAAGGTTAAGACCATGTCTGCTACAGAACAAATGTCCTGTTGAGGACAGCACGGAAGAAGGAAGGAATCGAACGGGCCGGGATTCTGCAACGGATGGGGACAGACACCAACTAAAGATGCTGGGGGGGGGGGGGGGGGTTAGTGAGAAGAGCCGGTGGCGGGAAATCACGTTCTCACGCAATGGGAGGACAGAAAAGCTAGCCGGGTATGACGGGCTCACTTGTGCCCCCCGCCCCCGAAAGTAGAGATGTTGAAGTCGCAGCCCCCCAGCAGCTCAGAATGTCACAGTAAGTGGAGAGAAGGAAGACCTTTAAAGAGGTAAGTGAGCTACAACAAGGCTGTTAAGGTAGGATTCTAACCCAATATGCCTAGAGTCCTTATAAGAAGAGGTTAGGGCACCAGGGATTCAGTAAGGACAGAAGCCTCAGAAGAAATCAAACCCGCCAATGCCTTTATCTTGAACTTCCGGCCTCCAAAACCGTGTGGAAAATTCAGTCTCCAAATCCCCACTGCAAATTCCCAGGAGAGAAACATCCGACTGGCCCAGCTCAGTGAGATTTAGGCACTTAAGGGGGCGCCTGGGTGGCTCAGTCCATTAAGCATCCAACTCCTGACTTCGGCTCAGGTTATGATCTCACGGTTTGTGAGTTCGAGCCCCGCATTGGGCTGTCTGTGCTGACAGCGCGGAGCCTGCTTGAGATTCTGCCTCTTCCCCTCTCTCTGCCTCTACTCTCTCTCTGTCTCTCTCTCTCAAAACAAATAAATAAGCTTTAAAAAAAAAGAGTTAGGCACTTGGTCTAAACCCTCTTAAAATGAAGGCAGGCTATGGGGCACCTGGGTGGCTCAGTCGGTTAAGCGTCCGACTTCGGCTCAGGTCATGATCTCACAGTTCGTGGGTTCGAGCCCCATGTTGGGCTCTGTGCTGACAGTTCAGAGCTGGGGCCTGTTTCGGATTCTGTGTCTCCCTCTGTCTCTGCCCCTCCCCTGCTCACTCTCTGTCTCTCAAAAAATAAGTAAACGTTAAAAAAATTTTTGTTTAAATAAAGGCAGGCTAGTGTCTGTACTGCAGAATGCCCTCAAAGACATGTCTGTCTGGCTGTGTGTTTACATGTGCCCATGCACTGTCTTCCCCAACTAGATTTCAAGTGCCGTAGGATAGGGATCTTTCTGTCTCTTTGTTCATGGCTGTATCCACAGCATCCAGGACGGTTCCTGGCACTCGGCCAGACGTCCACAAATCCTTGCTGTGTGGAAGACAAGCTCTAGGGTGGATGCACTTTACCGTTTGATGGGGAGCGGGTGTAACACCTTCTGGTGCTTACGGAAGATAAAACTCCCAGTCTGCGTGACTCAAAACCCAATCCAGACCGAACCCGCATATGTTTGTGTGGGTAAAAAAGGACGTTGTAGAGGAGGCCACTCCGTGTTTTCCAAACCCATTTTTTTTCCGCCCTCCGCACAGAGTTGGATGACCTTCTCCAGCCTCCGCTGCAGTCAGGTGGGATCATGTGACCAAGGGTCAGCCATTGGAAAACAACCCACAACCTCTAGGTCTGCCCCCTAAGAAAACCTCCCTCTTGAACCTCTCTGCCTTCTCTCTCCATCTATGGAACTGGAGGCAAAGTACTCCAAGGCTCGGAGGATACAGAAGGTGAAGGAAAGAAGGAAGACAGGCACCTGGGTCTCTGAGCTGCTAATTATGAAGGCTCACCCAAAGGAGTCACCCAACCAGGTTGGATTGTGGCACCAGCGAGATCCAAACCATTATGGCACTGAACCACCAAGCTGTGATGGGTCGCTATGGCAGCTAGCGCTAATCACCTTGAATAACACAAATGTCTAGAGGAAAGGTGGTCTGGGCTGGGGTCCTGGTCTCCTAGAGTGTTTGGAAGCATTTTTGAGAACTTTCCATCACTGTTTCAGTAATCAGCTCATTCCCACTACCGTTGACTATGATCAGGAGGCATCTTGGAATTTTAAAGCTATGCAGAGTGAAAGTCTCCTGGTGGTGGAAGGGTCCACCGAAGGCTCCTAGCCAGTCAGAGACACCTGAGCTGACACCCCCCAGCCCTACGTTCTCCCTGAGACGTGACGATGAGAAGCATGAAGATGTGCTGCCTTCTGCCTGTGCAGAGCGCATGACAGATGCCACTGGACCCCGGGGTCCTCCACCTGAGCAGGACTGACATTCGGGGATGGACTCTGTCATCGTGGCGGGGCGGGGCTCTGTCCACAGGAGGGTGTGCAACAGCATCCCCGGTCTCTACCTTCTAGATGCCAGTAGAATCTCCTCCTCAGTGCACACACTGTCAAGTGTCCCCCCACCCCAGGGACAAAAATCACTCCCTTCCCCAAGTGAAAACCACCGCCAAAAGAGATTTCTGCCTCTTCGTAAAAGTTTTGCTTGCACACGGTTGCCCCAAAGTGGAAATATAGGCTGGAAAGCAGTCCTCCCTTCCTGGGGAAAATGAGTGACGTAGAACATGGGAAATTGAGGTAAAATGTATCACTTCCACGCATTCTCTTCAGGGATGGTGTCAGCGTCGCCCCGCCATGGTTCTTTCCTGCCTCTTCTATGGCAGAACGTAATTCCTAGGTAGAGCTTCGATCCCACTGGGTCGCAGAAGTTTCCCATCTGGTAACTGAGGCTAATGACGGTCAATCCGGGGTTGGCTTAGTCTGTCTGGAACCTGATCACCCCCACATTCTCTGAAATTATGAAGTCATGGCTAAGATCTACAGGCTCTGAGGCCATGGCCATTCCACCCTCCCAGCAAGCGCTGAGTTATCCCAGTGCCTGGGTGTCTCCTGCATTGTCTCATTGTCAGAGTTTGTCTGGACCTTGTCACTTTCCTTGGGTGCTTCCACGCCGCTCTTGGGGTCACGCAGGATGGGGCTCTGGTGCCTCCTTCGTGTGTTTATCATCCGAGACCCATCCGCCAAGGTAGTCTGGCTAGTCTGCTCTTGACCTCCCTCACTGTACCTGGTTCAGGTGAGGTGTGGGAGGGTTGCCACCTCCACGGGCTCCCCCAGGGAAGGGATGGGAGGCACCGAGAGTGGACAATTGAAGACGCAACTCGCTGTCAGATACCAACTCTCACTTGCACGACCCTGAGTGTGAGTGCCTTCTCAAGAGTGTGACACCAAAACAGATGGATCCATGTCTCAAATGTAAGAGCTGAAATGACACCAACTCTTAGAAGAAAACATAGCAGCGAGGGGGGCGAGATTGGAACACCCGGGTGGCTCAGTGTGTTAAGCCTCCAACTCTTGGCTTCCACTCAGGTCGTGATCCCAGAGTTCACGGGATTGAGCTCCACATCGGGCTCTGCACTGACAGCGTGGGGTCTGCTTGAGATGCTCTCTCCCTCTCTCTCTGTCCCTCCCCCGCTGGTGCACGCTCTCTCTCCAAATAAACAAATTAACATTAAAAAAAAAAAAGTAGTGGAAAATCATGACCTTAGATTTGGCGACAGATTTTTAGACATAACATCAAAAGCACGAAACATTAGGGTTAAATTAACATTAAAAAAAAAACGTAGTGGAAAATCATGACCTTAGATTTGGCGACAGATTTTTAGACATAACATCAAAAGCACGAACCACAAAGAAAAAAACTAAGCAAATTAGACCTTGCCAAAACTTAAAACATTTGTGCACGAGAAGACATCAAGGAAATGAAAAGATAATCTGCAAAATAGGAGAAAATATTTGCAAGTAAGATATCTGACAGGGGCTTAAGGTCTAGAATATATAAAGAACTCCTAAAATGTAACAAAAAGATAAACAGCCCAGTTTAAAAATGGGCAAAGAACCTAAAGGGACATTTCTCCAAAGAAAATATATAAATGGCTAGTAAGTGCTTCGTAATTAGTCATTAAGGAATGTAATTAGTCATCGTAATTAGTCATTAGGGAAATGCAAATCAAAACCACAATGAGATACGACTTCACGTTCACTAGGTCAGCTACAATTAAAAGAAAGAAAAATGACACATAAATGACAAAAAATGGGCATATAAAATGGCACAGCTTGCATGGAAAACGGCGCGGCAGATCCTCAAAAAGCGAAATACCAGATGATGACCCAACAATTCCGGCCCCCACGATCGCCCCCAAAATTGAAAAATAGAGCCTCACATAGCTATTTATGCACCCGTGTTCGCAGCAGCATCATTCCCAAGAGTCAAAAGGTGGTAACAACCTAAATGTCCATCGACAGATGAATGGATAGAGGAAAGGTGGCCTGTGCGCACCATGGAATTCGGCCGTAGAAAGGAATGGAATTTCAGTACATGCTACAACACGCGTGAATTTCGAGAACGTCAAGCTAGCACACAAAAAGACAGATCTTTGCATGCTTCCACTTACTCGAAATATCTAGAGCGGGTGAATTCATGCAGACGCAAAGTAGGTAAGAGGTTACCAGGGGCAAGGCGAGGGGGAGAATCAGGAATGACTGCCACATGTTTGCAGAGCGTCTGTTTCCGGTGATGGCAAAGTTGGGAAACGCGAAACGATGGTTGCACAACATCGTCAGCGGAATTGATGTCACCGATTTGTACGGTCAAAAATGGTTACAATGGTTGATTTTATGTTACACGTATTTTACCACGATGAAGAGGGTTTTCTTAGAGAAGTGCCCAGGGCCTAAAACTCGAGGAGGCGATGTTCTCAGAGCCTTGCAAGCGGATGCTGGGCAGCGGACAACAAGCATCTCCGATTTTTCACTCCAGATGCCTTGCCTGCCTGGGGGAGGCACAGGCTTTCTCTTCCTTCTGTTCTCTAAGCTCCTCTGGAGGCTGGATTTCCATCCTGCGAGCCCACAGCAGGGACACGGCCGTCATGGAAAGCTCTGGAGCCTCTTTCTACTGCCCAGCTCTGAGGCAAGGCATGCCAGCTCGTCCACAAATCACCCCCCTCCCCCCATGCCTTCCAGTCTTCTGTTTCTGGAAGAAATACTTTGCCCAGAGTATGTCAGGGCTTCGAATTTTTTTTTTTCAACGTTCTTTTTATTCCGATAAAATATATATAACACGGAATTTGCTATTTTAAGCATTTGTAAGTGTGCAATTCAGAGGGCTTGGAGTTTTTGAAACCCGGAAGCCCAGATTCCTACAAAACAGAAGCTCTGGGTTCACAGCGGTTTTCCAGACTCTGGAAAATGCCCCCCGAAACCAGGAATGCTGCTGGTTGAGTGGGGGAGGAGCAGGCAAGGAGGCCGGGGCTGCGGAAGCATCAGCCAGCCGCAGGCACTCACATCCAGTAGGACACAAGCCCTGCCCCAAGTCAGGCCAAATTTGAAAACGCCTCGTAGGATGCACTCCCACCTGCATTCATCTTTCAGAGGAAAAGGCATAATAAGGCTGAATGAGAAGAAGAGGCCTTTACATTGATAGATTCCCTCATCGCTTACGATACACTCTCCGAACTACAAGCGCCCTGAGAGCAAGAACGAATCTTGTCTTGTGTTCACCGCGCTCCCATCCTTGGCCGAGGCCTGCACCTTAGTAAGGGCTCAGTACATAGTTGTTGACTGGACAAGGACGAACAGAGGCTTCTGCTAAGCCCCAGAGGAGCCTTGTTTCATAAAAAAAGAGAGGGTTTTATTACCTCCATTTTACAGAGGCAGTCACTGAAACTCAGAGAGGGGAAGTCACATAGCCGGGAGAGGGGAAGCAGGGCTTGAATCTGTATTTTCTAGCCACAAGTGCCTGGGGACTGTCAACTCAATTGCCTAGCAAAATGGTCCGCTATGGGGGTGCGACAGAATTCACCAACTTTCCATACAAATCATCTGAACCAATACGCTGCGTAATTTACTATGAATAGTGATTATAATAATGATGCCAACCTTACTGAGTGCTTGCAGCATATAAAAACCATAGATATACTTTTATATATTATAATAATATATACTTTATATTATATGTTGTTTATACAACATAATATATACATATACTATGTAATATATAATATATACCATATAATACGTAATATATAATATATGATATGTAGTATTTAATACGTGATATGTAATATATAATATATATCATTTCAGCTAATGGTAAGAATAACCTTGCAAGAGGCATAATTGGTTCCAGGCTAAGGAAGAGGAAAGTGAGGGGCCAAAGGGGTGCAAAGATTTGCTCAGAGGCTCTCAGCTCCCAAGTAGCGCTACTGAGATTCAAACCCGTAGTTCTGCGTGACCCCCGGGTTCATGACATTCCCGGCCAGTCCCTTTAGAGGGGCCTCTAGACTATGTGTATATTTAACACCATCTCAAGGCAGCCACCTAGTCAATGGGAATCATTGGTAACTGACTTTGAAAACACACAGCGTGTGTCTTCGGTGGCAGGTGTCCACGAGACGGAGGCTCAGTCGACCTGCCAAACCGCGTCTGGGGGAAAAGGAAGAGGGTAGTCCCTCACGTTGACATTCCGTCATCTGCTTCTGGGGTCTATGGGATGTCAAACAGCCGGAGCCGGAAAGCACCACGATCTTGTCATCCAGATGTTTGAGGTCGCGCTGCCCCACCCTCTGCGTGTCAGAGCTCCTGGTTGAGAGACAGCAACGCTGATATCACTCTTGTTGCTATGAATAACAGCACCGCCCTTTGTGTGTGGGCCTCGAGGGTGCTGGGCTTGGCGCGGTGGGTTTTACGTGCATTATCTTACACTGTCGAGTGAAGTTCTACCAGCAGCCCCAACTTCCAGAGGAGAGCACCTCTAAGGCTCAGCAGTGGGGAAGGAACACATCCAGGGGCACTCGGGGAGTATGTGGCTATCGCGGGCTGAATGGTGGCCCCCAAAAGACATGTCCACTTATTTAAAAACAGGATCTTGGGGCGCCTGGGTGGCGCAGTCGGTTAAGTGTCCGACTTCAGCCAGTTCACGATCTCGCGGTCCGGTCCGTGAGTTCGAGCCCCGCGTCGGGCTCTGGGCTGATGGCTCGGAGCCTGGAGCCTGTTTCCGATTCTGTGTCTCCCTCTCTCTCTGCCCCTCCCCCGTTCATGCTCTGTCTCTCTCTGTCCCAAAAATAAATAAACGTTGAAAAAAAAATTAAAAAAATAAATAAATAAAAAAATAAAAACAGGATCTTTGCAGATGTGATTAAATATTTCAAGGGGGGATTATCCTCGACTTAGGAAGGTCCTAAATCCAATGACTAGCGTCCTTATAAGGGGAAGGGAGATTGGAGGCACAGACACAGAGGGGAACACCATGGAAAGATGAAGGCAGAAATTGGGAGTGATGTGTTTGTAGGTCAAGGAATGTCAAAGGTCGCCAGCAACCGTCAGAAACTAGGAGAGGGGCATGGAAGGAGAGAACCCTGCCAACACTTGATTTCAGACGTCTGCAGCCCTGAACAGTAAGGGAATTTCTGTTGTATCAGGCGCCCCAGTTTCTGGTCATTTGTTATGGAAGTTCTAGGAAACCAGCTCAGTGGATGAGGTAGGATTTGAACCTAAGCGTCAGCCCGAACTCTTTATCAGTAACCCACGAGTCACGCCTTTAGAACCAGTTCTGTGCTTTCCAATGTGTTAGGGCAATGTATTCATCCTCCAAAATTTGACCACCCAGAGTGTTTTGGTTTTTAGGAGACGTGCATGTGTACACACACATGCACACACGCGCGTGTGTGCACGCGTGGGCACCATGCACTTCAGAGAAGCGGAATGACCAGGAAGCCTTCTTAGCGCTTTCTTGACATGACTACTAACTCTCAAGAAGGGAATGAAAAGAAAAAGACAGACACGTTGCTACTGTCACTCTGACCACGCAGGCCGCGGGGGGTGGGGGGTAGGGGGGGTGGGGGGGGTGGGGGGGGTGGAGATAAACTTCAGACATGAAAAGCGAAACCAGAGAACTGGACCTCTTTACCGTTGGTGATGATATTTTATTCATGTGTAGCCTTTTATTTCTGGATTCCAGACAACTTTTAAAAGGGTGTGAGTTCTGCTCTGCTCCTCGTGTGATGAGGGCACAGGGGACCAGGGCGGATGGGAGGGAGGACTGAGGCTAAGACATTTGCCCTTGCCTTCCGGAGTCAGTTGACAAACCGGAAACAGTCCAGACTTTCAGGCATCAACATTAAGACCTTCTCAGAGCTCCTCCTGCCCCAATTGACTTTTCCTTGATGAAATTGCCTCCCTTATTTCTAGACAGCCCAGAGAACTCCTACACATCCTTCAAGACCCATTTCCTATGAGGACCCTTCCCTGACCTCCCCAACTCCATGCTCTCCCACAAAGCAATGTTGACTCTCTCACTTCTTACACACCCACTGTAGGTTGTGTGTACTTCAAACACACATTTATGATACTTTATACTATTTGGCTCTTTATGGCTTAGTCTCTCCCTTAGAGAAGTGATTCTTAACCCAAGAGCTTATAGATGAAAGTCAATGAAAGGGCTTTGGGGAAAATTGTCAATCCTTTGAAACTCTGCAAAATTTTACGTGAATGTGCAGCTCAAGGGACAGGTATTCCGTAGCTTTCCCGAGTTGCCAAAGAACATCAAGACTCAAACCCGTTCAGAATCCACTGCACTAAAAATTAAGTTCTGGGAGATTTTGTATCGCTATTACCCGGCCCAAGGCAGACACATGCAAAATGTCTGTCGCCGCACTGTTGCATAAAACTGTGACGCAAATGTGGTCCAGGGATTCTGAGTTGCTCTGATTTTGTGTTCGAGTCGTTGCAGCTATGAGTGAAGAACTCTGAAAGCCCCAAACCTGACTCACAGCTACTTCTCCTTCCCGAACAACAAAGGTCAGGTGCCAATTCTGCGGGGGACCCCAACACTTTAAAAGCTACTAACCTCTGTTCTCAGAAACCTCCTGCTTTTTACCTGTCTCAGCAAGGCAACACCTAATATATCCTACGGCTACGTTGGCATGAATGTACAAATATGCATGGATACGGAGGTAATTGCAAAAAAAAAAAAAAAAAAAAAAAGGACTCAATCTGAATGTCTATTGTTTAGAACAAAGGAACAAAAGTCAGCAAAATATTTGTCAAGGGCTGTGGAGTCAATATTTTAGGCTTTGGCGGACATCTAGCTTTTCTGTTGGAACCACAATTGCTCGATTCCACCCTTCTATTGTGAAAGCAGCCACAGACGATGTGCAAACGAATGGGTGTGGTCGTGTGCCAATAAAACTTTATTTACAAAAACAGGCGGGGAACTGGATTTAGCCAGTAACCCATAGCATGCTGGCCCCCGCCTCAGAATCCCAGACAGCTGTTAAAAAAGGACGAGGCAGAACATCCACAATTGTTTTTTTTTTTTTTTTTTTTCATTTCCAGGGCACGATGACCAGCACATACACAACGCGTCCTCTGGGGTCACTTCTGCTGTAAGCACTTTGCCTGTGTTATTTTACTTAATCCCCACAAACAACCATTCACCCATGGCGCCGACTGCTTTGTATGGGGAGTGACCAGTTCTGTCAACTCGGACGACTGGCTTGGTCCCTCTGAGCCTCAGTTTCCAAGCTGGTGAAGCAGACGCAAACATTAACACTGGCTAAGTCACTGTTCCACGACGCGAACACAATTAAAGTGAGTGCCTGTCTCTTAGACCCTTTTCAGGGAGCCACTGCTCAACTTCCAGACGGTATAAAGAAAAGAGAGGCTTAACTAGTTTCCGTTCTGAGCATTTCCTCGGAGGGTGCAGACATCTCCTCAGACCAAATTAACCCGAGTGTTTTTTTTCTCCGCACGTGGTGTGGTGCGATGCGATGTCTATTATCTTATGTGTGATGAATGAAAGCTGTTAATATAAACAGTGAGAGAACAACGCTGTGATATTCCCAGCGGCTGCTAATTAAGGAGGTGGTGCTCATTTTCAGGATGAAAAGGGTACTGCTCTGTCTGAGCTGTCTGTAATCATTTATCAAGAAGTGAAATTTTAAGGACATGACCCAGAAAGAACATGAGAATAATAACAAAAAGAGCCTCTTCCTTATAAGAATGGTCATAATGATTACCACAGTCCTAGGAGGTACTAGATGCTTCTGTGTGCCAGGTACGGGTTAAGTGCTTTGCAGGCAGATCCTTATTTAAGCCTTGCCATGGTCCTTCCGGTAAATCTCGATGTTGTGTTCGGCTTTCAGAGACAAGCATGTGCTCGTCTCGTAGCACATGACTGCTAGGCTATGGAAATGACACTAACCGTGACCCAGTGAAAGAAACAAGTTTGGGGGTTTGCAGAGAGAAACATCCTGTGGGATTCTCCATATCTTGTGGATTCTGTAAATGGAGGGCGATAGGAATAAGTATCAAGAAGGAAACCCACAGGGGCGCCTGGCTTGCTCAGTCATTAGGCGTCTGACTTGATTTCCGCTTGGGTCGCGATCTCAAGATCTTAAGACCGAGCCCCACATCGGGCTCCATGCTCGGTGTGGAGCCTGCTTGGGATTCTCTCTCTCCCTCTACCACTAGAGCTCTCTCTCTCCCTCCAAAAAAAATAAAATAAAAAAGGAAGGAAGGAAACCCACAAACACATATGCACACAGACATACGTGTATAGATACACACACGCACACACACACACACACACACACACACACACCATGGTCTGGTCAAGAAAGAGTTTGTATCTCATGAGGGGTAAACTCCACGAGCCTGTAGTCGTGTCGATTATGAGATATCACCAGCACGAGAAGATAGCAGCACGGGCAACAGTATCCGGCTCTGTGTTAGGTCCTGGTGCCCACAAGGTGCTGCCCAGGTCTGGTTTCCGAAAGCAGGAGGCACGCCATCATTTCTCCCCCCATGTGCTGGTGCTCACAGCGCTCACCGGGATGGAATGCAAGGGCGAGCTCGGGGATTAAGTGGGAAGGAAAAGTCACGGGACTGCATGACGGATCAGGTGGGGCGCGTGCAGGACAAGATGAGGTTGAACAGGACGCCAAGGTTTTTCTAGTTTGATTGAGCGGATGGCTGATCATGCCACAGAGGAGCTGGAAAACAGAGGGGCAAGTGCAGGTTTGGGGGCAGGTGAGAAGCTTCATCTTGGACGTTCCGAGCTCAAGGTGCCTGGGGGACATCCAGGAGCAGATGTGAGGAGACGCACGTAGGTGTTTATGGGTCTGAGGCTTAGGGAAGAGGCACGTTAAGAGCCGAGGAGTCGACGAAGGGTGAACCGCTGGACATCCCCGGGCTGGAGGCGAGCTTAGTGAAAACTCCTGACAAGGAAGAGAAAGAAGAGATTCTACTCTTTCACAGAACTACGGCAAGATCAGAAGAGGGCAAGAAGGGCCTGAAGGGGCATCTGTCGCGGGACGCGGTACACAGAAGCCTTGCAGTTAATTACGGTGGCCAAACTCACTTCCCACAGTCTCTGCTAGAAGACCTCCTTCATCTTATTTTTTTTTAATTTTTTTTTTAACGTTTTATTTATTTTTGAGACAGAGAGAGAGCATGAACAGGGGAGGGTCAGAGAAAGAGGGAGACACAGAATCGGAAACAGGCTCCAGGCTCCGAGCCATCAGCCCAGAGCCCGACGCGGGGCTCGAACTCACGGACCGCGAGATCGTGACCTGAGCTAAAGTGGGCCGCTTAACCGACTGAGCGACCCAGGCGCCCCTCCTTCATCTTCTTTTAAAGACAGCTCAGCGTTCCGCAAAAAAAGTGAGAACTTTGATGTAGGCACCCCTGGATTGAAATCTGGTCTCTACAACCTCCTGGCTGTGTGACTTTAGGTAGGCCTCTTAACCTCTCTGAGCTTCGGGGTTTTGATCCGTCAAATGGGACTAATGATCTTTCGCTCCGAAAGCTGGCACGTGATACAGGCTCAGTACACGTTTTTCTTTTTTCTCCCCACCTTGCCGTGTATGCTTGTGTGCGGGTGTGGGGGTGGGGGGGGGGGGGGGAGGTGACCATTGTCTGTGGTTACAAGCAACAGAAAACTAAAGACAAAGGGATTTTATTGGCTCAGATGGCTGAAAATTCCAAGAGGAAAACTGGCTTCGGGGAGCCTGGGTGGCCCAGCCAGGTAAGCATCTGACTTCAGCTCAGGTCATGATCTCACGGTTTGTGAGTTCGAGCCCCGCGTCGGGCTCTGTGCCGACAGCTCGGAGCCTGGAGCCCGCTTTGGATTCTGTGTCTCCGTCTCTCTCTGCCCCTCCCCTGCGCATGCTCTGTCTCTCTCTCTCTCAAAAATAAACATAAAAAAAAATTTTTTTTTAATTTTAAATGAATGAATGAATGAATGAATAAATAAATAAATAAATAAATAAATAGATAGATAAATAAATAAAAACTGGCTTCAGAGACAGACTCGAGGAATCAGGTGAGGTCAGGTCTTCTGCTTGTCCTTTCTGGATCCCGGCTCCGCTGCCCCTCCCGTAGGCTCCAGCCCGACAGGGACGTCAGCGGCCCGACGGCTCCTTCCGCCGGAAAGGGCGACTCGGCCCCAAGTTCAGAAAAGTCAGCCTCAGCCTCCGCTTTCCGTTGGTCCCAAACGGGCCGACTTGCGTCACGTCTTCCTCCGCAGCCAATCGCTGGCCAGCCGCGCTCTCATTGGCAGGGCCTGACTGGGTCATGTGACGCGGCCGGAAGTCAGCCTCCCGAGGACCAAGAGTGGTCAGATTCTGCCAGCAGACGTGAATGCCTGGATGTTGGGGCCTGTGCCACACAGTATTGCACGAGTCAAAGGACCATCCGGTATGTCCGTGCCCGAGTTTTTCCTGGCTCCTTACGTGATACACGTGTTTGAGTATCTCTACCCCGTTCATTCTTTTATTATTATGATTATTATGATTATTTTGAGAGAGAGACAGAGAGGAGGGGGGCAGGGGAAGAGAGGGAGGAAGAGAGAGAAATCCCAAGCAGGCTCCGTGCCGTCAGCGGGGCTCAAACCCACCAGCCACAAAACGATGACCTAAGCTGAAATCAAGAGTCCCATCCCTACCCAACGGAGCCACTCGGATACCCCTGTGCGGCCTTTATTCCTAACGTCGTTTATGAGTTCAGGAAAGATACCCTACGTAAGCATCTGCTGCCCCTGGAACATCAGGCTTGCCGGGGCCGGGCCCGTGAGTGGCCTCACCCAGGATCTCCCAGCTCCAGACTCCTTCCCTGGGAACTGGAGGAGACCTTCAGTCTCTGCTGACTCAGCGGGTCACCAGAGACCTCTGACACCCTCTGGCCTTTCCCGGAACCTTAAGAAGGAAGAGGAGAGAGCTTCAGAGGGCAGGTTTAAAATTAGAAGGGAGTGCAGGGCTGCCTGTGTGTTTCTTGAACGTCAGCCATTCGGGAGGAATGGGCGATAAGGTGGTCAAGAGACAGGAAGCATTTCTTTAAGATTCCTATCGTGCTGGGAAGCTGGAGGGGGAGTTTCGTTCAAGGGAAGAACAGGATGTTGCCAGGATCCGGGGCAGGGCCCACAGCAGGGGGGCATGGAGGGAAGGGAGAGCAGGGAAGGAGAGCTGGTCGGCCAGGGTTCAAGAGGAAGGTTTGGAAAGGTCCCAGGCAGGAAGTCAGCCCCCCACCCCCACCCCGGCAGAGGCCCCTTGGGAGTTCAGACCTCTTCAGTAATAGAAGGGAGACAGATCTTCTCCTCGAAGACCTTGGCTCTTTTCGATGAGTCTGGGTGGCCCACTAAGAGGGGAATCTTGTTTAATTCTCGTGTGAACTCCTGATTCCCTGTTCCCCTGAAGTCTGTCTGCTGGTCTCCCAGTGTGGAAGCCACCCCCTGGTCCTTGAAGGCTGCGGGGAGTCAAAGCCTGACGTAGCCCCTGTGATCAATCCCCATCCCATACTCGTGGGGTGGGGGCCTGGTGCTGAGTACCAATATATCCTTTGTCACAAAGTTTCTCCAGTCTTCAAAAAAAAAAAACAAAAAAAAAAAACAAAAAAAAACACACCTTATCAAAATGCCAATCTAGTGAGGGAACTCCATGAAGGGACCATTCACAAAATAAAGAAATAAAATGACCAACAAACACCGAAGAAATACATTCATCATTCAGATAATCCCCCACAGCATCGTTGTGGCAAGGCAGATACTGACATGAGCCTCGGGCACCCACTAACCGGTTTTGATCCTTTCTGCGACAGTAAGAGGCACACGGGGGTTGAGGTCCCTGTCCCAAGATCCCAGCTGCTAAGAGACAGGCAGTAGAGGGGGAAAGGATTGTTTTAAGTACCTAAATGATAAGAGCCTCCGTTTGCAGCTGACCAAACAGGCCTTGGGGAAATGACTTCACCTCTCTGAACCTCAGTTTCCCCACTCTAGAAAATGGAGGTAAAGTAGGACCCACACCGCAGAGCCGTAGAAAGTTTTTGGCGAGATGATATATGATTAGTATGGTGCCAGGTATTTATTATTATTATTTACTTTTTTTTAATGTTTGTTTATTTTTGAGAGAGAGAGAGAGAGAGCAGGGGAGGGGCAGAGAGAGGGGGAGACACAGAATCCGAAGCAGGCTCCGGGCTCCGAGCCGTCGGCACAGAGCCCGACGCGGGGCTCGAACTCGTGAACCGCGGGATCATGACCTGAGCCGAAGTCGGAGGCTTAACCGACTGAGCCACCCAGGCGCCCCGGTGCATGGTATTTATTAAAAGTGTATCAACGATACACTTTTGTTCTTACTGATTCAGAGGTCCCAAGGACCTACCATATCAGGTCTCCCTGCCTACATCAGTCAGGAGTTACGAGGTGTCCAGTCGTGACAACAGAGGCCAGGGGTCCCAAGGCTCAGGGCTGAGATGTATCCCACCCCATCTCCTCCTATACCTTTTCTGCAGGCACAGCTAACGAGACCTGGACGGGACCTCCCACTCACCCCCATCTGAGCCTCTGGGGAAACATCTGGACCGCGGGGGCTGATCGACGATGAAGTATTTACTTAGCTCTACGCCCACAGTCCGGCTGGAGAGACACCCTTGGGTTCAAGGCGAAAGGCTTCCAGGAAAGGTGGCTGGGCCTCAAGGTCATCAGTCATCAGGAATTGCCCACCTTGTCTCTGGGGACAGTCTGGAGCTGTCTCATGGGAAGTTCTCCTTCCTCATTCCTGGGGACAGTGCCCACTTCCTTTTACTCCTTTAAGCAGCAGCCCACGTCATTACTGTTATCACTGTTATTATTTTTTGCCACCATCAATTGAGTGCTCACTGTGTTCGGGGCCCTAAGCTAACTGTGTTACATGCATTTCCTCATTGAGTCCTTGCTATAACTCTCAGGGTTAGAGAGTATTTTCATCCTTTTTTTACAGCCTGCTCGGAATGGGAATTCACTTTCCTGAGGTCACAAAGCTGGAAAGTAGAAGACCTGGGATTTGAACCCAAGCAGTGTGGCTCCAGAGTCTATGCCTTAACAGGGGTTCTGTTGGCCGGGGCTGGAGGCCACGCCAGAGACACCTCCCACCCTCTGCTCTTCCTTGCTGGAACCAACACGGCATTCGGCGGTCAGATAATAGGACCTGGTGATGCGAGGAGGCAGACAGGACCATAAATGAGGGGGAGCTGCCAATCTCCAAAGATCTCAACAAAGAAACCGGATGGGAAACATTCCAACCAGAGGGAAAAGCATGTGCAAAAGTCCTGAGGTAGGTCCATACTCATTCTCTTGCATTTCTAGGTCTCCTCTGCTGAAATGCTTCTCTGCTCACCCAACCTTTGGAACACAGTTAATCGCCACTTCCTCCAGGAAGCCTTCCCTGAACCGGGCTAGGCTAGGTCCCCGTCCTTGCTCTCATCACAAAACACTGCACGCTTATGTTTACTTAACAGCCTGGAATATTCTCTTACTGTCATTCTCCTGCATGAGGTCATAAACCCTGACGAGGCGGGGGTGGGGGTGGGTGGAATGTTTGCCTTGTGTTCTCTATGCCTAGGAAAGGGGCACATAGCAGGTTCTAGTCTGACGAGGCCACAGTTGGAAGACTGGATTCCACTCTGGACGCCCTTGCTTATTAGGAGAAAGACCTACATGTCACTTTGTGGGGAACGAAGGCATCATCCCTGGAGAGAGCCTCACACGTGTGGCCAAGGAGACATATCCAAGTATGTCCACTATAGAATTTTTATCGGCATCGACTTAGATGCCCACCAACAGGGGACTGGACACAGGTAATTCCGTGCACGCACATGTTTTAAGAGCACAATCGGGGACACCCACAAATTGGGTGGTTCAGTCAGTTAAGCATCCTACTTCGGCTCAGGTCAAGATCGTGTGGTTCATGAGTCCAAGCCCCACGTCAGGCTCTGTGCTGACAGCTCAGAGCCTCGAGCCTGTGTCTTCCTCTCTCTCTGCCCCTCCCCTACTCACACTCTGTCTCTCTCTCTCTCAAAAATGAATAAATGAAAGAAAAATTTTTTAAAAAGATCGCAATCAAAGTAGATGAAACAGAGGTCTGTGTGTCAACAGGGGGATCTTTCAAAACCATGGCAGAGAGAGAAAATGCTGATCACGAAGTGATCCGTAGCCCATTTAAGAAACTGAAACCCCCCCGAGAGGCCCCGTATGTTTTTCAGAATTCATGTACAGTCTGTAAAACTCATACGAAAACGAGGATATGCATTCTGAATTCACGACAGTACGTGTGGGTGGGTGGGGTTACGGAGAGACTGGGCAGCTAGACTTAGCGTATTCTTTTTCACGACTATAAAATATTCCATTGAAGGATGATACAGTTGATCCTCAAACAACACGGGTATGCGGTGTGCGGGTCCCCTCATGTGAGATTTTCTTCAAGAAGCACAGCCAGGTTCCTTAGGATTGGCTCAACGATGTTTTCTTTCCTGCAGCTTGCTTCATTGTAAGAACGTGGCATATATTACGTAGCACATATACAACATGTGATATAATACCACCTACTTTTGTGATCTGGAGGGCTTCCAGTCAACAGTCGGCTATCAGTGGTTACGTTTTCAGGGATCCACAGTTACGTGCAGATTGTCAGCTGCACCAGGAGGCAGTCCCCCCTGACCCCCACGTTGTTCAAGGGATGTCTTTGAGCGTCCAAACATCGGCCGGACAGCCTCTTGGCGTAGCTGCAGTGGAGGGGGTTGCTGGCCCTACATAGTCGTTGGCGTTCCTTCCACGTGTGCAATCCTACAATCTCTCCTCCTTCTGCGGTGGGACGTCCGCTTGGTACAACTCACGCCAAAAGCCCCAGCTGCAGGGAGGGGTGGGGGGTGGGGGGGGCGTCATCTTCTCTACAGGTTTGGAGGAGCCGACACGGACATTTTTGCAAAATCGCATGTTTGTCGTTGCCGTGGTTCTGTTGTATTTTCTTCCAGCTGAAGACGTTTTAACTAAATGCCTGGTGTCCGGTCAGGGTTTCGAATGAGTAAGCCTGGGTCCAAAGCCTGCGCCGGTACCACGTAGCTGTCCGATCTCGAGCCCGTTCTTTAAGTCCTCCTTGCCTCGGTCTCCTCATCTGTAAAATGGGTAAATTCAAACGCCGGCCAAACCAATCATCCCTTTTTGATGATTCCGCCGGTTCGTGGATGCGTACTCGCTCTAATGGGGGTGGGAAGAGGTGGGGTCACCGGGCAAGCTGGCTGCCCCGGATATGTGGAGGTTGGAAGCCGTCTTCGCCCTGGGACAGGAAGGAAGTTCAAGGTTTAGCCCGCCCATCACACCCATTGCTGTGGCCAGCACAACCTTTTGTTCAGCATTTTATCTTTTTCAGAGCAGATCCATTATCTCATCTGTTCATCAAAGGCCCCTGCAAGGAAGCCAGGCCGAGGATGGGCCCAAGGAGAGATGACTCAGGAATCTGAAAGTCAAGGCCAGAAGCCTTTCTGTCAAGCGGCCCTCTGGGCTGAGTTTCTCCACTGATCTCGGCCCAGGAGGCGGGTCAGGCTGTCCAGGCCAGGCCTGAAATACCCACAGAGAGGCTTCCTTCCCCTCGACGCTGGATAGTGCTCCCCAGCCCCACCAGATGGACTGCAGATGTGAGCTCTGGGTTGCAAGAGAGGCCAGGGGACAGGCAAAGCTCATCTCCTTGCGTGGGATGTCGGGCCCCAAGCCTGGTCCCGGGAGGCCACAGAAGCGTGATGCGGGGGTCCCGGGAGTTCAAGTTCACAGAGTCTCGGCAACAGGAAGGTGGTGCTGAAGATACGGTCACGCTCCTGTGATGCGGGTAGCTGTCAGAGCACATCCCGGGCAACGGCTGTCTCGTCTTGCAGCCTCCGCATCGGCGTGGACATAAGCCACAACCCTGTGTCATCCCTACAGCCCAGCCAGCCCTGGAGCATCTGCTGGGTCGGCAGAAAGCTGCCTCTTCCAATGGGTTAGGCCCCCACTGCCCCTCCTTCTTCAGCCTGTTCGAAGATCCTGGAGCCCTTCCCTCGTGTCATCTTTGCGAGTTGCCGATGTTGACTTTAAAAAAAAAAAAAACTTGTTTTTAAGTTTATTTCTTTATTTTGAGAGAGAGAGAGAGAGAAAATCCCAAGCAGGCTCCACACTGTCAGCACAGAGCCGGACGTGGGGCTTGAACCCACAAATCCTGAGATCGTGACCTGAGCCGAAATCAGGAGTCGGCTGCTTAACCGGCTGAGCCACCCAGATGCCCCGCCCATGTTGACTCTTAGCCTGGAGGAGCAGCTGCCACCGTCAGCCCACTGGGAGTGGGACCATTTGGAGTCCTGCCCTGGAAGGGACAGTCCCCTGCCTTCCCAGAGCGATCTCCGGGGCTTTGCTTCCGCGGAGCATTAAGGCTCAGCGAGGCCTGGGTTCCGCCATTCATGCCGTGTGACCTGGGAAAAGCCGTATCACTTCTCTGACCTTAGGTTTCTCGTTGGGAGAAAGTAGGGCTGTTGGGGGGCTGTTGGGAAGGTTCGAGAAAACACCTGTAAATGCCTAATACAGTGCCAGGTACCCAGTCGGTGCCCCTTCTGAGCCTGCCTCGGTTTCTCTCTCTTCTCTGTTCAGCAAGTGTATGTGACCTCCCCAGAGCCACAGAGCAAGGAGTTTCAATCCAACCCCGTGTACGTCTGAGAACCCTCGTGGCTCGGTCATCGTGCCGCTATATTTGAATTGTGTGTATGGTTTCCTTAAGCGAAGCCACTCTGTTTCTTAAGCCCGGCCTGGAATGAAGACTTCTCTGAAAACGACGTCGTTCTCCAAAGCCTAAAGTTCTGTCTGAAAGTCCAGCCCCCCCAGGCCGCTGGTTTACTGGGTCGGAAAAACAAAAACCATAAAACTAACAGAAACCGTGTGAGAGAGGTCTTTGGACTGTTTCAGGGGCGGGGGGGTGGGGGGGATGTTCACGAAGGGAGGGTTTGCAGGGGGCAACGGAGATTTGCCCAACTCGAGGAAGGGCCTTGACGGAATGTGCACATCAAAGAGAGGCATGGCTTCAAAGGCCGCCCTGCCCTCCCAGCCAGCAGTCAGGCTAACTGGTTCACTTGGGGACAAAGCCAGAGGACAGGATGTGAGGAGCCGGGGGGGACCTCACAGTGGCGAGTGTGGATCTCTGGAGCCCGCCATGCTTCTCCCAGCTCAGAGGGTCTCGCTCTGGGGCCCCAGACCCCCAAGGGCTCCGTGGATACAACTCAGGGCATCTGTGACCTCGATCGGGAAGAAAATATATCACATCTTCGTTATCACGAACATCAAAGTGCAATTTCTTTCCATGACGAAGGCAGGCAACAGACGCATGGCAGGATGGACCGTCCGTCCCCACGACCTTGTCACCAGTACAAATCACAGATCCTGGCCTACGACCTCACTGGTGTCACAGAGAATTTCGAATTCTTTAGTCACAGGACGTCTCCGCCATTGTGGTTGTAATGACTTGTCGTTTCAAGAATTGATTTAGCAAAAAAATTTTTAAAAAGGCGGGGGGGTGGGGGCGCCTGGGTGGCTCAGTCGGTTGAGCATCTGACTTCGGCTCAGGTCATGATCTCGCGGTTCGTGGGTTCGAGCCCCGCGTCGGGCTTTGTGCTGACAGCTCGGAGCTGGGAGCCCGCTTCAGATTCTGTGTCTCCCTCTCCCTCTTCCCCTTTCCCACTCACACTCTGCATCTCTCTCTCTCTCAAAAATAAACATTTAGAAAACTTTTTTAAAAAAAAGAATTGATTTAGAAGCACAAATAACACTGCACCAATTTCTTACTTGATGACTGTATTTCAGTCTGGTTGGTTTCCTTACTAATCCTATGCATTTTTCAAAATATTTTTGGGGGGAGAGAGCACAAGTGGGGGAGGGGCTCAAAGAGGGAGACAGAGGATCTGAAGCGGGCTCTGCACTGACAGCACAGAGCCCTACGCGGGGCTCGAACTCACGAACCGTGAGATCATGACTCGACCCGAAGTCAGATGCTCGACTCACTGAGCCACCCAGGCGCCCCTAATCCTACGTAGTTTTGTTTTATGAGTCCTGAAGCACTACTCTGAGAAGGGGTTCCTAGGCCTCGGCATACGGTGTAGACACGCACGCACAGTATTAAGAATCCCTTTGGTGGTGGCCACTAAGCTCTCTCGGCCTCAGTGTTCTTGTCAATGAAATGGTCATGAAGAATGCCTTCCTTCAGGTGGATTTGGAAGATCACTTATTTCAACGTGTGTGAAAGCACCAGGCATAGAGGAGATGGTCGGCCGATGCTCGCCTCTCTCTCTCTTCTTAACGTTTGCACGCATCCAACCCGGGGCCAAGAAACGATGTGTTTGCCACCTGCCCTCAGTGGCCTCCCAGGCAGGGTCTCCTGCCACGCGCTGGCCCACACTGGTCTCCAGGCATGGAACACCCCTCCCACTCCGCCACCGCACATGTCCAGCGGGATGGAGGTTGACAAGGCCACAAATATTTGAACTATCCTGGGGATAACACGGGGCATTGACCCCAAAGTATGTGCTACATCGGCCGAAAGTTTATCCTAGAATAACAAACGTGACAGCTAGCAAAGTGAGCAGGGGAAAGGGTCCGATAAGATAAAAGGCCCCCAGAGAGTCCAAAGGCACAGCCCCCTGCAGGAAGGAAAAACTCAGGATGGAGCGAGGCGTCGGGGGAACAAGGCCATCGAGTCAAACGGTCCATTTTCTGGAAAGTTCCGAGCAACAGGCCTGGGGAAGGTGGTACGGACGAATCCAACCTTGTGACTGTGTCACCCTGGGTAGCTGTGACAGCGAGGTGCTAACCTTGCCTTGTGGTTGAGAAAATTCAGAGAGGTCGTCGCAAAGCCCTTCGCGTGTGTTTGGGTGCTCGGAACAGAGCAAGCCTGCAGCCAAGGTTATTATTGTTCTTACTACTAACATGGTTATTCTGACACGTGGAGTCGAGTTGTTCATGCCCCAGACTCAGTGCTCAGACCAGACCGCCTGCTTTGCCCATTACAATTATGTGCCCTGGGCTGTCTTATCTCTTTGTGCCTCCGTTTTTCACCGTGCTATGACATAGGATAGCGTCAGCACCTTGTGGGGTGGCTGTGGGAGCTAATTGAGATTCTACGCACAAGAGGCTTAGGCCAGTGCCTGATCCGGGGCAAACACAGACTAAATGTTAGCAATGACCATTTTTATCACATCATCACCATCACCATCATCATCATCATCTATCATTACCAGGTGAAAGGGCACTGTTGGGGAGAAACAAATCGAGGGGAGAATTTCTTGGCGAGACAGACATCTAGACCAGGGGTAGACAAACTAGCTGCTGCCTGTTTCTGCCAATAAAGTTTTATTGGAACGCAGCCACGCCCCTTCATTGACTCATGGTCTACCACTCTGCCTTCGTACACAACATTAGAGCTGAGTACTCTCCGGCCTTTTGGGAAAAAAATTGTCCTCCCCCAGTTTGGAGGAATGGTGATATCTTATTAAAAACAATAATAAAAAGTTCATTTTTCGAGAGAGAGAGATTGTGTGCACGAGTGGGGGAGGGACAGACAGACAGGGAGAGAGAGAATCCCAAGCAGAGAATCCCGAGGAGGGGCTCAATCTCGCAAACCATGAGAACCTAAGCTGAAATCAAGAGTCAGAGGCTTAACCGACGGAGACACCCAGGTGCCCCAGAATGGTGGTTATCTTGACACGATGCTCCAAGAGGATTCTAATGAGCCACTTGATTATTTTTCTGTGATGAGTTGCTTATCCTGCGGGAAGAATAGCACCTTTTCTTCTATCCGTCCGTCTATACACCGATTTATTCATTCAGTAAACACTCAGACACTGTACTAAGTGCTAACAATGGAGAAATGATCCAAGTCTAATGAGAGAGGTTGACAAGTGGATGGAGAATTAAGATTCAGGGTGGCCCTCAGGGCTAGCCTACACCACGCTTTCTATGAAAAGGTGCCCCATCTGGGAAGTCAAGGTTTGGCATATTGATAGCTTTCAGCCCCTGTTTGCCACTCTGGTCAGACTGTTTGCACAGTGCCCAACCTGCACAACCTTGTATGGCAGCCCTGAGAAAAATTGCTACAGCGTACAAGTGGGATCTAAGCAGACTAAGTGACATCAGGGAGGAAACCAGTATCAAGGTGTCAAGTAAAGCTTCGTAGAGGAGGAAATGGAAGCCGTCTTGAAAGGGGAGCAAGTGGAGAGAGGAAGACAAAAGGAGACGGGGCACAGGGAAGGCCTTCCTAGGTGGAGAGGAGCATGTGAGTGGAGAGGGGGTTCCGGAAGAGGGTGGGGAGGGGCTGGAGGGGTCTGGCATCGCAAAGAGGACATGTGACTACATCATAAACTCCCACCAGGGTAACTTCAGCCCACCGTTGTCTTACCAGCTCCACACTGCGTGCTTGTTTTCGTCCTCACCACCACCTTCTAGACCAGGCTACTGGGCCTCCACCTGCACGACTCCCAAAGCCATTTCTGTGGTCCCTACATATCTCTTCTGCTCTGCAGTCAGGGATCCTTCTGAAACCAGGCTACTCACGCTGGTTTGCTCTCACACCTACCATGGCTCCTCAGTACTCACAGATCAGGTCCAAACTCCTTAAGGTGCTGTCCAAGGGTGTCTCCGGCCCAGTCTCCGCTTCCCTTGCCCGCTCAAATGCTTCCCTAAAGACTCTTTTTTCCCCAACTCCTCACACGTTGGAACTTTTGTTTCTCTTCTTTCCAATTAGCCAAATAAATATACCATATATGTATGTGTGTGTGTGTGTGTGTGTGTGTGTGTGTATACACACACACACACACACACACACATTTGGGTATATATGTAAATATATATATATATATTACATTATATAGATACTTATCTATATGAAACCACTATCTATCATCTAGCTAGCTAGCTATCTGTCCATCCACCCGTCCATCCCTTCATCCCTCCATCCACTTACGTATATAGGCATATACAGTGTCTGCATATAAAAAGAAGTATAGATACAAATGTAATTACAGACACAGACACGGACTTCAAGCCATGTCATTTCAGAGAAGCCCACCTAGAAACCTCCTAGCTGGTCTCCCATATCCTCCCAGGGATCACAGCCTATCACTCCCCCGGCCGAAACCCTCCCACAACTCTCCGTCTCCCTCAGAATGGAAGGTACAAGCTGTTCCGTGGTCCGCACGGCTCCATAAAGCCTAGCTTGCGTTATTTCTCTAACTTCATCTCTGACAGACCTTGTCCTGCATTTCGGTTCATTCCATTTTCAATAGCCTCCGTGTAATTCCTCGGATGTTCCATGTGTACTCCCACCTCAGGACCTTTGCACGTGCTGTCCCTCTGCCCAGAACACCCTTCCCACAGGTATTTGTGTTACTCTGTCTCTTGCTCTGTTACCTCTTTTGGAACTGTATTCAAATGTCACCTTCTCAGAGACGACTTCTCTTTATAGCCCTGTTTAAAGTGACAAACCGCTTCCCAACCCCTGAAGACTATCTTTTAGGTTTCCTTATTGCACATTTTAGCCCACGACACAATTTAATCGTTATTCTTTTAAAATCTGTTTTCGTTATTGTGAAAGTTCCATGAGAGCAAGGATGTGTCCCTGCTTTGTTTGCTGCAACGTTTCCAGCAACTCTAATAATCCATGGCACGTAACAGATGCTCAATTAATACGTGGGAAATGAATGACTCACCTCCTTTACTGTCATAAGGATGCCTTTATTAGTGCATCCACAACCCCTTTGATGTATTTCCAAGTCATATTATTAGTGTAGACTGATGTTTTCGTTCTCCAAAACCGAATGGTTTTGGTTTCTCTCTGTGTTGCATATCACTGCAATGATTCAGAGAACATTTCGGTGTTCCCAGAAGCCAACAGTGCAGACAGGGTTAACCTTACCACCCACTGGGTGTCCCAAAGATCCTCCTCTTATCCTGACTTGTTGACTTTTTGTCTTCCTCTGGATTTTCTGTAGTTTGTTTAACTTGGACTGTGCTTCCTCTGTTTTCTCCCTGCTGTTTGCGGCCCTGGGCCCCTGGTTTGAAGTCGGCCGACCCGTGGCCTCGACACTGTCACCTTACCTCCAGCCACCGGCTACGTTCCACACGCCACCAACACTGTGGCCAGGGGGAGGGGACAGGTGGCTCAATCATCTCTCCGCAGGTCAGCACCCGGCCTGGATCAGCCTGACGGACGACAGTATTGACAGTCTGGCTGACCCTTGTTCGACAGGCTGACATTTCCCCATATTTCACAGGCCGACGTTGGATGTACATCAAAGAGACTGCCGGGTCACCAAACAGCTAATTAAGGCAATAAAGAGACAGAAGGCCAAATTGCCCCTTCCCCCCCTTGGGAGCCTGAAACCCCCTGAAGGAACCCGTGTGCTTCCTTGTTGTCTGGAAATACAGTGCAAGGGGATATTGGAAAAGGTCCCGGCAAACCCTGGGGTCAGAAAAGAGACCAGGCGGAAATCCAGACACAGGGGAACTCTCCTCCTCTTGATCCAGCCCTGCCTCCATGGTTATTTCAGTTTTCAGGAGTCCGGTCTGACTTGTGCGAGGTAGTGTCCCCAAAGCTCAGTCCTCGGGGGAGGAGTGTTTGGGAAGAGCCACCTGGACTCTGATGGCATCGATCATCACCAGGCCTACGTGACTGGGGGCCATAGCAAGTGAGGCTGAAGGTGTCCAGGGGCCCAGCTCCCTTTGGTCACTTTGGCAGTAGAAAAAGCACCAAATTTGGAGCGGGACGCCCCTGGGCATGCATCCCAGCTCCACCGTGTGTGGCCTTGGCCTGGTTTCTTGGTCATTCTGAGCCTTGGTTTCATCATCCCTAAAAGGCAGGTGCAGATAGTGTCGACCTTGGAGAGTTGCAGCCAAGATCGACCTGGTTAGTCTGTTGATCCTTAACTCCAGCCTCCTAATGGAATCATCTGAGATGCTTCTGGAACATACCTTTGTCGGAGCGAGCCGAGCCGAGCCGAGAACAATGGATTCAGAATCTCTGGGTCTGGGTCCCGGGTGTCCTGTATGGTTTTAAATCTCCTTGGATGATGCTGCTGTGCAGACAGAGCCAAAAATCACCACGACTGCTAGGCTCTCTCCGAGGCTGGGACACAGCAGGAATTTCGGGATTTTTGATCTTACCTCTCTCTCCCCCGCACCTGTTTTCTCTAAACCTCTCCGCAACTGCCTCAAGGGAAGTACATGGGACGTGACATTGAGCAGCTGTCTCTAAGCCATCCAATAAAGAGATTTCCAACATAGTCTTCATCTTGAGGACTTTCACTAGTGAGTGATAAATGAAGTTCACCTTCTCCTCCCTCCACAAAGGCTGTTCCAACTCTCAGCCTTTTCCGTTTTTCTGTCTGGTCCCCTCTCAGGACTATTTCTTTCTTTCTTTTTTTTTTTTTTTTACATTTATGATTATGATTATGATTATTAGTATTTTGAGAGACATAGAGAGACAGAGCACAAGTTGGGGAGGGGCAGAGAGAGAAGGAGACACAGAATCCGAAGCAGGCTCCGGGCTCCGAGCTGTCGGCACAGACCTGGGCGCGGGGCTGAAACTCACAAACCTTGAGATCACGGCCTGAGCCGAAGTCGGACGTCCAACCGACTGAGCCACCAAGGCGCCCCTCTCCGGACTATTTCTTGACACACCCTGAAGATGCCTCTGATTTCAAATGTCACATGTGGCTTCAAGAGCCTCCAGTTCCTACTCCAGATGTCACGGCGTCCCTACAGCCCTGCCGTGGGAACCTGCCGCGTTAGGTGGGCGACCGGAGAAAAGCCCTTCTTGGACCAGACCGGGAAAAACGATGGTGACGTGTTTGCAACTAAGTGTGGCACGTGCTCCAGACTGTCCACCAGAGAGATGGGCGTTGACTTCCTATTTTTTTAAGCGCATTTGTTTATTTCGAGAAAGAGAGAGAAGGGGGTGGGGTCAGAGAATCCCAGGAAGGCTCTGTACTGACAGCGTGGAGCCCAACCCGGGGCTCGAACCCACAAACGGCGAGATCGTGACCTGAGCCGAGACCAAGAGTTGGATGCTCGACTGGGTGTTGACCTCCAGTGGGGTAATGAAGCCATTTGTCCCTCCCCCTGGCCAAATACTGCTTCCACACGTACATGTGTATGTACGTGCATTTGTATGCGCAAATGGTCTCACCCAAAGGTGACTGCGTGTGTGTGCGCGCACATGTGTGTGCATGCGTGTGTATTCGGGTTGCCTGCGTTGATGTGTGTGCATGTATGTTGTGTTTTTTAAAGACTTAGACATTAAAACTCATGGAGGTACAAAGCAACGGTATTACAGCGATTTATTCAGGATCTACACTTACGGCCTTTTCCGCAGACCTGGATGAGTTACTTCCCCTCTCCGAACTTCAGTTTCTTCCTCTGTAAAATGGCCACATGGATGCTGCCTCTCCCGTCGCATTGTAAGGATTAAGTGATTCACCGCACATAAAGCACTGAGGCTAAGGTCTGATACAGAGTTAGGTCTCCATAAAGATAATTATTTAACACGTTTTAATCGGACGCCTCCTGTGCACCAGACCACAGGTGGTCCGACAGGTGCAGTGAGGAGGAAGACAGACGCCCTGGCTTTGCCATCCTTCCTGGCACCGTTGAGCAGTCGAGGGGTCAGATGCATACAGAGGGAATAACAGCAGAGAATAATAATAATAATAATAATAACAGAAGGAATAATAATATTTATGAATATTATTCAGTGTGTGCCAGCACTGTTAGAAGATCTGAGACGCATCAGTCAGCAAAACAGACAAACTTCCTTGCCCTCCGGGAGCTTCTGTTTTTGCAGGGGGAGATAAACGTTCACTAAGAAAAATAAATAGACCAGATACATAATAATATGTCGGAAGGGGACAGCGCGGCGAGGAAAGAAGGATTAGAAACTGAAAGAGAGTAAAAGAGTCTCTGTGAGCCTCGTGGCTTGAATGGTACGTGTCCACCCAGGACCTGGGAGTGTGACCTTATTGAGAAAAAAAGAAGGTCTCCGCAGATGTAATTAAGTCAAGGTTCACAAGATGAGGTCATGCTGGGTTCCCTGGGTGGGGCCTAAACCCAATACGGAGTGTCCTTCTAAGAAGAGAGGAGGGGAGAAGGCCCAGGGAAGGAAGGGAAGCAAAGAAAGGGCACTGCTTTCCTCTGGTGGGGGGAGGGGGCAGCAGGGGTCTCTAACTGTTCCAGGTCTCTAACTGCCCCCCTCACTCCCCCACTCCTCCCCGATTAGGCAGAGGGCAGGGATCATTTCTCCCACTGAACAGACAAGGAAGCCGAGAAAGTAGGCAAATTGTGATTTCATCAGAGACCTCCTGGGGCTTTGTCAACCGACTCAGAAACACAAACCAGATGAGGAACCCGAGTTTTAGGATCTATCACTGGTCTATCACTCACCCCTTGTAGTTTTGGGAGAATCCCTTCCCCTCTGTGAGTCTGTTGCCTCGTCTGTCAAATGGAGATCAGAATACCTTACGTGTACCCTGCAGGTTAGAGCGGGGACCTAGTGTGTGGCACTTAGCACAGGCTCCCGTAAATGGCAAGCACGTCACAAGTGACCGTTGAATTTATTTGGCAGACTTGTTCAGACGCTGACAAAGGTATATGTGAGGACGAACGTGTGCGTATACACACAGTCTCATCTGAAGGTATTTATATAATATGTATGGATACACATGCATGTATATGTATGTTGCATCCAATGTCTATGTGTGTTATATGTTTATGCGTGTATATACACACGGTCTCAACGGAAGGAAGCATGTGTGTATATTCATGTTATGTGTTTGTTGTATACGTGCGTGCATGTTGTGTGTGTATGTATGTTGTATATATGTGTGGGTATATGGGTGCATATATACACAGTCTCATCCTAAGATGATTTTCTGGATGGATGGATGGATGGATGGATGGATGGATGGATGGATTCCATGCGTATGTAAACATGTATGCACATTGTCTATGTACATGTGTATACATATACATTTAAGCTCATCCAAAGGTGATATAAATGCATATATGTATGCATTTATGTATCTATACACATGCACACTCTATACGTTCAGCTGTGCATGCATGTATACGTGCGCATTCTGTATGCACGCATGCGTGTTCATGCGGGTATATTGTGCACGCGTGCGACACATGTAGGCACACGTGCGCTTGTGTGTGCCTTGTGCAAACATGTTTGCGTGCACACCCGTACGCCCGTGTGGCTTGTGTGCACGTGCCTGAGCGTGTTCATGCGCATTCGTGTGTGCACGTGTTTGCATGCATGCGTGTGTGTGCACATACATGGACACCCACACAAAGTGCTTCCTCAAGCTGCCTTTCTCTCCGGGAGCAACGGAGAAGTAAATTCGGAAGGCGTGTATGATTTCCCGCTCACCTGCCAGGGCAGAGACCTCGCGTGTATGCCCAGCTGGGGCCGCCTGCCCGGCTGGAGCCCACAGCCCAGTCACATGTGAGACGGGGGGGGGGGAGCCCTCTGAACCCCACGGCACGCTCTAGAAGGCTTGGCAACTTCAACAGAGAAACCCCAGATAAAATGGGTTAAACTATTCCATTTTCTGCGGCTCTAAAACATTACATTCTGCTTTCAGTTCTTCCCTCCCTCCCTCCGTCACCCTGTTTTCCTGCCTCCTGATGAAAAATATGCTTCGGCTTAATAGAATTACCCCCAGACCATCAATGCAAACACTGTTTCAGGGCAATCTCATTCAAACGAATGTATTTTTATTTGAACCGTGTTACTTGAAAAATTACATCGCGGTACCTGTACCCTGTGCCCTCCCCCGCCCCAGCCCCCCATACAGCCCTCACAACGGCACGAAGACGCGAGCGGAGCACAGCCGAACATTCTGAAAATGGATCTGATCTGATTTAACGATTCCTCTCGGCATTAATTAACAATGGAACCAGCCAATACGTTGTGTCAATCATAGACGTACCCACAAGGCCTCCATTTTATTTTTGGAACTCACCAGATGTATGGCTTTTCCGGCTTATTGTGTTTGAGAAGTTCAGAGCTGGGCGAGAGGGGCTGGTGGGGACTGGCCGTGTACAGGTGCGGGCAGGCCTGGGGGGGTGGGGAGTGTCTGTGCCCAAGCCGGATAGGGGGAGTCGCCCTCAAATCCTGGCCTGACCGCTCAGTGACTCCGGGCAGATCCTGTCCACCTCCTTCTGCCTCACCTCCCTCCTCTGAGCGCTCAAAATTCTTAACAGCTTTATCTTTGTGTTTTGCACTCGAGGTCCGAGGGGACAACGAGCAAGGGAGAGATGGCCGAGGACATACACTTCATACGACCCCAAGCCCACCGTTTCTTCTCTCTGCTTTTATTTTATTTTATGTTATTTATTTTATTTTTTATTTTTATTTTATTTTTTTTAGAGACAGAGAGTGTGCAAGCAGGGGAGAGGCAGAGGGAGAGGGAGAGAGACTCAAGCCGCCTCCATGCCCCACGCTGGTCTGGATCCCGTGGCCTGGGGATCCTGAGCCGAAATCAAGAGTTGGAGGCTCAACCAACTAAGCCCCCCAGGCGCCCCTTCCTCTCTCTGCATTTGAATGTAGCCTTGGCGGTATCCGGGCTGGGTTTTATTTTAAGAACAAGGACCATGCATTTTCCTCTTGCACCAGCCTTTCAAATTATGCAGCCTTTCCTGCACAGAGACGCCGGTCTTGGGTGATGCTCTGTGGAGCCACGCTGTTATGTTAAAAGGTGATTATAGAGGGCGCCTGAGTGGCTCCGTGGGTTAAGCGCCCGACTTCGGCGCGGGTCACGATCTTGCAGTTCGCGAGTTCGAGCCCTGCGTCGGGCTCTGTGCTGATGGCTCAGAGCCCGGAGCCTGCTTTGGATTCTGTGTCTCCCTCTCTCTCTCCCCTCCCCTGCTCACACTGTCTCTCTCTCTCTCTCTCTCTCTCTCCTTCAAAAATAAATAAGCATTAAAAAAAAAGTTTTTTTAAGGTGATTGTAGAGAAGGCAGAAATACCAGCTACCGCGAGCTGAACATCACATTCAGCATCACATATATCATCTCATTGAAGTCTTGGATGTTTTCCAAAGTAGGTGTTTTCTTCTCATTTTATAGGTGAGGGAGCTGAGGTTCGGAAACCGTCAGGGAGGTGCTTAGATCACACAGTTAGGGAAAGAGGGCTCCCTGCCTGTGCAGGAAGCACGGCCCCCGTTCCTCTCCTTTGCTTATCCGGTTGTTACTTTCTAGATGCTCTTCTCCTCCTTCCCACACACAGCAGGTCCTCAGCGAGCGTCGGTGGAATTGGAAGGAAAGAAAGCGAGTTCACTGTAGGTGTGACAGTTAGACAACTGGTATTTGAAACCCTTCTCTGGAGGTGTCTATGCCTCCAGGGATCGGGGTCTTGAGCTAATCGTCAGGCACCGCATGCCAGAGGAGACTCACGAAAGGGCCACGTTGGTCGGTGATGGGACACTGACGGACTGAATGCCAAGAGCCTCCCAAATGCTCCCCTCTTGAAAATGCACGCGGAATAGCAACAGGTTTGCCATCTGATCTTTCGGGTCTCCAGAACAATGTCACCTCTCTCCGCAAATACGGTTGAAATCAAAACATCTATGAATCTCTGAAAGCAACAATGGCTCTGTTTTCCCCATAGAGAGTCCCAGTTTGGGGAGCAATCTTTGGGAGACCGTACCCCAAAGATACGTAAGAACAGGTCCAGGTACAGGATGTGAAGCCATGGAATCCAGAGCTAATTAACTTTATTTAACATTTAATATGTGCCAGGCACTTTAGAGACTTTATCTCGCTTATTCCCGACAATGGCCATAGGTAAATGCTGTTTTTACTCTCAATTTCCTGATGAAGAAATGGAAGCAACCCATCATCACACAGCCAGAAAGCGGAAACCCAAACCAGGTCTTTTGGGTCCGAGAGCCAATGCTCTTATCCACCACTCACTCTGAATTTACTCTTCAAAGGGAACAAAGGATGACTTTTCTTGAGGAAGAAGTAAATGATGGTATTACCGTTCCTCGAGGGGAATAATCTTTCCCAGCCAGCGAATCAGTTTATTGCAGAAACAACTGTTATTCACTAAAATGTGTCCTCTGGACCAATGAGTTTCCTTACCTCTTTCCTCCCTCCTCTGTGGCTCTCTGAGCAACCTACCCTGCTGTCCCCATCTCCCAACAAAGGGAGCAGAGATGCCCCCCAAAGTATGTCTCCCGGCAAGTTCTGAGCATAGCAAGAACAAAGTTGGTTTGGAGCCCCATAGACTTTGGACTTGAATCCTAGAGCTTTTCCTTATGAATTCTGAAAATGTGAGCAATGTGGATCACCTCTCTGTGCCTCAGTTTCCTCATTTTTAACAGAAATAAGATGAATCTGTACCGGGTGCTATGACGTGTTGCCCAGCTCCCCTCTCAGGAAGGAAAGGTCTAACTGTCTCAGCTGCCGGGCATGCTGTCATCTGGTAGACCTCAGCTGTCAGTCTCTTTGGGGTCACCTCAGCTGTGAAAAGAGCCAGCTCACCCCAGGGCGCCCCGCCTTCCCAAGACAGCTTGTCCCTGGCCGCAACGACAGAGACTCCAAAGGGTCATCGCGGCTTTAGGGCTCCCTGCGGGGTTGACCGAGGCCTTTGCTCAGACTGTGTCAACCCAGCTTCTCCCTTTGCCCAATCCTGCTTGTTGTTTGATCTTTCTGGTCACTTAGAGCACTGTCATTTCAGTTGCCCAGGCAGTGATTCTGAAAGTGTCCTCATAGACATCTGCTTGTTAATCTCCACCTCGGGGTCCGCCTCCCGGGGAATCACTCCTGTGACAGAGCCCTTAAAGTAAGTTCTAATTCATTGCTGGCCATTGGTATTCTTTATTTTGGAAAATGTGTATTTAATGGCCTCCGTCCATGTGCTGGGTACAGTTCTAAGCACAAAAGGTAAGAGGGAAAGATTTAAAACATCGAAAGTTCTGGAAAGGGTGACTCAAATGAGCCAAGTGACGGGTTCTGCGGTAAGTTCCGCTAAAGGCTATCACCAGCAGGATTCACTGAACTGAGTTCCCTCCATCTTGTCCAACCCAGTCAACTTAGAAGGAAGAAAATACAGGCTCAGACAAGGGATGAGGGTTGACTTTCCAGGGACACACAGGAATTGGTGCTGGTTGTACAAACAAGAGAAGCAGATCCTCTGATTCCCAAGCCTGTTCTTCTCGTGCGTGGTCTCCAGCCTTATCTGTGTGTCCCAGTGAAGTTCCTCCCATGTCCCCCCAAGCATGACCGTGCCAAAAAGGATGCTTCATCATAGGTACCAGTAATTCCAACAACCAGAGATGGGGACTGAAGATAAATGTTGCCAAGTCCAAGGTGTCTGTCTCCATCATTGCCGTCACCACGATCACCACCATCGCCAACATCATCATCAACATCAACACCATTAACACTGAGGTCATCATCAGCTCCTCATCTCCATCATCTATCGAGCAAACACTCTAAGACATCACCTCATATAACCCTCCTGACAATCTATGACACCGTTAGCACCTTTGGAGAAGTTGAAAAAGCAGATGCTCAAAGAGGCTGGGCAACCCAAGTCACCCAGCAAAGAAAGCGGAGCCGGGATTCAAACCCAGGTTGGCCAGGCTGCGGGACTCCTCTTTTAACCATTATGTTACACAATCCTCATTTTTGGTCTTTTCTTTACCTCAACCAAATATGAGAACATCCGATGATAGATCTACAGAAGGGACTCTTAAGGAAAAACAGTATGGGGTGTATGGAGGTGTCTGGGTGATGAATTAGATGCCAAGAGCACCCGATATCATGATTTCCCTACTAGCCATCTCCGAATTTGCCTCCATGGTTAGCAAGTTCTGAGAGTAACAAGAACAAAGTAGATTCAAACTCTAACCCTGACTAAGAGATCCTGGGTTATTTAGTTCAGTTGCCTGTGCCTCAGTTCCCTCACTTACCCATAGGAATAACAATATCTGGTGTGGACAAAGCAGTAGGGCATGCTGTAATGTGCTACCAAGGCTTTCCTATTTTCTTCCTTAGGTACCAAATCTCTGCTCCATGGCAAACAATAAGAAATTTTTCAAGTCATGCTCTCATGAACCCACACCAAACACATTCATTGAGCCTACGGTGTCAACTGAAGAGCTGGAAGAAAAAAGTTAACTCTGAAGTCAGAATTGAAGACTGGGGGACCAGGGCTCATTAGACAGCAGAAGGAGCATCCTGGGAAGGGATCTGGGATGTAACAAGGAATCTAGTAGAAGCTTCAAAGGAACATCAAACTAAGATGTGGGGTTGGGGCCAATTTGTTGCTGGGCTTGAGTGCTCCTTTAAGAGCTCTTTTTTTTTTTTTAATTTTTTAATGTTTATTTCTGAGACAGAGAGAGACAGAGCACGAGCGGGGGAGGGACAGAGAGAGAGGGAGACACAGGATCCGAAGCAGTCTCCAGGCTCTGAGCTGTCAGCACAGAGCCCGACGCAGGGCTCGAACTCACGGAGCTCGAGATCATGACCCGAGCCGAAGTCGGTCGCTCAACCGACTGAGCCACCCGTGGGCCTCACCTTTAAGAGCTTTTCACTTTGTTTTGCTCACCTTGGTAGACTTGGGCTAGGGGAGGGTGATAATATGACCTTCAGTCAGAAGGTCTGGAGTGTTATATACCCTGTCATGCCAAACGCAGGAGAACGTCAAGCTCTTGGCTGTCAGTGGTAGAGCACTGGCAGTGTCCCCAATCTGGTTACAGGTTTTGCATGCCCTTCTCCCAGCTTCTAGCAATTCTGTTTCTAAAGACTGCCCTTCCAACCTTCCTAGCGAGACTGGTCCTCGTGTCCTTGGAACCCCTGTGTCTACAGGGAGGAGAGAGCAGTGTCTGGGAGATCTTGCAAAGCCCTCAACCCATCCCTGTCTATCTAGTGCAGGAATGGGAAGGTCCTTGCCTCAGGTAGGGACAAACTCTGAGACGGAGCTTCCACTCAGAGCTCCCTCAGGGGATCGGGAGCCTCTTCTGCTGGACTTCGCATTCTCTTGCCTTCTTCCCCTTGCCCTGTTTTCTCTGCTCTCCCGGGAGCACTTCCCGGACACATTACCTGAACTCAAATTTCATCTCAGAGTCTGTTCCTGAGGAACCTCATCTGAGAAAGGTAAGGATGAATCATTGCTTGAAGACAACAAACAGGGAAAGAGAACGAAAGATCCACCAACGTGGAAGAAGGTTGGAGCGGCAAAGAGGGGTCTGATCTTCTGCAATGTTAGGAAACTATGGCAGGGCACTGGCTTTCTCTCAAGACATTCAAGGCTGGGCGTCACTGGACACCCTCCCGTCTTTGCAGCCACATCCCCAAAACCTCTGTATCAACTTAGACTGTGCTGTGACCCTTCCCATCTCTGTGGCTTTGCTCATCCTCTTCCACCTACTTGGTATTCCTTTCTCCTCTTCTCTACCTGGCAAACTTCCTATTCATCCTTCGAGATCCAAATCAAGTGTGCCTTTCCCTAAAGTGTTCCCTGCAGTCCAAAGGCAACAAGAAGCCATCCACTCCACAGTATTCCTTGAAGACATGGCCTCAAGTCCTCTCATGGTCGGGCGGTGCCACGGTTTGCTCTCTGCTGCTCTGCCTCCCACCCCACCCCCCGCCCCTTAGATTTGTCTATCCCTGAAGGGCCGGGGTCGTGTTTACTCATCTTTGTCATGACAGAAGTGAGAGTGAACATATATTGTGACACATCTTTGCCTATGAATGTGGAACTCCTCGAATCCTTACGACTGCCATTAGGCGAGGAAACTTCCCACGGCGAGGGAGTGACGGAGCTGGGATTTCAACCCAGGCACAGTAGGGGCGCCTGGGTGGCTCCGGTGGTGAAGCGCCTGACTTCGGCTCAGGCCATGATCTTGCGGTCTGCGAGGCTGTAATGAGGTCAAGGCCACTTGTGTGCGGGCACTTAGACAAGGCAGGTGAACGGAGGCAGACCAGGCTGGCAGGGCGGAGCCTCTCATAATATAACAACCACAACAACGGCCAGCTCAGGGTCCTGACTGTAGGCCAGGCTCCGTCCTCAGCGCTTGGCATGCCTACTGACACTTAACAGCTCCTAACAGCCCCATGAAGCAGGACTCTTGTTGGTCCCGTTTTGCAGATTAGAGCTGGAGGGGTGAGTTCTTGGCCCAAAGCCACACAGAGAGGAAGGAGCAGAATCCGAATGCAGGCCCAAGCAGCCTGGCCCCGAACTGGCAGCTTGTGCTTCTTCTGAGTAGAGCCGGTTCCTGTTGAGGATGAGGACCAGCGAGATACGGGAGGAGCAATCTGCGTGCCCTAAGCCCGCCTTGCAACGGCGCTTTGTTCTGTCTTTTCTGGAAGCGTTCCACCGCCTCCTTTTAAAAATCTGACGGGAAGATCAAGCCCCAGAAAGGGCGATGCTTGCTTGTCCATTCATTTATTCCGCATTTACCGAGCGCCTCCACTATGCCGAGCGCTGTGCATATTTACTGGGAGACGAAGAGAAGGAACGGAGCGACGCTCCTGCCCTCATGGGGCTTAGAACCTGACGGTGCAAACAGGCATCGATCCGGGGTTCAGTGCACAATCGAAGGCGTGATGAGAAGGGAAGGATGAGGCCCCCTCAGACCCTGCAGCAGGGATCCTTGCACTGCGATCGGAAGGAGGTGTGGCAGTGAACTCAGGGAGGGAAAGGCAATCCAGGCCGAGGGAACAGCATGCGCAAAGGCCCAGTGTTTGAGAGCATATGGTATTCAAGGTACTGAAAGGCAGTCAGTGCAGCTGGAATCTTGAGGACCTGAAACCTTAAGGCACAAAACGAGGGCAGATGGGTAAGCAGGACCCCCAGGACCGTGCAATCCTGAGGAGGGGTCCTTGGGGCAATCGGCGGTGCTTCGGAGGGTTTTAAGCAGACCAGTCACAGGCTCAGAGCAGCAGATTTGGGTTTCTCAGTCCTGTGCTGGGCAGTCACCATCCATGGCCACTCCCACCAAGGAGATTCAGGACAGGAACCTGGGGAAGGACCAGAGAGACAGGAGACAGGCAGGGAGCAGAGGGCAGGGCCAGCTGGCCACCTGGCCACAGGTGACAGGGACAGCAAGAGGCACGCACAGAGAGGGCGCCAGAGATGCTGTGCCAGCCTTTCCTCGAAGGTGACACAACAGACGGAAATCTCGAAACCTCCAAGCAGAGTCATGCAAACTCTCCTTGGGCCCTGCCTGCCGCCTCTCCCTGGATGCTGAGCTGAGGCGGGGAACTCTTGAGGGCAGAAGCAAGGCTGGCCACCTTCTCTTGCAAGAGCTGGTCTTACGATAAAATTCAACTAGAGCTCATTCTGCTATCTTGGGGAGCGGCACTGTTTGGCAATTTGTCTCAGGATAAGTAATACAAATGGCTAATAATAATAATAATAATAATAATTGTTCCAGTTGGTATGGATGTACGACAAACCACACCAAGACTTGGTGGCACAAAACCACCACCGTAGTTAATGCTCACTCATTCTGCGGGTCAGGGATTTGGACAGGGCCGAGTGCGAACAGCTTGTCTCCACCGCGACATCTGGGGCCTCAGCTGGACCATCTGACGCTCTTGACAACTGGAGGTGATCCAATGGCCAGGGGCTAGAATCATCCGAGGGTCTCTCCGTTGCCCGTCTGGCAGTTGATGTTGGCTGTTGGCCGGGACACGGACGAAAAGCACGTCCACGTGGCCTCCCCACGCGGGCTTGTGTGGGCTTCCCCACAGTATGGCGGCCGGGCTCCATGAGTGGGCCATCCAGGCGACAAGGAGGAGGCGCGTGGCATTTTCCTAAACTGGCCTCAGATGTCACAAAGCACCGCGTCTTCCACCCTATCGGTTAAAGCAATCACAAGCGTTCACTCAAGTCCAGGGAGATGTCATGTCTACACACAATGGGGGTGGGGGCAGTATCAAAGCTGCATTATAAGACAAACACATGGGACGGGAGGTACTGTGGCGGCCATCTTTGGGAAATACAAAATACCAAAACACTCACAACTAACACCTGAGGAGTGCTTGCTATCCAGTCACTGTTTGAACCACTTCACAGCATATAAGCTGATCAGCTTAGGTGCCATTATTGTCTGCATTTTACAGATCAGTAAACTGAGGCAAAGCGACGCCTCATGCGTGTGTGAGAGAGTGGAATGGCCCTTTGGTTGAGGAACGGGGGGCCAGAATGCAAGGGCTGGCTGGCTGGAGAGAGACGACGGCTCTTCACCCGTGGTTTTCCTTGGGGCAGGCAGACCAGAGCTAGGAGGGAAGATACCAAGGACCGTTGGAACAGGCGAGAAGAGAGAAAGCTCAGGAAAGAAGGGGCCCTGAGGACATGGCTGGTGGCAGGGGAGACAGAGTTAGAAATTTCCTAGGGCAACACGTGAGTGATACATGTTTCGAAACCGGCAGGTTGGAGATCAAGTTTGAGGCTGTTTCCGGTTTCGGGCTAGAATGACCCTCTGTAAAGTCCAACCATCTCTCTCTATCCGTAGATATCCATATAGGTGGTAGGACTTTGTATACGTACATACATATATGCACGTATATGTACATATGGTTAACGGCTCGCTTAACGGCCGTGGATAATCAGCCTCTCTCCCGACTGAGGCCCTGAGCAGGTGTCCCAGCCTCCACCTGGAAATTGCTCTTATTCTCCCCTGACTCTACCCTTGGCCTGGCCGGTCCCTACTCGTCTTGCTCATTTGAGCCAGGTTTCACCTCCTCAGGAGACCCTTCTCCCGCCCCGTGGAGGTTACCAGTTCTTCCTCTTATAGCCTCTCTCCATAGCATTGTGCGCGTTTCCTGCAAAGAACTTGCTGGGGTCTGAACCCTTTGATTCTGTAAGTAACAGAAACTGAAGTTAAGCCATCCCAGCCAAGAAAGATGCTTTGTTACCTCCCGGGACACCCACATCCCAGAGATGAGGCGACTCACAGATGTCTGGGACTCGGCATCCCATTCACTCCCTCTGTCTCTTCTCTCTCTGTGTCTCCCCTCCCTACCCCGCCCCTGCTCAAAGCTGGACCCTTCTGCCTCCTTACAGGTTGACCCTATTTTTTCTCCTCCTGAGAAATGCTGCAGTTGAGGAGGGTATGTGTGCGGCCACACAGCTCCCTTCATACCTCTATCCTCTCCATTTCCTTTCGCCCCTATAAATTCCCAGGAGGGAACTCCCAATTGGCTCTGTTTGGGTCATGTGCCCACCCTGGAGACAACCGCTGCAGCCAGAGGGACGAACAGCTATGATTGGCCAGCACGGGTCACATGACCCTCCCCTTGGGACCCTGAAGGTAAGGCCAGGGGCATGATCAGCAAGCCTTGAAGAACTCCGCAGTGTGGAGAAAGGGGCAGGTCCCCTGAAGAAGGTGAGGTGCTTTGGGCTGAAGAAAGGGGGAAAGGTATCCAGCAAGAAAAAGAGCAGATAACCATGTCAGCAGCCATCACGTCTAGAATTATCCGTTTGAGTGATGACTCGCTTGGCCTGTCCCCGCTAACAGCCCCTGGGGGCCAAGGACCACTGCCTGTGGGATCCAAGGCTCCATCCTGGTACATTAGAGAAGGTTAAGGAACAGAGCTGGCTGGAAGGCTTGCAAACATCCTGCCTGCCGACATCTGACGGAGGAGGGGCGGGAGCTGTCCTTGGGGCTGTCTGTTCTCATGGATGCAGGTGGAGTGGAGATGATTACTCCCATTTTGCAGATGAGAACACTGAGGCGCGGACGAGTAAAGCGACTTGCTGAAAGGCTTCTCTGCTCCTAAGTGACAGAGTCATGATTGAAGCCAAGGTCTCACTCCCCACCAAAAATAAATTTTAAAAAAAATTAGGGCAAAATGTGAGCCTCCTAGGCTAGAGCCAGAGGTCGCTGACGATATCATGCAGACCCTTGAACCTGGCCATGCCCCCTCTGTAATTTCCTCCATCCCCCGAGCGACCCGCTTGGTTCACCGTGTACGCTGGGTTTCTGGTGCTTTGGAGAGCCGGAGGAAATTAAAAAGCACAGTATTCACCCCTCCTTCCCCCTCAAACCCTGTCTCCCAGGCAGCCGGCAGATGCCAAGCCAAAGAGCCACGCTTACAAGCTATTGATTCATCACTACAGGGAGAGGCCACAGCGACCCCAGTCAGCGCTCTCTGTCCAGGAGGCATCCACCTTGACCAAGGGCCTGGGGCAAGAAACAGAATTATTATTCCCATTTGACAGGCGTGAACGTTGGGGGGAAAAAAACGAAGCGATTTTCAGCGGGCCTAACTGATGGCTTTTATCGCCAAAAGCTAGTCTGTTAACTGAGTTCCAGGAAAAGGGTGGAAACTTGCGCCCAGAGAACCTCTCAGGGACGATAATACACAGTTGATTTTAAAAAACCAAAAAGGCATTCTGGCGCATCCGCACACATTCCCTCTGGATCCTTTCCGTACCCCTTGAGGTAAGTTTCACCACTGACCCCATTTGAGAGGTGACAAAACAGGTCAAAAGCTAAAGTCTTGCACCCGGTAAGTGGTTCCTACACCGACGAGTGCAACAGCAATGCCAACGTCACCGGTGAAATCCTCACCTGTTCTTACAGGTCCCGTGGCCATCCTAGATTGACATGGTAGAAATAGCACCGGGGTTTTCTTGAGCGCCTACTGATGCGAGGCCTGGGGACGTAGCTCTCTGATACAAGAAACTTCTAGCAGAGTCCGGGAAACAAACAGAATTGTATGTGTGGAATCTGTGGACATAGATACCTGCTTTTTTTTTTCATTGCTTAGCATCTCTCTTTCCCCCTTCTAAGCAAAAAGCACCTACGTTTTAGGGGGACCATCTCTTCTCCGTGCCAGGTGGTTTTGTTCATCCTATCTGAACCCTGACATTCCCCAAGTCCGGGTCCAAAGGCAGGACAGGTAACTGGCCAATCACAGGGGTTCATCCCTCGGGTCACAGTGACTGGTCGTCACAAATGGATCCGTGACCCAAACAGAAGCAATGAGAGTTCTTGCCTGGAAATTCACACCAGGACATGGGGAGAAAGGACATGGTCGGGATGTAGCGATGGGACCATCTGTCTACAGACACCTGTCCTTCAAGCCCAACCACACAAGGAAGACCTGTTTTAGGGATGAGTCATGGAGTCCTTAGAAGACAGGCTTCAAGTCCCAGAAGACCAAGGGCAAGCTCTCCAAACAAGGGAGCCAGGGGGAAGCTGGAGTGCCTTCCTAGCCTGGCTTCAGAAGTCCCAGAGCAGCCCTGCTGCCCTATCCTGTTGGTCGCCCGCACACCACGAGGCCTGGCCGTGTGCAGGGAGAGGAGGATGAGACCCCAACTCTTGCCGAGAAGCGTCTCAGGGAATTTACGAACGTGTTTTAAAACCACCACGCCTCCTGTTGCCCCTCACTCAGCCTGGGGCCGCGATCTTCGATGCTTTCCAAGGCTGCTGGGCCTTCGGAAGCAGCCATCACCGCACAACCCAGAGCAAGTTGTTCCCGACGACTTTTTAGTTCGACGAGTAGAAATGCTGCCTAATTGTGACCAGGAGAGAGGGGACGCGGAAACAGGACGCAAGGTCCCTGTAGCTCTTTCTGGCTCCTTCTGGAAAAGGAAATCAAAGAAGCTAGGACTGCCCCTCCCATTAGCAGACTCCTCGACAGCCCTCGTTATCTTTCATATCCAAGCAGCTCTGTGAGTTGGGCAAGATAATTGTCCCCACGTCCCAGAGGAGGTCCTGGGGCTTAGAGAGAGAGAATGAATTGCTCATGACTGTGCATAATCCCTGGAGTCTGGATCCCAAGTCCCCAGTGCTTTAATTGGGGGGGGGGGGTGGCTTCAGGGGGGGGTCCATCCTCTTATTTTTAACCTGTGCTTCTCCAACCTGTGAACCATGCATGTCTCTAAGATCATAGGGGAGAAGCGGGTCCCACCCGTGAGGTTTACACCCATCTTAACTGCTCAATAAAACCTCATGAGACTTCCTCAAATCCAGAGAAGTTAAGTCCTGACACTTTAACAGCTCGTTCACGATACACAAACCAGATGGACCTGGGCCTTGAATCCATTTCGCACCATCAGGCAGCAATCATGTTACAGGCTGCGCACAACGGCCCGGGCACAGAACCCTGTTCTTTGTTCTGTCTGCAGACACCCTGGGGCAGGGGTGGGGGGTACCTATTTCCTGCCTTGCGTCTGTTTATAAATGTGCCACCAAAGGAGAGGGGTTGTTGTTGGTCTTTCCCTCTGGATTTAAAACACGCTTACGGCTCTTCGTGAACTAAGGCAGGTAGGATTTTCGGAAACTGGCATTCTCTGAAGAAATTAACTGGGACATTAGCTCTCCTTAGAGAAAGATAAAAGCATAGTCTTTGGATTTTATGCTTCTGGGGGGAAAATGGAGGGGTGTGGATCACGGACTCTGGATCCACAGAAGCCTTGGTGCAAACCCAACTCTGCCATTCCATGTGAATTTAACCAAGACCGATGACTTAATCTCCAAGCCTGTTCTTTGTCATCTGTAAGATGGGGATTGCACGGGGTTGCCCCATCTAGGGTAATCACAAGCATAACATGGCTGGCACATAATATGTGCTCAGTTTGTGGTCACACCCGAAGCTCCAAGAGCTTGGCGAGGCAGTGTAGGAAACAGGTAATGGCCTTGTTTGGAATTCTAGTCAGAAAGTGTACAACTCGGCACTTCCCAGCAGGGGACCCAAGGGGCACGGTTTCGGAAAGTGTTCTGTGAGGGGAAGTACATGAGAAAGAGGGCGTATCTACAATTCAGTTTGGGAAATGTTGGACAAAGCAAAAATAAACACTCTTTGCTTCGTTCTATTTTTAAGGCAGTTCTTCTCAGGGCCTTTAATATGCGAATGCACTCTTGTAGATTTCCCAGGTGACCCAGGTGAAGGATACACGTAAGGGTGTATGTGAGATGGGGAAACAGGCAAGTTGCCATATATGTGATCATAGAAGATAATAGAAAGGTGGGTGGATGGATGGATGGATGGATGGATGGATAGGGAGGTGGATGGATGGGGAGGTGGGTGGATGGATGGATAGATAGATAGATGGATTGATGGATGGATGGATGGGCAAGTGGATGGATGGATAGATGGAAGGAAGAAGGGATGGATGGATGGATGGATGGATGGATGGATGGATGGGCAGGTGGGTGGATGGATGGATGGATGGGGAGGTGGGTGGATGGATGGATAGATAGATAGATGGATTGATGGATGGATGGATGGGCAAGTGGATGGATGGATAGATGGAAGGAAGAAGGGATGGATGGATGGATGGATGGATGGATGGATGGGCAGGTGGGTGGATGGATGGATGGATGGGGAGGTGGGTGGATGGATGGATAGATAGATAGATGGATTGATGGATGGATGGATGGATGGGCAAGTGGATGGATGGATAGATGGAAGGAAGAAGGGATGGATGGATGGATGGATGGATGGATGGGCAGGTGGGTGGATGGATGGATGGATGGGGAGGTGGGTGGATGGATGGATAGATAGATGGATGGATGGATGGACAGACAGATGAATGGATAGATGGATGGATGGATGGGCAAGTGGATGGATGGATAGATGGAAGGAAGGAGGGATGAATGGATGGATGGATGGATGGATGGATGGATGAATGGATGGGCAGGTGGATGGATGTATGGATGGGCAGGTAGATGGATGGATAGATGGAAGGAAGGAAGGAAGGAAGGAAGGAAGGAAGGAAGGGCAGGTGGATAGATGGATAGAAAAACAGACAGAGAGACAGAGAGAGAGATAGCATTTACCCCCTCAGAGCCTCCTTTGACATGTTTAGGCAACTAGTATTTTGCAAAACACAATTTGAGAAAAGCTGGTGTAAATAATGCCTCAAAGGCCCTACGGAAGTCGAGAGGGGGTGATGCTCGCAGATGTGGAAGCAAAGGGAGTCGCTGTATAGTGGAGAAGAGACACTCCCTTTATTTTGGAAGAAGGAAAGGAGGAAATGTTAGAGTTTTAGTAATGGTTGGTGGTACAATCCAAGTAGAAAAGGAGGAACTTGAACCAGGAAACCACGGCTTTCATTTTTGCCCTGAGATAAGGTACCAGGTAGCCCGAGAGACCCAGAGAAGAGGCCAGAGAGGCCGTGGGGCAGAGGAAGGCGAAAGTCAGCAAAGAGAAAGGGAGGACGACCACAGTCCCCTGAGTTTTTAGAAAATATCGTCATCAGTTGTTACGAATGACCAACTCTGTATCTTTTAGTCCTCTAAGGACTTATTTTGAAAGACCTCTACAGAATTTGGTAGTCCGTATTTTCTTTTTCTTTTTTAAATGTTTTATTTATTTTTGAGAGAGAGAGCCCACAGGTGGGGAAGGGGCAGAGAGAGGGGGGACGGAGGACCCAGAGCAGACTTTGCACTGATGCAGTGAGCCCAACGTGGGGCTGGAACTCACGAACCGTGAGATCATGACCTGAGCTGACGTCGAACGCTCAACCGACGGAGCCCCCCAGGCACCCCGGTAGTCTGTATTTTCAAAAACTCTTTTGACTACAGCCTAATAACAGAAGTACACTGAGTCTTTCCTATCTAGATACTGAATTAGAAGAATCAGAAATGGTGTCTGCCTTCCCAATAATAGCAACTTACTTAAAACAAAAAGTGTATGTTGAGGCTGAATGAAGGACCCCAAACATATCCATTTCCTAAACTCTGGAGCCTGTGAATTTTACCCAATATGCCAAAAAGGCCTTTGCCGGTGTGATTAAAAAAAATTTTTTTAACGTTTATTTTTGAGACAGAGAGAGACAGAGCATGAATGGGGGAGGGTCAGAGAGAGAGGGAGACACAGAATCTGAAGCAGGCTCCAGGCTCTGAGCCATCAGCCCACAGCCCGACGCGGGGCTCGAACTCACGGACCGCGAGATCATGACCTGAGCTAAAGTCGGCCGCTTAACCGACTGAGCCACCCAGGTGCCCCTTTGCTGGTGTGACTAAATCAAGGATTTTGCAAGGAAGAGATTATCCTGGGTGGATTATATGGGTGGGGCCCCGAATGCAATCCCAAGTGTTTTCATAAGGAGGAGGCAGAGGGAGATGTGACATCAGAAGAGGAGGAAGTGGTGAAAAGACACGAGCGGAGGTTGGAGAGATGGGGCCACAAGCCAGGGAATGCCAGCAGCCACCTGAAGCTGGGAGAGGCAAGGAACGAATTCTCCCCTGGAGCTTCTAGAAGGAGCCAGCCCTGCCGACGCTTTGATTTTAGCCCCAAATGATTCATTTTGGACTTCCGGCCTCCAGAACTTTCTATCGTTTGAAGCCACTAAGTTTTTGGTGATTGATTACAACAGCAATAGGAAACTAACACATTAAATATGGATGTATGGACGCCAATGTACGTATGAATGCGTATGTGCGCACGTATGTGTATTTGCACACAACCTGGAAACAGAGAATAGTAGAATTGACTCCAGTGCGCAGGTGGGAACATTAAGACACAGAAGAGTTTAGATACTCAGCTTCAGGCACCCCCGCCGGAGAGGGGGTGAACCCAGGCCACAGACCTGGGGAATCTTGGTTCAGAGTCTAGACTCACCCCCATTGTGCTGACCCTCATGGGGTTTATGAATGTTGGGGGAAAGTAGGGGAAGGAGGGTGGCCCCGAAACACAGAATGGATGGGATGGTATTAAGAAGGAATGGAATGAAGGACGATTCATACTTGGCAGGTTGGGTGGGGCACTGAAAGCAGCCTAAAGAAAGACCCAAGAACTGAAGGTTGCTTAGTACCCCAGGGCCCCTGGCCCTTAGGACAATATGAAGAACACAGTGAGGCTTCCGGGTACTGTGTTCAAGTACAGCTCTCGTCTCTAACCAGCTCTAAGGCTTTGGACAAGTGGCTTTACTTCCATAAGCCTCAGTTTCCTTTTCTGGAAAAAGTGGCATAATAGTAACCACCTCATAGGGTTGTTATAAGGATTAAATGAGATTATACATGAAGAGAGAGCCAAGCTCAGTGCCTGGCATATAGTAAACCCTCAATGATACACTGTTACTGTTGAGTTTATTGTTACCACGCAATACCAGGGAGCTGTCAACAATCATCGTGAGTTTTTTATGCTAAAAATTGATCATGACATATTCAGTAATGCAGCAGGTTAGAAATTAGTAAACTCGGTGTATTAACGTGGAGAAAACCATCCCTAGGGGAAAGAGCTGCTTTCTCTGGCAGATGAAACTATGCTTTTTTTCTTCTTTTGTTCTTTTTTTTTTTAAACCTTTATTTTTTGAAAGAGAGGGCGGGGTGGAGAGAGGCAGAGGGAGGGAGACAGGATCCGAAGTGGACTCCTCACTGACAGCAGAGAGCCCGATGCAGAGCGTGAACTCACAAACTTTGAGACCACGACCTGAGCCGAAGGCGGATGGTTAACCGACTCAGCCACCCAGGGGCCCCCGTTTTTGTTTTTTTTTTAATTGTGATAAAATACATGTAACATAGAACTTACCGTCTTCACCATTTTTAAGAGTACAGTTCAAAAGTGTTAAATATAGGGGCGTCTGGGTGGCTCGGTCGGATGGGTTTGTGGGTTCAGCTCAGCTCAGGTTTGTGGGTTCAACTTCAGCTCAGGTTCGTGGATTCGAGCCCCACGTCGGGCTCTGTGCTGACGGCTCAGAGCCTGGAGCCTGCCTCGGATTCTGTGTCTCCCTCTCTCTCTCTGCCCCTCCCCTGCTCACGCTCTGTCTCTCAAAAAAAAAAAAAGTTAAAAAAGTTAAAAAAGAAATCCATTGTAAAGACACGCCCCTACACGTATAGAAGGACGAAAACACTAACGGTTCAGTACAGCGTTTCTGCATTGAAAAAAAATTGGAAAACCAGCTTGGAAGTAAAGCCACTGAGGACTGATTATGGAATATGAAGTTACTGTCTTACAAACGGAATGAAATGTGCGCACCGCCGTGGAAAGACGCCCACGATGTTTGCACGGGAGGAGAGCAAACCCGAGGCCAATGAGTGCAGTATGTGCCCGTCCGTGTGGTTAAACAGAGATGGGTATGCGTGAGCGTGTGGGTGAATGCACGCTCAAAACATCCATGAAGATGTACCCCGACTGTTAGCAGTCGAAAGGGGAATGGGATTTGCAGATTATTTGGATTTTTAAAAATTTGGAAGGAACATATAGTAATTCTATTCTGGAGACGGAGGAGGAGGGGAGGAGGAGGGGGAGGAGGAGGGGGAGGAGGAGGGGGAGGAGGAGGGAGAAGAAGAAAAACACTAAACCTGCCTTCAAAGAGGAATTTTATCATCGTCGAGCATTCTCCAATGCCCTCAAATGCAGACGCAGCTGATGCAGTCGCCCCGAAAGGGGTCAAGGGCCCGCGCAGCAGACGGCTGGGCCAGACTCTTGCAGACCGAGAACTATCCATCTTGGTCTCAAAGTCAGGAAGTCACTTGCTCCGCCTCTGTCAATAACTCACGGCAGGGCTTAATAAACTTTCCTTGCAGGAAGTTCTTCCTCTCATCACAGCTAGGTCTTTCCTGCTGCCCTGTCAGCCCTAATGGATGGGGCACCTTTGCCACCCCACATCCTTGGAGGCAGCGGCCAAGAGTGAAGACCAGGACAGGGACCGCATGGATTTTGCGCGGCGAGTCACTTCTGCCCCACGCAGCGGCAGTGCTCTTGGAACCTCGGCACGGCGGGGACCCTGACCGTCTGTTACAGCCCAGACCGTGGAGGCGTCTCTCTGTAGCCCAAGGCGTCCCTAGGGGCCCCCCCGGCCTGCCCATCCCCGGCCCTGGATGCTGCGCTCTGCGTAAACTCTGCCTCCCTGGCCTCTTCCTGTCATATTTCATGCATCCCGATGGTCACTCAGGCCAAGATTTACGGAATTCATATCCTTTCGAGCTGCAGGAAAATGGGAAAGTCAAGATTTACTATCCCCCTAGGTAAAGCTAGGAAGGGGTGGACCCAGGAGCTTGGGGGCGGTGGGGAGCGGGGGTTGCCGAGGTGAGTTGGAGAGACAAACATTTATTTGGTCAGAGCCTCATCAAGGCGGGGGCCTGGGACTCCGGCATTTCTGACAGCAAGCACGTTTCTTCCAGAAACTTCCCTCCTCTCACAGGGCTCCACTCGAGCGCGGGGTCCGGGACTGGGGGCCACAGATGACAAAAGACCACTAAGAGAGAGCTTCTGCTCTCCATAAACTTGGTATTCCTGGAAGGGGATGAACAGGTACATCAGTGATTCTTATCTAAAGCAGAGAAGCTTCAGGCACCTGTCAGGACAGCGAAAAAAGACATGTCTTCGGAAGTCAGTGCAGTCCTCACTTTGTGGCTTACTCGTAGAGATATTTGGGCAATTTACGTTAACCTTGCGGAATCTTCACTTCCTTACCTGTGAACTGAGATTGATCAGTGCCCTTTCTCTGTAGGGATTCTGGGCGCATTCAAGAAACCGAGCGCGTGGAGGGTTCTAGAACCAGACGCCCAGCTTGAATTCGTGGTTCCGTGACTCCCGAGCTGTGTAACATGAGATAGGTCACTTAACTTCCCTGGGCCCCCATCGTCCTGTGTGCAAAACGGGAACCACGGGAATAGCGCCAGCCTCACGGGCTGGTGTCACGACGAGTTCATATACGTGAGGCACTTAGAACAGGGCGTAGACCATAATAAATACCACATGGGCTGGCAATTAGTAGTAACACAGTGAATGCGTGCGGAAGATAAATCTGGAAGGTGAAGTGACATCAGGTAATTCTGACATCAAACGGGGGATTAGATCAGCATGGCCGAGGGGGTTAGTAGCTCAGGCTTATCTAGCGGTGGGGGTTGCGTAGGCATAGGCGTTCACTCCGCTTATGAGCACACATTATACCTCCGTGAAAAATTAAGACTTCCGTACACGTATTTTTATTTATTTATTATTATTTTTTTTAATGTTTGTTTATTTTTGAGACAGAGAGAGACAGAGCATGAACGGGGGAGGGTCAGAGAGAAGACACAGAGACACAGAATCCAAAGCAGGCTCCAGGCTCCGAGCCATCAGCACAGAGCCCGACGCGGGGCTCGAACTCGTCAACTGCAAGATAATGACCTGAGCCGAAGTCGGACGCTCAACCGACTGAGCCACCCAGGCGCCCCCCATACACGTATTTTTAAATAAAACTGAGACCAGTGCAGGCTGCGTGGTCACATTGCTTAGGTATACATCTCTGATCCGCAGCCAACCAGCTCTGTGAGCGCGGCCAAGTGTCCTAACCCTTGTGCCTCCCTTTCGGAGTCTGTAAAAAACAAGTGTACCCACCCCATAGGGCGGTGGGCTTACACGAGGTGATACGTGTAAAGGGAGTCTGGCAAATACTAGGCGCGCGGACGCACGCTGTGGACTCGGTATTATAATTTCACCAGCAAAATTGGGGGTTTGGCGTTTGTTTGCCTCCGATTCCTGCAGCGTAAGGCCTCCTCTGCAGAGTCACCGCAAGGGTCGGAGAGAAGGTACGCAAAACCGCGCTGACGGACGCCCAGCCTCTGGTAATTCCCCAGCGTCACCGTCGCCGTCATCTGGCACGACATCGACATCATCATCCCTGTCATTGGGCCAGAGGGAGTTGGTCCAGGTTCCAGATAGGAATGCACTGCATCATGGTGGCCCCAGGGGCGGCCGTGGAAGGTTGAAAAGGTGGTGTGAGGGCTAGCGGTGGATCGGAAGAGCCCCTGCCCCCAGCTGTGCCCCCTACCCACGCCGTCCACCGCCACGTCATCAGTACTTCGGTCAAAAATCATCTAAGGAGGGAAAACCGTGAGGAGGAAGGGATCTGAACGGCCCCAGACGCAAGGTGAAATGTGCCTCACCTCTTTTCTCCGTTGGAAACCTCCTTTCTCCATCCCTGGAGAATTCGTGAGTCCTCGACACCTCGCGTCCTGGGTTGAGAGCCAACGTAAATCTCAGGACACCTCAGTGAAACCCCAGGAGATTGGGTCTGCAGTTCACTATGAGAGACTAATAACGATTGATAGCGCTCTCCGGTGCTAAGAACTATGCTTGGTACGCAGTAGGTGCTCAGTAAACATCTGCTGCACAGCTAATGGTTTCGACTTCCTTTCTGAGGTGCCCATCACGTGCCAGGCAATCTGACAGGCATCTTGCATCTCAAGTAAGCCCGCACAACCGCCCCATGAGCTGAGTAGATGTCTAATGCTCGCCCTGGTTTACACGGAGGGGAAATTAGTCTCAGAGAGGTGGAGTCATGTGCCCAGGGTCACACAGCTAAAGAGTGGCACAGCCAGCCTTCAACTGGAGTTGAGGATCATTTCCAAGCTGGTGCCCTTCCAATTTGCTTTGTTCCCTGTCACGTGATGTCCGCTTTGTAAGTTCCCAGCCTGTCCCCCCCCGCCACCCGCCAGCCCCACCCACCAGACCCGCATTCACCCAAGTGTCTTGACCCGACCAGACATCCAGAGGACTTTCAATAACTGCCCTCCTGAACGAATGAACAAATGTCACAGACCATCTGCTGAAATCTCCCTGGGAACATACATCTTGTTCAACTTTCCAACGAGTTGAAGTGTCTTTCCTTCCTAGCTCCCCTGGGCCTCTTAAAACTTGGGGAGGAGGCAGCAGCCCTCAGGCACAGTCTCTGTCCCAGAGCCAACGATCAATGGGAGATTAACATCGTAAGTTACAGAACACTGTGATTATTTTTCCTATTTAGCTGTGAGCCCCGGGATCCATAATGTTTTCTCAACACGACCCCAAACAAAGTCACGTCACAGCCGGAGTCTCCATTGGTGCGCCAAGAAAGGAGAAGAGTGAGACTTCCCCAGTTTCCGTCCCAGGGTTAAGTGAGGCCAAAGCAAGAAAGCTGGTACCAGAGGGCCGTGGTTCAAATCCCAACTCTGTCTTTGACTGGCCCTGTGTCCTTAAGTAAGAGAACCTTCCAGCATCTCCCTGTCTGCATCTCAATAAGGCAAAGATGTTAAAATGTATAGGGGCACTGGGGTGGCTCAGTCGGTTAAGCGTCTGACTTCGGCTCAGGTCATGATCGCGTAGTTCATGGGTTCAAGCCCCGCGTCGGGCTGTGTGCTGACATCTCGGAGCCTGGAGCCTGCTTCCGATTCTGTGCCTCCCTCTCTCTGACCCTCCCCCGTTCATGCTCTGTCTCTCTCTGTCTCAAAAATAAATAAACATTAAAAAAATTTTAAAAAGATGTTACTACATATAGTGTTAATAAATACTTGCTTTATAGGCCGTTGTGACAACTTAGGACACTGTCAGGACTACATTACGTATTATGTAAATGGAAATTATTCCCATTTTTTGTTTTATTCTAAGACTTTGTGTATGTAAAAACTACTTTTATTTAAAATTTAAAAAAAAATTTTTAATGTTTATTTATTATTGAGAGACAGATAGAGACAGAGCATGAGCAGGGGAGGGGCAGAGACAGGGGGAGACCCAGCATCCGAAGCGGGCTCCAGGCTCGGAGCCGTCAGCCCAGGGCCCGACGCGGGACTTGAACCCACGAACCGTGAGATCATGACCTGAGTCGAAGTTGGACGCCCAACCGGCTGAGCCACCCAGGCGCCCCTATATTTTATTTTCTTTTTAAACTGCACCTGCTTCTACAGTTGGGTCTTAGCTAAGCCTTCTTCTCTAGAGGACTTGTTACTGTACCTCCTGTTATTACCTGGGCCGTGCTTGACCTGTGGTCTGCTTTGTTCTGGGTGGACCAGCGCTAAATCATTGGGAGGGGCCACTTTGGGGGACTCTGTTGAACGGAGTTCTGAATTCATATTTGAGGTCGGTGGAAAAGGCTCATTACCAGACTGTGAGTCCCTTGAGGAGGCAGAGATGGGTCCAGAATTGGCAAAGCATCCTTTCCACGGTCCCATGATAGACACACACAAAGGATGACCAATCCCAGGTGCGCCCAGTACAGAGCCGCTCCATCAGCACAGGCCACTGTTGTCCACTCTGGTCCTGCCACTCCCTCCCCCAACCACGGCCACGAGGAGGTCCCCTGAGGGGCGGCGAAGCTTTCACCCTACGCAAAGTCTCCTAAGCGGGGGGGGGGGGGGGTCTCTCTTCTCCCATCTTCCACGCTTTTGGCTGTGTTTACTCTATTCACAAAGTGGCTTCCTGTTTCGAAGAGGCATGAGCTTTTTAAAGGGTTATAAATGCAACTCAAAAGGTTTTTTGGACATCAAATGGCTCATAAAAGAAGGAACGTTTCGACGACTTCAGCATAAATGAATGAAAAACATACGGTGTATGCCTCCTGCTCCTCTCTTGCACCAAAACCTTCTGCCAAGAGAGAGAAGCAGAAGTGGCAAGTGGTTTGGGTTTCACTGAATCTGGGACTTGAGTTTCCAAGGTCCAAAAATGTAGCTTTTATTGCAAGCCAGAGCATATTTGGGTAGAGAGGTTGCCTCTTATTAAACTAAATAAAAAAAATAATAATAATAAGGGAAAACATTCCCACAGACGCTTTTAAAAGTCTGTTCTAACTGCCTCGCTGACTTCACCTGAATCACAGGCTCCAATTTATGCTTCAAAAGCAGGACCTGTCGATCTGGGCACCGTTGACCCTTGAGCCAGGTGATCCTTTCTGGTAGGGGTTGTCCAATGCTGGATGCCCAGCAGCATCCTTGGCCTCTACCCCTAGAGGCCAGGGCTGCCCTCTCCCCAGCTGTGAGGGTCCAAAATGCCCGCCCCCTCCACTGAAAGCCAATTTTCTACAGTCACAATTCATTAACCTAGAATGTTCTAGAGTCCTTAACATTGGAGTGAGAGGATGGGAATTAGTGAATACATGCAAGAAAACCACATTGGCTTTTGACTTTTTTAAATGTGTACTTATTTATTTTGAGAGAGATAGTGAGCAGGGGAGGGGCAGAGAGAGAGAATCCCAAGCAGGCTCCACACCATTAGCTCAGAGCCCGATGTGGGGCTCGAACTCACGAACTGCGAGATGATGACCTGAGCTGAAATCAAGAGTCGGGCGCTTAACTGACCCAGCCACCCAGGCGCCCCCCCGCCCCCAAGTTGATTTCGAATAAGAGAATCCAAGTGAAATAACTGAGTTTTGGTATTTCAATGAAAGATATATGCAGATCATTACTTGCATTATTATATACTTTTCATTCGAGTAATGTTGAAGGGTCACACGGCCAACCCACACAAATATCTGAAACCCACCCAAGAGCCTGGGGTTGGCAAACCTACCTTTGTGCGGTCAAAAGAGCGGCCATCAAGACCGTGCATCGAAGGTGTTCATTCACACTCACCCTGAGCCTAACTATATTCTGCTTCTCCAAGAATGTAATCAGCTACAGGAACTACTTACATCAAAAGGAACATATTGTAACAGTGTAGGGGGGCTGTGTGTAAATGTGTTGGGGCTGTATGAGACATTTCAAGGATGGGAGGTAGAATGACCAACCATCCTGGTTAGCTCAAGGCTATCCGATTTTAGCACTGAAAATCCTGCGTCTCATGAAACCCCACAGCTCTGGTGAATCCCAACAGTTGGTCATGCTGGTGGCAGAACACAGGCTTTTCAGAGACAGCCTATATGTACTTCTGTAAATGATGGCTGTTAACAAAGAAAAAAGATAGTGAGCTTCAAAAGTCACTCACAAAGACATACAAAGCTTACGTATGCAAGGCCACTGCGTGGACAGCAAGCAGCCTTACATATCTGGACTGTGGACATCCTTGAGTTTATGTCAATACCACACAGTGACCGAGGTCCAGCAGGGCCTCTCGGGGGACAGTATGTACCAAGTCTTGGAGTGATGTCACTGAAAATGATGAAGCAGGTAGCCCCAGGCACCTGTCACTCCATAGACACATTGAAAAACAAGCAAAAATGGGCAGAATCAACTTTTCCTCAACTCTGGAAAATGGTCAGAGGTTTACAACGACCAAGAGAGAAGAGAAGGCAACTTAAAACTGGTAGGAAAGCTTTGTGACTCTTGACTTACCCTGTCCAACCCTCTTCCTCTGCTTGGGGGTGGTCTTGAAAAGAGCTGCATTCCCAGTGAGGGGCCCTGGTCCCTGGTTCTGGAGGATGCAGAATTGTCTTAGTCGGCTTGGGCGGCCACCACAAAACACCACAGACTGGGTGGCTTAACCAACAGAAATGTATTCCTCATAGTTCTTGGGGCTGGGGGAGCAAGATCAGGGTTTCATCATGGTCGGGCTCTGATGAGAGCCCCTTCTGGCTTGCAGATGCCATCTTCTTACATGGTGGAGTCGTGGTGGGGGGGAGGGGGTGGCTTTGGTCTCTTCCTCTTTTTGTAAGGACACTAATCCCATCATAAGGGATCCATCCCCATGAATACATCTAAACCAAAACACCTCCACCAAACCACACCAACAAACACCATCACATTGATGGTTAGAACTTCAACATGTGATTTTGAAAGCAGGGGACACAATTCAAACCATAGTAAGGATAGACCTTATTCTTAAAGAATTGTATTTGTCTGTTCTAACCTGTCCTGAGGTTACTGAAGGAATAACACAAGATGTTGCAGCCTTTGTGTTGGCTAACTCAGAACCCACACAACGCAGATGAGTGGCCACACAGAAGGTCCTCCCTCAAAACGTAAGGCAAATGAATAACTCACTGCCATCCGGACCCAAAGATTACAGTTGACACAAACAGTAAATGTCCTGAGAGCCTGGTAAGACAAACTAGAAAGAGAGTTTCCTTGGGAGAATAGGGCATTCAAGAGTCACCACATAGACTTGGGAATTTAAAAAGCCATGCGCATGCCGATGGCATGGCACGTGGAAGGATGGATCCTCAGAAAAGACCTGAGAAGATTACAGACTTTTTCCTCTAGCAGCTATCTAGGCTTCGTACACACAGGAATGAAGGCTAAGACAAAGTTGTAAATAGCCTAGCTACACGTGAAAGTGTGCCCCGGCATACAGCCCATCTGCAAAGACTGAGAATTTTCTGTTTTGCTTTCCTTTCCATTTCTCCTTCCTTCCTTTTCTCTATTTCTTTCTCTTTTGAGTGGGGGTGCTAGCGTTTAAAGAAGTTCCTGTCAAAGCACTACCCGAACACAAGTTAGAGGAACAGAGACTTCAGAGACCAAACATGACAAAGGCTATAGGATTTATAAAAATAGTTCAGGAAAATCACTAGGTAAATAAACTGCTATGGCCCAAATCCAGCAACACAAATAAATGTAGAGGAGGTAGAAGAATATGATTTCTAGAGTTACCACATCATAATGTTCAAAATGTATAATTTTCAACAAAAATTCTAATCATGCAAGAAATAACATATGGAATATGCACAAAATAAAGTAACAGAAAATATCCCTGAAGAAACACAGACAAAGGACTCCGTCAAACAAGACAAAAGATTTTAAATCAACTGTCTTAAATAGGGTTAAACAACTACAGGAAATCATAGGCAGAGAACTAAAGGAAACCAAGGGAAGGGTGTCTCAACAAATTCAGAATATCAATAAGGAGACAGAAATTATGAACAGGAGCCCAAAAGAAATTCTAGAGTTGAAAAGTAAAATAATGAAATGAAAACTTTACTACAGGGTTTCAATAGCAGATCTGAGCGGTCAGAAGAAAGAATCAGTGAATTTGAAAATGAGTCGATTAAAATTTTCTGATCTGGGGCGCAGGGGGTAAAAAAGAATGAAGAAAAATGAACAGGGTGTAAGAGACCTGTGGAATACCATCAAGTGTACTAACAAATGCATCACAGGAATTCCAAAAGGAGAAGGAAAGAAAGAAAAGGGTAAGAAGAATATTTGAGGAGAAAAAATATGGTCAAAATCTTCCAAAATTTGATTAAAGAAACTACACACCCAAGAAACTTAATGAATAGTAAGAAAAAGAAATACAAAGAGATCCACACCTAGACACATCACAATGAACTACCAAAGGCCAAAGGCAGAGAGAATCTTGACAAGCACAGGAGAACAATGACTACAAGAGAGCTTCAGTGAGATTTCTCAATTTCTCAAGGAGGCCAGAAAGCAATGGGATGCCAAGAATTCTATATCCAGCAAAAACTACCCTTCAAAACCAAAGGAGAAATTAAGACATTTCACGATAAACTTAAGTTGAGAGAGTTGATCACTAGTCAACCTATCCAACAGAAAATGCTGAAGGGAGTCCTTTCAGGCTGACATGAGAAAACACCAAGCAGTAACTCACAGCCATACAAAGAAATAAAGAATTCCAGTAAAAGTAACTACATAAGTAAACATAAAAGCCAGTATTATTGCCTTTTTTGGTTTGTGACTTCTGTTTCTATTTCCTATACTATTTCAAAGACAAATGCATAAAACAATAATTATAAGTTGACATTAATGGCTCACAATGTATAAAGACAATATATTGTGACAACAATAACACAAAGGGGGTAAAGTTGTATAGGACCACAGATTTTTGTATGCTATTGAAGCAAAGTTGATACAAATTCAAGCTAGACTGTTAGAAATTCAGGATGTTAATTGTACTTCCCATGGTAAACATTACAAAAACATTTTTTTAATACAGGAAAAGAAAGGAGAGGGAAGTCAAAAAATGATTAACTACAAAATATCAACTAAACACAAAAGAAAGCAGTAATGGAGGAACTTAAGAATAAAAAAGATTAACCATACATCAATGGCCAAATAATTTTCAGCAAGAGTGTCATGAACATCAAGTGGGGACAGAAGTATCTCTTCAATAAATGAGGCTGGGACAACTGGAGGTTTACATGGAAAAGACTGAAGTTAGATCCCTACCTCACACCATATGTAAAAATTAACTCAAAAATGGATAGATAATCCAAATATGGAGCTAAAGCCATAAAACTCTTAGAATACAACATCGTGATAAATCTTCATGACATTAGATTTGGCAATGGCTTCTTATATATGATGGCAAAAACCTGAGTAACAAGAAGAAAAATAGGAAAATTGGACTTTATCAAAATTTAAAACTCCAGTGCATCAAAGAGTGTTACCAAGAAAGTGAAAAAGTAACCCGCAGAATGGAGAAGAATATTCACATATCATATATATGATAAGAGTCTAGCATTCAGGGTGTACAAAGACCTCTTAAGTCTTTTTAAAATGTGCGAAGAACTTGAATAGACATTGCTGTAAATAAAATACACAAATAGCCAATAAGTACATGAAAAGAAACTCAATATCATTAGTTGTTAGGAACATGTAAATCAAAATCACAATAAGATACCATTTCATGCCCACTAGGATGGTTATAATTGAAAGAAAGAAAGTAAAAAAGAAAGAGAAAGAGGCACGGAGGAAAGGAAACAAGTCTTAGAACGAACGTGGAGAAATTGGAACCCTTAGACATTGCTATTGGGGATATAAAGTGGTACAGTCATTGTGGAAAAAAGAGTAGTGCTTCCTCAAAAATTACTCTATGACCCAGAAATTCCATTCATAAGTATATACTAAAAGAATGGAAAACAGATACTCAAATTGTTTTAGTAACTTTCAAATACACAGTATAGCATCATCAACTATAGTGCCCATGCTGTGCATTACCTCCCATGACTTATTTATTTTGTAGCTAGAACTTTGTGCCTTTGGACCTCCTTCACCGATTTTGCCCGCTCTCTACCACCCATCTCTGGCAAACAGCAGTCTGTCCTCTATATCTATGAGATTGTTTTTCTTGAGATTGCACATGTGAGATCATATAGTTTTTGTCTTTCTCTGTCTGACTTATTTCACTTAGCATAATGCCCTCAAGATCTGTCCACTTTGTTGCAAATGGCAATATTTCATTCTTCTTATGGATAAGTTACATATATAATATTTAAATTCTAATATATTGTATTATATATATTTGCTATTACATACATGTTATATATGTTATTATATAATATCATATATTGTATATATTATATAATCTATATAAGTATATATATTTATCACATTTTCTTTATCCATTCATCTGTCAGTAGACATTAGTTTGTTTCCATATATTGGCTATTGTGAATAATGCTGCAGTGAACATGGGAAGATTTCTCTCCAAGTTAGTGTTTTTGTTTTTGTTTTTGTTTTTTTCAGATAAATACCCAGAGGTGGAATGGCTATATCGTATGGTAGTTCGATTTTTAATTTTTTGAGGAATCTCCATACTGTTCCCCATGGTGGTTCCACCAATTTGCATTCCCACCAACAGTGCACAAAAGTTCCTTTTGTCCCACATCCTCACCAATCAAGTTCTTCTACCCAAATATACGTAGTGGTACTATTTTATATTAGCCAAAACACAGAAACAACCCAATTGTTCATCCACTGACAAATGGACAAATGAAGATAGTATATCTGTATACTGGAATATTACTCAGCTATAAAAAGGAATGAAGTACCAGCACTCACCACAATGGGCAAGAACCTCAAAAATATCATGCTAGGTGAGAGAAGCCAGGCACAAATTATCACAAATTGCATGATTCCATTTCTAGGAAATATCCAGACCAGGTAAATCCATAGAGACAAGAAGCAGATTAGTGGTTGCCAGGGACTCAAGGGTAGGGAGACTAGGAGGTGACTGCTTACAAAGCAGAGAATGTTCTTTAGGGATGATGGAAATGTTTTGGAACTAGGTGGAGATCGTGGCTGCACAACACTAAACACAAAGGCACTAATGCCACTGAATTTTTAACTTGCAAATGGCTAATTTTATGCTATGTGAATTTCACAAGCATCTATAAATATACATTTGTTTGCTGCTTGTTTTATATGTGCATAATTTTCAAGGATAAATATATACTCGGGGGGAAAAAAGAGCAAAGATTAAGTCTAGTTCCATATCTTGTTTTTATACACATAAGTATTAAAGCTTAGAAGATGGTTTTCCAGGCAGAATGGCTCAAATTTGGAAATAATAATGTAAATGTGGATGCTAAAGAATGCAAATCATAGTTATCTGGGAAATTCATCTCATTAAGACCCAGAAACTGGGACAACTGGTCAAAAACAGTGAGGGAACGAGAGAGACAGACCAGGCAGTGTTGACATGAAACCCCAATCTGCACCCCAGCTATAAGCCATGTACACCTGACTCCTGACCTCTCCCTCTCTGGAGGTCTTTACGATAGGCTCTGGGGTACAGGGGCCAGGCACATTTAGGGTAAGAAAAAGTCATGCTCACTGGCCTCTCACCTCTCAAAATCACGGTGTTAGACAGGCCTGGGCTAGAACAGCTGAGTATGTATCTGGGGCACCCAACAGGACATTAATTTCACCAGAACATCTTGGGCTAAACAGACAGACAGGAACACACACACATCACCGGCACATCACCAGTCACACAGGGTGTTTTCCAGCACCTACTTGTTTTTTAATCACAATTATAATAATATGCATTGCTTGGGTTTCCTGGCACCTCAGTTTCTTCATCCAAAACACATTGGATAATAATAGTATCTATCTTGTAGAATCGGTGTAACAAGTGTGTTAATACAAGGAAACCTTTCTGGGGAGAGCTTGCCATGTTGTAAGCCATGTTTACTATAATTATTTCTGCTAGTGCCTACCCAATGGCCTTACCAGGCAGATTCAAGGAGAGAATGCACACAAAGTTTCGGCACAATATCTGACACATAACAAGTGTTCAATAAGTTGGCTATTGTTATTTGTTTAATCAGTTATTCAACATGGATAGACACCTATTATGTGTCAGGTGCTATGGCAGATGCCTGATATACAGCGATAAGTGATATTGTCATTGCTCTACGAAGTGCACAAACCATGGTATGCTTTCAATTTTCAGAACAACTTGACCAGTAGGCATTGCAATCCGACATTAAACCCATCCCTGCTTCTGTGATGGTACCCTCACAGACAAAAACATCATTTGCCCTGGAACTTTACTCTCTACTGTGACAGCCCCTAGCCACATTTGGCTATTTAAATGTAAAACATTTCAAGTGCCCAGGAGTCACATTGACTAATGTCAACCATATTGGATACCACCACAGAACATCTCCATCATTGCAGAAAGTTCTATTGGACAGCATTGCCCAGAGATGGTATGCCTCCAGACTTCTGATGCCAAACTGAACAGTCTTCGGGGCTCTTCCCTTCTGATTGCCCTCCCATGACTTGGTAAACAACGTGTGCGTGGTTGTAAATGTTGGTGCATATCAAGCCTGAAAGTGTGGGGCTAAGTGAGCTTATCCATGGCACTTTGAACAGGCATGGCACAAACACTCCTGGCCCCGAGTTGATTTATCTTGGTGTTTGGTTGAATTCCTCACATTTTGGATCTCTTTGGTAACCTTTTCACCCCGTCCTTTTTTAAGGTGGCTGGCTGGCTGTTATAATTCATCATGAACGCATCTCACTCCAAGCCTGGCTCCCCTGACAGAAGGAACAGCCGGTCTCCGAGAGGTCAAAGACATTTTTCTCCCTTCGTCTTTCTCAGTTTCCAGCATAGATTTGTCACTCTGAGAAAGCATGAATTCTGGATTTGATGTACTTTAATTGATTTCACCCTCGACAAGTCAGACTGTCCATCAGCTCGCTCCTTGGGCTTCCCTGAACTTTGCTTAAGGCTAAGGTTTTCATCTGTCCCTGGACCCAAGCTGTCACCAAGCAATTTACTCCCCTCTCCAGCCCCCAGGAGCCATCTCATTTTCATTCCTGTAACTCTCCTGAGAGAAGAAGAAGAGAAGCGGGATAGCACAGGAGAAAGATGTTGGATGAAAGCAAATTAGTACAGGATAAAAGAAAGAAGAATGAATGGGAAGGCCTTATCAATTGTCAGCTCTTCTGGTGAATTTGCCTGATTGCTTTGTCTGAATTGCTAGTGGGATGAGATCAGGGGAAGAATGGGTATATGGATGGATGGATGGATGGATGGATGGATGGATGGATGGATGGACGGATGGATGAGTGAATGGGTGGGTGGGTGGATGGATGGATGCCTGGACAGATAGATGAATGGATGAATAGATGGATGGATAGCCAATTGCATACTTCGATTAATTGATGAGCAAGCAGATAGAAAGGCACACAGATGAATGTATCAGTAAAGAAAAGAATGCCAGGCACAATCACTAAAAATGTGATTCATCCAGTAGAACGTAAAACATTTTTGTATTGTCTTGCATATGCTATAAACTGAAACAAGAATGAAGGATGAGAAAACATACATAGTCCCTGTCACCAAAGAGCTCACACTCAAAAATAGGAAGAAGAACATGTAACAATAAGTCAGAAAATAGTTAATATTAAGAACATTTACAATATAGTAAGAGTAAAGAAGCGAAGGGGGCTGTGTGTCAGAAACATCTCATTAAAGCCCAGTAAATAATCAATTAAATTAATAAATGTCAAGTTATTTTATAGGAGCAGGAATCCAAAGAGCTTACTTAGGACTGTTCCTAGGTCACATGATAAAGTAGAATATGTGTGTTTTCTCTGAGTACTGTCTGTTTCTCCCTTACCCATATGAAAAATATGGGTTCATATTGACCTCTCTTTCATGAATGAATGTGAAGATGTAAGAGATTGGTTAAATGGCATTATTTCTGCCAGGCATTTGTGTAACTTGAAACGGGTTTCCTAGGCTAAGATTACTCCTGGTAGAGGACCGAGGGTATCAATGAAAAAATGATTTGGGAGACCAAAATTATATCCTTGGCTTCGCCTTCAGTGTGGTTCCAGCAAGCTAAAAAATACCCAGCTCTCTGGAAACAATTTGATGATTTGCTAGATGATGTCTGGTGATGAGGTTGACAAACCAAGTCAACATCAAAGACTCCGTGGCTAGTGATGTAAAGCAGCTACTTCCAAATAAACCTCCAGATGAACCAACCTGCTTTCTCACCAATAAAGCCTGATTGATACATGATTGCTGGTTTGATTCAAGAAGGAAAGAACCTGCACCACCCTACTCCTGAAAACCTGAGAAGACGTTCCCAAACCCTGGGTGCTGTCCGTGGTTCTAGATGAATTCAGGTGTGCTGTGGATTTCCAGGGTGAGGAATCCAAGAAACATCAGGAACAACAGAGATCTCTTGCATAAAATTCTTGTAGAGTGACAATTTTAGATAAGCCAAAAGTTCCTTAAGGGATGATGCCTTCTGGTGTGAAGAGAGACGTAACATTTGGTTTCGATCTAAATCCAAATCCTGCCTTTATCACTTCTCTGTGCCTTAGCTTTCTGTTCTGTCAAATCCTACTTCCTACAGTCATTATAAGAATTAACTGAAACAGCGAGAGGAAGCAGAGAAGAGTGAATAAAATGGGGGGCTGTGGCAACCATCCGCAGGATTTTGAATTCCGACTGCCACACTTAATTTCATGTCTTTAAGAAATCTACCTCATCCTTTTGTGTGTCACTTGCTCCCACAACAAATGGGGATGCGATCATAACTGGGTGTATTTCATCAATTTATTAGATGGGAATGAAGTAAGTTAGCTTGTGTGAACTACCTAGAGCAAACTTAGCACGCACTGAGACCTCATTAAATGTGTGTTGTGTGTGCTATTGTTAGATCATTTCCACATAATTGGTTATCATGTATCTGGATCCTTCACTAAGGAGATCTGGCTTTATCAACCATGTTTATTCCTTCAGATGTCCTTTCATTCATTCACTGAATTCAGAAAATCTTTACCAAAGATCCACGCCTGTTCCTAACTTGCCCAAACACTGCAGAGCCAAACATTTTAACAGCAGTACTCCTTGACAGATACTTACCAGGTTACATTCTGGACTTGGTTAAATTTAAGGAGTCTTCCCAATTAATTGTCGTAAATCGAACTGAATGTGCTTAATACATCAGTATGGAATCTGCCAGCTACCTTTAGTTCTGCTGACATTTTTCATCTGTCTTTGTTTTGTCTATTCTTGAATTATTCTTCTGGGTCCCACTTCTAGTGATATCTTGAGAATTTTAAAGTTTATTTATTTATTTTGAGGGGAGGGAGGGGCGAGAGGGAGGAAGAGAGAGAATCCCAAGCAGGCTCTGCACTGTCAGCACAGAGCCCAACATGGGGCTCGATCTCACAACTGTGAGATCACGACCTGAGCCAAGATCAAGAGTTAGACACTTAACCAACTGAGATACCTGAGAATTATAAAACTGAATAGCGCATTGAGCATAATTTGAGTGTCCCCCACCTGGGCCTCGGGCACAATAATTGTGTGGCATTCAATTATAGGCATGAATGGGGGATCTGGAGTTACTTTATGGTTTCTGTATCTATCTTTGTTTTGTATCAATTTTCAGATGCTGAGAACAGGACAGCAGTGGTGTGAATAACTCAGTAAGATTCCACTTGGCTTTCTAAAAGAGTAGCAGGGTGGGAAGCTACATGATAATGCACCCTGAACCCTCCTTCTTTACTTCATTATTTCTTGAGTCTTCAGTTTAGAGATTAATCCATTCAGTTAATTTGCTTTAGTCTCAGAAATCGGCCCCACTTTCCATAGGGACAGAGCCTTAGATTGGTTACAATGAACAGCTCTGGCTAATTGATGTACCCCACATCTGTCTGTCCCATCAGCAGCTGTATCTGTCTGCCTTTCTTTAAAAGGGGGCTTTCCTTTAACTCATGCCTTTTGTAGCTTTTCCAAGAAAAATTCTACATTTTGGGAGAAAGCATCCGGCTGAACATTTCCATCTTCTTTCTTGCTTTAAAGACAGAAAAATCATCCCAGTCACTCAACGTGGATAGAAGCGTTACTTTAGCAAGATGCTGGAACTATCTTCTGTACCGCGGCAAGGCATCCACTGTGTAATTTCCTGCATTTGCTGTGTCTGCAAGGTGCTGGCGTGGAAGTCACAGTCCAGAAAGTGGTGGCCGTTTTTTAACGTGTCTTGATGTTGGGCTGCCTGGATATTGTTTTAAGCAGATTTATGCTGCATTTTAAAAATCCATTATGCTGCATTATGGGCTTATTGTCAATGCAGATAATGTTGATCAATTTCAGCCTTCCAAAATCTGCATTTATAATTGTGCCATGTAATCAGAATTATTTATGTGTGTCTACGTCCAGACATTAATAAAATTATACAGCAGAATTATTTATATGTGTCACAAGATACTTGATTATTTTGAATGCCTGATTGGTACCATCCCTTAGAGATAACCATTGTTATTTTGGTCCATTTTATTCTTGTCTGTGTGTATGTATATGGTGTGTGAGTGAATACATATGGACACACACACCCGTGCCATGTGCTACAGCCAGGATGAAACTTGAGCGCATTACCCTATATGAAATAAGTCACATAAAGAAAGACAAATACTGTTTGATATCATTTATGTATGGAATCTAAAAAGCCAAACTCAGGGGCACTTGGGTGGCTCCGTCGGTTAAGTGTCCAACTTCTGCTCAGGTCGTGATCTCACGGTTCGTGAGTTTGAGCCCCACGTCAAGTTCTGTTCCGACAGCTCAGAGCCCAGAGCCTGCTTTGGATTCTCTCTCTCTCTCTCTCTCTCTCTCTCTCTCTCTCTCTCGCTGCCACTTCTCTTCTCATGCTCTGTCTCTCTCTGTCTCTCAAAAATGAATAAATGTTAAAAAAAAATTTAAAAAGCCGAACTCAGAGAAACAGACAGTAGAATGGCAGCTACCAGGGGCTGGGGGTGGAGTCAATGGGGAGACACTTGTCAAAAGGTAGAAACGTCCAGTTATAAGAATAACAAGTTCTAATGTATGGCATGGTAATTATAGCCAATAATACTGCATCATATACTTCAAAGTTGCTAAGAACGTAGATCCTAAAGTGTTCCCCCCACAAAAATGAAATGGTGATTACGTGACAGGATGGAGGTGTTCAGGGCTATGGTAGTGATCATCTTGCAATATACAAATGTATCATATCAACACACCATACATCTTAAACTTACACAAGTTTCATGTCACATATACCTCAATAACATGGGGGGGGGGGATCTTGGGCACACGTAACCCAAAGCATAGCACTAGAACGTTTCAACCCACATTCATTATCTCTTATTCACTAATACGTTCATTATTGGTTACCGCACGTTTACAACGAACCAGATATTGCTCTGGATACTGAGGATACATCAATGAAGAGGACAGACAATGCAGCTGATATTCAACCCGTGGAACAGACAGGAGCCAAATAAAAACCAATATCAGTTATTGGTATTTGTTAGAAAATGAAAAGAGGGACATAGTAGACAGTGATGAGGGACTGAGTGGAAAGGAGAAAAATGCACATTCTCATAGAGTCGTGGTTCTCAACTTTTCTTAAGCATCCATCACCTCTTTTAAAAATCTCACGTCTATAGACCCTCTCTCCAGAAAAAAATACACACTGTTCAGATTTCCATGAGTTTCTGCGTTAGGCATTCATCTAAGCCCCATCTTTGTCACATTCTGGTAGCCAAAGCACAAGTGAGAAATATTCAGCTTATTGTTTGGTCCAAGTAAGAAAAGCAAATCACTTTTCCGAGCTGGAAAAGCAATCTTCTGGACTCCCAACGGCTGGAGCTGGTACATTTAGAGATGGAGGCAGGACGCCATGTTACCTCTGGCAGAGGCTTCTAGCTATCCACCGGAATTCACACTCCCTCTATCATAATATAAAGTTGTGGTCAGGAAGTCACTCCCTGGAAAAAGACTACATTTCCCAGCAACCTCTTCCCAGTGGTGCAGTCATGTGACTAGTTCTTGCCAATGAAACCTGGGCAGACATGATGTGTGTCACTTCCAGACCAAACCTTTTAAGATTTTTTTCCTTGCTATGGATTTGCTTCAGCTGAGCCTAAAGAGAGGCAGGGCCACAAGATGAGGTGGCGGGGGGCGGGGGGGGGGGATCTGAATTCCTGAATCACTAGTTGAAGACAAACTACCCAATGACAAGGAATCTTTACCTCTGTCGTATGAGCAAAATACAAACTTAAGGACATTTAGCATTAAGGACAAGGCCATTTAGCATTACCCTAAATCAATGGTTCCCAAAGTATGAATCCCTGAGGCAGCAGCATCAATATCACTTAAGGAATTTATAAGAAATGCAAATTTCTGGGAACCGTTTCTGATGGGCTAAATCAGAAGCTCTAGAGGTGGGGTCCAGCAATCTGTGTTCTAACCAGCCCTCCAAATGATTGGAGGGAACTACCACTCTAAGCAAGAGAGTGCCTATGAGTGAGATTTAGGGCCTGATTTTCTGGGTTCAGATCCCGGCCATGGCCCTTATGAGCTATGTGACCTTGATATGCTATGTAACTTCTCTGTGTTTCAGTATGTTGGCAGATACGGATGCCAAGGGGCGGATAACAATAGTTCTTAACTCACGGGCTTTGACGTGAGCACCAAAGGAGGGAGACCATCTACGTGGTGGGCTTAGAACAGTGTCTGACCCACAGTGAATACTTGGAAAACTTTCATTTATGTTTATCAAGTTGAGAGCCAAACCTTGGTCACAAAGTTTGCATAATGGGCTTTTAATTTCTGCCTTTTGCTTAAAGCTATTTATTCCCTGATAGGCAGAAGTCTGTGTGCACATTTGCGATGGCAGGTGTTCATTCCATCAGTAGATGATTCCTCAGACCCATGCATGATAGGTTTGGACCTATATGAGAAAACAAGGCGGACTGCACTGCCTGCCTAGCGACAGGCCACTGATCTGGCAGTCATCAGGGTGGCCAGCCCATCAAAGACAGTGAACAAGCAGGCAGCTAAACTGGGCTTTGAGGGAGCGGAGCCAACAAGTATTTCCGGCTTACAGCAAACTTCCGGCTGATCTTTTTCCACCCTTCCAGGAAGATGCCCTTGCTTTTTTAACAGCCGCCCTGTGGGCAAGCTAATCTTTGAATCCACGTTCTCTAAGCTGCTTCAAAATACGAAGCTTGGTGATTAATCCAAAGGCTGTAGAAAGAGCTCTGATGGCAGGCGTAAGCATATTTTTTAAAAGGGTGGAGCAGAAATTTTCAAAACTCGTCCCTGAAGGTAGCCAATTATATTTCCCAGTGAACAATGCACAGACAAATGAAGGTCTGGTTGCCTTCACTTTGATTCTTACTCAACTTGGATTGGCCACAGGTTTGGCAATTTTGTTTCACTGACCAAATGGTACCCGTCACCCCATTATGAGGACTTGCACCTGCTCTTACAGGGACCAAAGCTGCCAGCTTCCCTCAACTCCTACGAATACCCCTTATCAGCTTTAATTCTTAAAGCCCTGGATTTTGTCAGCTTAGATTCCCCGCCATTTGGTGGGCAAAGGGATGTGTGCACCAAGTGGCCCGCCAAGTTCACCATCACAGCTGCAACTCTCCCCAGAAGCTCTGCTAAGGAAATGCAAGGAATTTTACAAAATAGTCACCCTAACCTCACAGAGTCTGTGAACTCTGGTCTCTCCTTTTCTTTCCTGTTCTTTCACAGAAGATCAGGTTTCTCTCTGACTCAATCTTTGTCAGAACACAAGGACAATAGATTGGCTTCTTAGACTCCTAAAGTCCCAGATGCATACAGTGGGCAAGGTATGGGCAAAAACCAAACCAAACCAAAAAAAAAAAAAAAAAAACAAACAAACCCCACAAATGTGTGCCCATGGCAGGAATCAATAATCAATCACAGAACTTTCCTCTGGGACCAGGACCCATTCTCCAAATTTGTGGCAGTCCTCAAGACCACCATTACTAATGAATCTCAGGGGACCACTTAGTCTTGTCATTCTGATCCATAATAGGATTCATTTCTTATCATTCTGATCTAGAACAGCCCCTTTATATAAAATAAAACGAAAGTCCAAAGAGACTTGACCTATCAGCCTTCAAATAGCCTGTGTGAGTTAGAGCCCCGATTAGGACTCAAATGTTCTAATTCCCAGTCCTATGCCCTTCCATAACAAGAGCTCATCATCCCACCACCTTGAAGTCTCTGAAGATGCACCCCACTTATCTGATTGAATAGGCTTAAAAAAATGATCCTTTAAATGTCCCAGTGGCCAACGTTCACCTCCTACCAGCATGTAAGATAAAAGGTGTATTAGTCAGCTATTGCCATAGTGATGCTGCATAACAAACCATTTCAGTCTAGTCGTTTACAGCAATAGGGATTTATTTTTACATGTATGGATCTGCAATCAGCTGTGGTTCAGCTGACACAGGCTTGGTTTGCCTGCGTGACTCCATGCCGCTCCATGTTTATTCTGGGGTCCAGGATAAGGGAAGGGGCATTGACTACCTGAGTGATGCTTTTCTCACAGTAACGTAAGAGAGCTCAAGAATCAAGCCAGAGCATGAAAGCGTATTTAAGGACTCTGCTCACATCATGCCCCCAGAACTGCCTTCGCCAAAGCATGTCACATGACAAAGCCCAAACTCCCCGGCTTGGAGAAAATATTCTCTGTCAACAGTAGGAGAAGCAGGGAGGGAGGCGGGAGTGAATATTTGCTGGACGATAATGTAAACTATAAAAATGGCTTTTAAAATTATAAAGAACGCCCTCGGTGAAGACTGATATAGACACCAGCCAGATTATACGGGGCTCTCACTAGAGAAGTTGATAAGCTTCTGCACATCACACTTGATCCTTGAGAAAGCTAAATCATTTATAGTGTTAATACTGGCTCACTGGTTTTGTTGCTGATTCTTCTACTTTACGGAAAGGCTGATTTGGAAATTCTCATCCAATGGAAGACAAATCATGAATATTTTAATGGCCAGACAGTGAACTCCCTAAGAGTCATCTTTGTGTCTTTCTTAATACTGCTTTACCCCTTCTGGTATTTTGAAAATATATGGTGCCTCTAAAAGTGCTGAAGAACATTTTTTTAATGGTGACTAAGAGTATGGACGTTGGAAAGAGCCAGGTTCGAAATTAAAACTATCACTTCCTGGCTGATGACTTTTGGCATTTGTATGATCTTTCCAATTTTGGTTTTTGCCTCTCTGAAATGGAAATAACCATACCTAATTTTCAGGGTGCCTATTAAGTACGATCATGTAAGCAAAGTGCCTAGTCAACATTAGTCTATCAATATATTCTAGCTTATATTTTTACACAAAGATTTTTGTTTTTTAATGTTTAGTTTTGAGAGAGAGAAAGAGAGAGCAAAGACACAGAGCATAAGTGGGGGAGGGGTAGAGAGAGAGGGAGACAGAGAATCCAAAGCAGGCTCCAGACTGTGAGCTGTCAGCACAGAGCCCAACGCGGGGCTTGAACTCACAAGCCATGAGATCATGACCTGAGCCCAAGTTGGACGCTTAGCCGACTGAGCTACCCAGGCGCTCCTCAAAGATTTTCTTAAATTGCTGAAGTCCTTTGGTGCAGTTGCCAACAGAGCTAGTTACCAAATACTTCTCATTCTCTACTTTCCAGGTACCTGGAATAATTGTACTTCTCTGCCCCTTTTGAAGTGGGACATGGCCGTGTGACTTGCTTCAGCCAACGGAATATGAGCAGAAGGGACGTGGGTCACTTTGAGGTGGGAGCTTCAAGGGCCAGGATAAGTGGTTCCCCATGTTCATGTTCCACTACTATGGTGACCATGGAAGAACATGTCAAGATAAAACCTACATCAGCCTAGATCTCTGAATGACTTCAAGGAGCAGATCCTCCCCCAACCCCCGCCCACTACCCAGGCAAACATGCATTGTACATGTAGCAATAACTCTTGTCTATTCAAGAGGAATAAACCCTTGCTATTTTTTTTTTACCATTTATTTATTTTTGAGAAAGAGACAGAGCATGAGTGGTGAAGGGGCAGAGAGAGAGAGAGAGAGAGAGAGAGAGAGAATCTGAAGCAGGCTCCAGGCTGCTGTCAGCACAGAGCCTGACCTGAGGCTCAAACACACAAACCACGAGATCATGACCTGAGCTGAAGTCGGACGCTTAACCGACGGAGCCACCCAGGTGCCCCAACTCTTGCTATATTAAGCGTTAGCCACCGATTTGGATGTTGGTAGTGATCAGCCTCATTCACTTGGTATTATTAAATACGGTCTACTTATGGAATATTATGGTTCATCTTTTCAGAAAGATTTACATTATATATAAGCTAATTATGCTTGCCCATATACCAGTAAGTTCTCCATATCTACAGGGTACCCCAAGAATGCAAAGGACAAAAAAAAAGTGGCCTTGGAGCCAGAGAATGAGGGCCGTGGTTTTAAGTGTGGCCTTACATTAGCTTTATGACTTTGGAGGAGTCATTGTTCCTCTCAGGACATCACATCCCATCGATACAAGAAGTGTTGTGGGGAGTTGCAAAAGACGTGGCAGAGGAAGAAACTAAAGTTATAGGAGCTCAAGATTTATAGAAGAATAAAGAATATTCTGGTTTGTGTTACCAAAACCTCCGGAAGAGGTGGGATGGAACTGGCCTCGGAGATGGGTGGGTCTAAGGACCCATTCTCTCTCCCTTTATTTCTTGATTTCTGCTTCTCTCTGCAATCTGCATTGGCTCTCTTACTGCAGACTGACTTTCCCCATGCAACAAGAAATTGCACTAGGCTAGCGCACTTTTAGCTGCAAAGTGTGCAGCTTAGACCTTAGACCATAAGGCAACATTTCTCAAAGTGTGTTCCAAAGACCATCTGGGGTGTGAGCTAAATATACATGTTTTCCAGCTCCCCTCAACGTGCCAGACTGATCTGAAAGTCTGGCCCAGAAATCTGCATTTCACCGTGTTCCCCAAGGATTCATAACCAAAGGTGCAGACCCAATCCAATGAATGGCCATGAAGAGCCGGGCAAGAGTGGGGAAGCAGTAGCATGGGTCGCTCCCCTTGGCTCACAGGGTTGCAGTAAGGGAGGCACAGAGTCCCCAAAGTTGGGGTCATGGGAAGGGATGCATGAAGGATAAACATGGCCATGGGGAGAGGTTGTGAGCTCAATAGATGTCCCAGCCTTGTTCTTCTATAGCTGAGAAAATATTCTGAAATCTAACGTACCTTAAAACACAGAGTAGAAAAAAAAATCCCTTTGCTCTCCTTTAAGGCTACGATCAGGTCCCAAGTTAAAGAAATGCATGATGGGGGAGAATAAACAGTTCCTAACCATTCACCCATTCTATACCAGGCATCCTTTGAAAACGAGGAGAACATCGTTTGGCCAACACAGCATCCATTCCCAGTGTCATCTCCTGCTCATGCCTCCAATTCTAGAGGATGCCGATTACAAATACTTCCTTTCTTAGGCTCCCTTGCAGATTCTACTCATAAGAGTCATACAGTCATCAATAAAATGAAAGGGGAGGCTGCTGGTAAATTCCAGGAAGACTTGACTTTCCTGAAAAGTCTAAAATTTCCCCCATCTTGTACCTCCATGATTTCTGGAGCTGCAGCAAATATTTTACTGCCATGAGGTAAAGTCCAAGAGCATCGCAAGGATGCTACCCTGATAATGTTCTGCCTTAAACCAGTCCCAGCAGATGTCGATCAAGATTCATTCTTGTGTGACATTGTTACATGTCTTTATGACTTACACCACTGCCAAATTTTCTGTTGCTTGCAACTGAATGAATTCGTAATCAGATCCATTGCCTGATTCATTCTGCATAACATGATAGTAATTATTATTCTAATTTTAAGTAAGGAGACTGAGGTTAGTCACTTGTATGAGATCACAAATCTAAATAGTAGTGGGACTAGAATTCCAAACCAGGTCTGTATGAGTTCAGGGCTCTTTATAAGAAGCCAGACTACCTGGATGGCTATGTTATATAAATTTCTTAGGGCAATGAACAAACCTAACAGGGGAGAATAGCCAGTGTAGTACCTGTCACACAGAAGATAATATGACCATGTTCAAATGAGTGTTCCCTCTCTGAGTTTTACTAAGTAAAGGCAGGATATTGAAATCAAAGATTGAGGGAGAGAAAGAGCGTACTCAATATTCCCCACCATGAATTCATGAAGTGAATAATCCTCACAACCTCTCCTTGTATTGGTTAGCTACTGCTGTGTAACATAAACCCCCAAAACTCAGTGGCTTAAGATGACAACCAGATATTCATTTCTCCCGAGTCTACGAGAAGGCTGGATGGTTTCATTTACCTGAGCTGAGTTTGGGTGATTTAGGCTGGTCTTGCTTTTGTGAATACAGTCAGATAGGGGTTTGCTGGAGACTGGCTTGTCTAGAATGGTCTCCAGGGGGACAACTGGGCTCTCCTCCCTGTGTTTTTCACATGCTTCCAGCAGGCCAGCGCATGTTAGTACACAGGGTCAAGGCAAGGGTCCAAGAGTGAGAAAAACAAGCAGAAGTCACTCAGTCTTTCTTAGGTTTTGGCTTGTATCACAGCTGCTAAGTTCCCCTTGGCCAAAGCAAGTTACATGGCTAAACCCAGAATCGAGGTGTGAGGCAAAAAGGCCTTTTCCCTAAATGAGAGAATAAGAAATGCAATAAATCACCCACAAATCCCACAATGGATACACTGAAAGTAACTATGTCTATTATCCAGGCTTGAATAACTGCCGGTCTCCCTTGAAGAAGGTGACTGCCCGTTATAGAAGGAGCTATTCCCTAAGCAGTCTGTTAAGAGTAGGAGAAGCAAGGGTTATGACCTAGCAGGTAAGACTTTTAAGACCCGATCCCATCACGCATTTATTTTACATGATCTTGAAGGGACAGACCACCTCCCTTTTCTGGTTCTCAATTCTCTCCCTGAGAGAAAATGATGAAGACAAAATGCCAGATGTCAAAAAAGAGAAGCTCACAGGTTAGATCAGGCCTATACATTTCTTTTGTTCGACTTTCACAGTATTCTATTTTAAATTTACAAAATATTTAAATTTTTAAATTTGGGATATTCCAGGTAGAAGTCAGGATTTGTGATTTTGCTCAAATAATCTGGAAGATTCAGCAGAATTGGGACAACATCCCACTATAGCAACCATAGATGCAATGGTTAGGAGCTCCTCGCCGGGCACATGAATTGTTCTTTTCCATCCGGTTTTACTATAGTCTCACTGGCGCCATATTGGTTCCTGGGCACTGAGATTTTCCTTCCACTTGGCTGGGACTTCTTCATTTATATTCACCTTTGGTCACGGCAGATGTTTGAACTGGGCCCCTGAACCAAATAACGTGGAGCGTGGACTCTGTGAATCCACAGCATTTTTCCTTGGTGCCTTGGTTTCCCAAGACACTTCAGAACCTCTCCCTTGAACTCCCCTTGACTTCAAGCCAGGTTCTCAACCCTATGGGGACTCCAATCCATTTGAAATCCTAAAGACGTCTATGAATTCTCTGGCCAGAAAAATGCCCACATGAGCACCTATGTCCACACGTGTAGCCATACATGCACGTATGCACATAATATCACCTAGTGCTTTGTCCATGAACCCTAATTAGCCTCCGAGGTACAATCTGTCTAGCTCACAGTCTATAGAGGACCCCAAGTTCTCCATCTAGAATCCATCCACCCAGCCTCCACCTAGAAGACTCTGACCCCCATTCAGGATTCCAGAAAAGCATTCTCTCCAATGAATCTCTTAACAGTCAAAAGTTACCGGCTGGTGCCAGTGCCCTCCCCAGATCCCAAGTATGCTTTCAAAGAACAGAGAGAAAAACAAGCAAGCCACAGCCAAGTGACCCACGCTGAGAAAAGTGCAGGGGCCAACAGGGCCCTGACCTTCCTGTGTAGGTAACAAATTGGATGCCGTGTTTGCACCGGGCCCTGGAGGGAGGGAAGGAAGGGGGGAATCAGGGAGGAGGAGGGCGGTGTAGGATGGAATTGGGGTTACAGGGGTCAGCAGGCTTTGCTCTAGACGTCCACACAGCAACTCCATCCACCCCTTCCCAGGAAACAGCCACTGCTGCAGGGCGTGCAGAGGGTAGCAGCTGGAGGTCAGCAGAGGCCACAGCATGCACACACAAGCGTGTGTTTGTGTGCTCGTGTGCGTGTGTCCGTACCCAACCAGGGGCAGAGAGAGTCCTTGAATAGAATTCTTTCAAGAGATCTCCAAGGACCCTCTGCTCCAACCCCTAGCTCTTAAACCCATAAAACGAGGCGCCTGGATGGCTCACTCAGTTAAGCGTCCGACTTCAGCTCAGGTCATGATCTCACGGTTCATGAGTTCGAGCCCCGTGTTGGGCTCTGGGCTGACAGCTCGGAGCCTGGAGTCTGCTTTGGATCCTGTCTCTCTCTCTCTCTCTCTCTCTCTCTCTCTCTCTCAAAAATAAACAAACATAAAGAAGTTTTTTCATTTAAACACATGAAGCATAATTCCTTTCTCTCTTCCTTTCTTGTTCTGGCATTATCAGCAGGCAGTGGACTTGAGTCCATGGATGCATTGTTTCTAGAGCTAAATTCCGTGGCCTCACATGTCACCTATGCTATTTCACAGCTGTGTGAGTTTGGCGGGGGGGGGGTCACTTGGGTACCTCAGTTTCTATTTTGAAAGAAAGGAAGATGGCACGAATGACTTCCTCACCTATTTTTGAGAACTAAACAAGTTAACGTACATAAAACACAGAGAAAACGTCAGTTATTCACTCAACAGACACACATACAAGACCCTCTATGTGATGAATTTATTTTCTCAAACGTCTATGTGCAAAGCAATGCTCTTTTTTTTTTTAATTTTCTTAATTTTTATTTAGTTTGAGAGAGACAGACAGACAGAAGACAAGAAGAGGAGGTGGGCAGAGAGAGGGAGACACAGAATCCGAAGCAGGCTCCAGGCTCCGAGCTGTCAGCGCAGAGCCCGACGCGGGGCTCCAACTCACGAGCTGAGCCATGAGACCATGACCTGAGCCAAAGTCGGAGGCTCAATGGACTGATGAGCCACCCAGGTGCCCCTTGATTTTGTATAAATTTTACCATATAATTCTCTTCCAAAGCCCTGACACAACGAATGCCTTTTTGTCCCCATTTGACAGAAACGGAGACTCAGGAGGTTAGGGGTGCCCAGGGCTACCCCACTAATGAAGGATGGAACCAACCATAAGCACTCTATTCCAAATCCCTGGCTCCTAATCCGTGTTCACTAGTCTCTAGTTTGCACTTGGATTCCAAACCCCTAGGTCAATGTTTGGCATAAATGGATAGATGGATGGATGGATGGATGGATGGATGGATGGATGGACGGATGGACAGATGGGTAGATGGATGGATGGGTGGAAGGATGGATGGGTGGGGGTGGATGGATGGATGGGTGGGTGGATGGAAGGATGGATGGATGGATGGACGGACAGACGGGACGGATGGATGGACGGATGGGTGGGTGGAAGGATGGATGGGTGGGGGTGGATGGATGGATGGGTGGGTGGGTGAAAGGATGGATGGATGGACGGACAGACGGACGGATGGATGGACGGATGGGTGGATGGATGGGTGGGTGGAAGGATGGATGGGTGGGGGTGGATGGATGGATGGAAGGATGGATGGATGGACGGACAGACGGGATGGATGGATGGACAGATGGGTGGATGGATGGGTGGGTGGAAGGATGGATGGGTGGGGGTGGATGGATGGATGGGTGGGTGGGTGAAAAGGATGGATGGATGGACGGACAGACGGACGGATGGATGGACGGATGGGTGGATGGGTGGGTGGAAGGATGGACGGCTTTGCCACGCTCCCTTCACTCCTGCTGTCCACTTGACCACCAGTGTGGAGACAGCCCAGGGAAGACCATGCACTTTCTGTGTCCCGCATCTCTCTCAACCCTGCTCCCTGATGTCACCGCGTCAGTCTCTGTCCTCACCACGGTCCTACCGGTTTCTCCTCCCAAGCAAGGCCCCAAATTTGTCTCTGGCGCTGGAGGAAACTCATTCTTTCTGGTTTAATTCGCCCCGTCTGGCTGTAATTGCTTTGTCCTGTGGTAAGCAAAGACCTCCCATGATGACAGCCCCGAGGACTGGCCGCGGGGCAGGAGGGCTGGGGAGGAAGTCGGGGCGCGCTTTGGAGTGGAGCGAGGATTAGGCAGAGGCCAATGGGGCAGCGGAAGTCGGGGTCCTGGGCGCGGGGACTCCAGACCCGCCCTTGGCGGTGACGTTTACGATTGAACTTGGGCAGGAGCCCGCGTCTGGGGGCCGCGTCGGCCTCCCTCGCCCCTACCCTGAGTGTTCGGTCCTGCAGCTCATTAAACAGTGACACTTAACACATCATCAAACTGCTTTACAGGCGCAGCCCACACAGCTCCTGGACTCTGGAGTCCCCCAGGTAGTGGGGGACGGTGACCTCCCAGCAACTGGGCTTGGTGGACACACAGGGCGATCAAAACCAGAGGAGGGCTGGATTAGGGCACCAGGCCCCCTGACCTTTCACCCTCAAGACTGATAACGACTAAGGTGCACACAGAACAGGGGTCGGAGCTGGTGTCGGGGGACAAACATGGCATTTGATGTCGTGTGAACAAGGCGGCTGCAGACGCTTCCAAGGTTTTTAACTTCCTTGACCCTCTGTTTCCTAAAATGAGACTAATAATGCCTACCAGGGAGGGTCGCTGCTGGAATTATCGCGATAAGGCACATCAAGTTTTTCACAGAGGGCAGGCCAATGCCTGGAGCTCACAGAAAGGTCCATTTGAAGAGTCCCTGACTTCCAGCCATTCTTCCGGAGGCTCAAATATTTCCTAAATCTCCTTGAAATAGTCCTGGCCAAGAGGGGCCTGCTTTCACGGTTGATGTGTAGTAATGAGGCAGGGTTAATACCTCATTAGGTCACGGTGCCATTTTGCATTTCATGGATATTCAGTAACACAAGCAACAACAAACATATGAATTCCTGAGCCTCGCTTTCTGTGGGGGCGGGGAACGTAAGATAAGGGCCCCCTGGATGTGGGCGCGAGGGAAAAGCCAACGTCTGCTTCTCATGACGCATGGAGATGCTTGGGCAGTTGGGGTCTGTGGCCCCATCCTGTCTCCCACCTCCAAGCCCTTTTTGGGTATGTGAGTTAGTTCAGGGCTTATGAGAGCAAGAATTCCCTTGGTCTGCCTCAACGGTGAGGACAGTTTGCACGGATACTGGGTCGGTCTCCTGGGGCCGCCATAACAAATTACCACAAACTGAGTGGCTTAAACGACAGACAGTTGTTGTCCTGTCCGCGATCGAGGGGACAGTGGGGGTTCGTGCCTTCTGAGGGCTGAGGGGGAACCTGTTCGATTCTCTCTCCCTAGCTTCTGGTGGTTCACTGGCAACCTTTGGCGTTCCCAGGCTCGTAGATGTATCACTCAGACCTCTGCCTATATGCTCACATGGCATTCTCCCTGTGAGCACATTTGTGTCCAAATTTTCTTTTTTAAGGGGAAAGGACGCCCGTCATATTGGATTAGGGCCCACTCTAACGACCTCATTTCAACCTAATTACCACTGTAAAGACTCTGTCTGCAAACCAGGTCCCATTCCGAGGTGCTGGGGTTAGGGCTTCAACATAACAAATGTTGAGACAAATCAAGCCCTAACAGACACACATCACAGCTATTGAGACGGGGCTCCCATAGGAAGGTGAGAGACCTGGAAGAAAAATGGTGGACACCGAGTGTCACCTACTCACTTATCCCTTCTGCCCTTTGTCCTTGCTACCAGAATCCTGATTTTGTTCAGAGTGGCGACGTATTCGCTCAGTGCATATTTGACAAGCACCCACTAGGTCGGAGGGTACCTCACTGAAGACGAGCTGTCCTCTGTCCTCGTGCGTGGGGAGAGACAGACAACGAGCAACATTTTAGTAGAGGTATAGAAAGTTAGAAGGCATATAATGGCTGTAGAGAAAATAAAAAGGAAACAGGGTGCACGGACTTTGACCTGATGCTCCCCAAATTCACGCCCACCCAGAATCTCAGAATGTGAGCTGACAGGAAATGGGGTCTTTGCAGGTGTCATCAAGTTAGCAAGAGGTCATACTGGGTTAGGATTGGCCCTAATCCAATGACTGGTGTCCTTACACGAGGGAATCTGGACAGAAACACCCAGAGACACAAGGAGAGGGCCGTGTGAAGGCGAGGCAGAGATTGCGAGGCCCAGGAATGCCAAGGATGGCCAGCAACACCGGAAGCCGAAGGAGAGGCAAGGAAAAGCACTTCTCACAACTTCCAGAAGGAACCAACTCTACCAACACCTTAATTCTGCACTCCTGGTCTCCAGAATTGTGAGACAGTGAGTTTCTGCTATTTTCAGCCCCCCTACTTGTGGTACTTTGTTACAACAGCTCCAGGAAATGGATTCACCAGTAAGACCGATCAGGACTGGGAAGGGCATTATGAGTTGGTCCCATTGACCGGGTAACGTTTAGACAAAGACATGAAGGAGGTGACGCGGCCCTGTGGGAATCGAGGAGAAGAGCCTTGCAGGTGGCATATAGAGGGAACAGCCAGGGCCAAGGAGCTGAGGTGGGGCCGGAGGGTCAGTGGGGCCAGAGTAACGGGACGGAATGAACAAACAGCAACAGAACAAACAGGGGCCATATCTTGTAGGTCTCCCAGTACACTAGAAGGGGTTTGAGCGACATTCAATGACAGGCTTTCATATTTCAGAGGACCTGACAGGACATGGTTGGACCCCATGCCCGATGGATTAAAGGTAAAACAGGGGCACCTGGGTGGCTCAGGCAGTTAAGCATCCGACTTGGCCTCAGATCATGATCTCACGGTTCATGGGTTTGAGCCCCGCATCGGGCTCTGTGCTGATGGCTCAGAACCTGGAGCCTGCTTTGGATTTTGTGTCTCCCCCTCTGTCTGCCCCTCCCCCATTCATGCTCTGTCCCTCTCTGTCTCTCAAAAATAAATAAAAGTTAAAAAAAAAAATAAAGCTAAAACCAAATGCGACCAGCTCATCCTCCACTTCCACGGCCTTCCTTGCTGCTAGCAGAGGCTGAAAGATGACCAGGCAAGGACCAATAAGACAGAGGTCGATAAGGACCGATAAGATCAGGTCTTGATCTCACCGTCACGGGATCGAGCCCTGCGTCAGGGTCCTCACTAAGCGTGGAGCCTGCTTGGGATTCTCTCTCTCCCTCTCTCTGTTTCTCTGCCCCGCACCCCCCACCGCACATAAATAAATAAACATGAAAAAAAGAGATCCCAGAACTAACACAGCCCTTCTTCCACTTGCTTCCTTTCCTCCGGGTTAAGCACATGCCCAGGACTGCAGCATCTATCTTGCAAGCTGAGGCCACAAGCATGGGGATAAAAAGTCAACCTGTAAAGCAAAGGAAGATATGTGGAGCCTCGCCTACAAGGGCATCACCAACCAGCTGAACCAGCATCCACAACCCCCATCTACGGTCTAACCTCTTGTGATGCCAGGAAAACATGAAATATGTCTTCGAGCCACATATTGGGTTTTCTTTTTCTTGCGGCTGATCACTTTCCTGATGGATCTCGTAGGAAATCAGATCTCAGAGAGCCAATAACTAGAAGGGCATCTGGAAGCCAAGGGGATTCTTACTTGGATGAATCGTTACCCCCAACGTGGAATTTTGTGGGCCGACAAAGCTGAACAACTTAGAGAAAAAGGGGTTAATAGCTGGAAACTCTTAAGCAGTTATAATGAGTTGTTATGACTGATCACTCGGGCCTGGAAGGGGTTGAGTTAAGAAAAGAGGAAGCTGAGGGTAGGAGGAAGGATCATCGTTTCTCCCTTGCCCCGATAAATGTGACTAAGTCCTGTGATAAAGCAATCAATAAAAAAAAAAAATTGTACCTTGAGATTTGACCCTTACTTTTGGTATCTGCTGAGAAAAAGGGAAAATGCCTGTATTGTGTTCTATCAAATGCTGGATTCCTTGCAACTAAATCATTTCCATTTTAGGGCCTCAGTAATTGGTTCTCAATAGTTTGGGATTTTGGATCCCTAGGTCAGTCTGATACGTCCTAGGGACCCAACACGTCAAGTCAGTCCATGGGGACACACGCATAAAACTTTTTACATGATTTCAGAATTTGACACGAAGTCAACGGCCACCAGATTCAACCTCTGGTAGGATATCCTGAGGTCAAAGAGAGCAAAGTGGTGACAATGTAATGTGTTGGGTAGGGTTTGGAGAATTCAGTCTGGGACATGCTATTTTGGAAGTGCAACATTGAAATGTCAAAAATTCTAGCTTAGCAGGGAATTTGGGACTTCCAATCCAAATCCATCCTGCCTTCCCTCAATTCTTCCTTCCCTCTTTCCTTCCTTCCTTCTTCCTTCCTTCTTCTTTCCTTCCTTTTTCTTTCCTTCCTTCCTTCTTCCTTCCTTCCTTCTTCCTTCCTTCCTTCTTCCTTCTTTCCTTCCTTCCTTCCTTCCTTCCTTCCTTCCTTCCTTCCTTCCTTCCTCTTTCCTTCTTCCTTCCTTCCTTCCTTCCTTCCTTCCTCTTTCCTTCTTCCTTCCTTTCTTCCTTCCTCCCTTCCTTCCTTCCTTCCTTCCTTCCTTCCCTTTCTTTCTTCCACTCTACTTTTGCCTTTTCCTGCATACATAATGTAAGCAAGCCTCTGATAGGTGCTGAAGGTATGAAAAATGATAAGGGCATGTATATCCTCAAGGATCTCACAGGCTGACGTGGAAGTCAAAGGTGGGACGGATGGGGGAAACCCTGTGATGTAACATGTTAGGTAGTATATCCCAGGGGAGTTGCCCGGAGACGGTGCATTTAGTGATGTGAATGTGTTTTAGACACTGGCTTAGGGATGACTGTATGTATTAGAAAAGAGCAAAAATGCACACAATATTGCAGAGAAGTGAGGAGAACAGAGGTCTTCCTATCTCCTGCAATAATCCTTCCCTATTTTTAGTCTATGGGACTCAGATCGAATGAAGCTTCCTTTAGAATCAGGAGGGAAGAGGTGATCCAGGGTTAGCCAATCAGAACATTGGGTTCTTCCAAGACCAGTGATTGGTTCAGGAGTGGTCAGTTAGACCAATCAGAGCAAGTGAGATTGGATGCTATAGCATCCACTCCAACAGACATTTGCTCTTTTGGCTGCACAAACCCTTTTCTCTCCGAAAGGCAGTGAGACAATGTGGGGAGGGAGGTCCAGGGGCTCTTGGCACCATGAGGAGCTGTGCTTTCTGAGGACGGAGAAACCAATGGAAGGCCAAGTGGATGGCTGGGTGATCACGTGCAACATTTGGAAGCAAGCCACGACAATTCCACAGCCAGTCCCTGGGTTTTTTTTAGTTATATGAACACATATGTGGAGGTGTATGCATAGATAAGTGGATACGTGCTGGTATAAGTCTATCAACACAAGTTTAATTGGATTTTCTGTCACTCGAAATCCAAACAGTCTTGACGCAATAGCCCCATGAGGTCAACTTGGAAGGCCATCTACTCGGGAGGGGAAGCCAAGAAAAGGAAGGGAGGAGTCACTGAGGAAGGGCATGCACAGGAAGAACTGAACCAGTCAGAGGATCACCCTTGAAGTAAGGCTCGCACAGATGTGCCCTGAAAATAAAACTCCCTTGAGCAAGACAGAATGGAGGTCGCTCCGAACCACACGGTTCCGGTTGAAGACGGTGTTGCATTGCAGCGGCCTTGTACCGGAAAAGACTCAGGAGGCCCAGATAGATTAAATTAATTGGTAGATACCCTACAATGAGCTAACCAAGCTGAGTCAATGAGAATGCATTCCAGGTCATCTACTGAAATGGTTCTGGCGAGGAGGGGAGGTGTTCTTTTCCACTGGGGTTGCTGAACTGGATGAAAGTTTGGAGCTCCTGGCAATCTGTGGAGCTCCTGGCAAATGGGTAAACTCTACAGGCCCACACTACAACCGGCTTGATGAGTGCCCCTCGTCAACTTCTTTCTCTCCCCTGCCTCATTTTTCCATTCCCCAACCTTGGTGTCCTAGGATAAGGATAATAAGCCCCACATCCTATTTTTCCTTCAGTCTTAGGCCAGCGTGAACTGTGTTTCTGCACCTCACACCCAACAGAGCTCTGACTGATACACCAGATCGCGAGAGACATACCCCAAGCACTGGAAGTCACTGGAATCGTGTTCCACTGACGAAGACCCCACCCTCCTTATCATAAACAGAAACTTCTCCATGGGGGGCAGGGGTGGGGGGAGGCAGAGCAGGTGCCTCGGATCCATGAGAAACCACACTCCTCCCTAATAAGAGGGGCTGGTGTTAAGCCGAGAAAGGGGAGGCCCCTGGGTCTCTCCAATGAGTGTTGCTCGATCTTGCGGGGAGCGGAAACCTTGGATCATGTGAAAGGTCCCATTTTGTTTTCTCATAAATATTGCAGGTTCCCTGCTGCACAGGTTGCTGTTAATGAATTCTACCCCACCCCCCTTTTAAGGCCCTTTTGTTATAACTCCAGCCCCCAATTCCATTAACTCTCCATGACTCGAACACTTCATTATGATATTTTTTTTTTCTTTTGCAAGCTGAGAGCAGGGTTCCTGACACCCTCCGCCAGGCAGGAGGCTGAGATCAAAATGGCCCATTAAGTTCCTGTGGCCAGTACACAGCTGTTTTTTTTTTTTTTTCTTTTCCCAGAGTCTATTTTCTGCTGCTTTTAAAATAATGGACTCAAATGTTTCCCTCCTCGAGCAAACTCCCCCGTAGCGTGCCAAGGACAGAGCCCGAGACAGAGAAGTTAGAGTGGTCTGAAATGCAACCGGCCCTCACATCTTTAATTTCCCCCACCACAGACGAGGTTTGACCCTCCTCAAAGCGAGGCCACTCTTTCGGGTCATTGGCTGAAATGTGCAATCCAGGCCTTTGTGGGTAATGCTTCAAAGCTCCCAGTGTTTGTCTCCAATGTACGATTACAAGATGTTGGAGAGGAGGATTCGGGCTGGGAAGGGCAACCAAACCCTTCCAGTGTCTTCCAAAGCCCAGGTCGCCCCATGCTATGGTTCCAATGTGTCATCTTGTATTCCTTGTTTCTGATGGTTTACTTGGGGAACACAAGCCAAACCACAGGGAACAAAACAATTTGTAAAATACAGACGGAGGACGCAACAAAGGCACATGACAGTTGCACATGCTTCGCACAGAAAATGCACATAAAGTCTATACGTATGGCTAGCGCATGCCGATCTGGTCTTCGTGAGTGTTACCTCCCTGGATCGTCTCATCGACCCCACGAAGTAAGAGTGAATAGTACACCCACTTTCCAGAAGAAGAAATCAAGTCCAAGAGAGGAGAAGTTACCCAACACCACACAGATGTTACATATCGGAGTCCGGTAGGGGCTTCGAGCACCTGCTCGAGATCGCATGGCTCGAAACGTCTTCGTCGGCTGTTGCTTACATGTTCACTCGCGCGGACACTAAAACACACGTGCAGCACACACGTCGTGCACTCATTCACACCAATACCTCACACCCGGGGTCTCACCGTCCACACTGCGTATCAGGCTCACTTTGCTTTCAGCCCGGCTGTAACGCCCTCAACTCTAAATGGCATAAAAATAAGTCCTTTGATGTGAGCAATGCCTTGCCGTTTACAAAGCACTTTCGTATACATTAACTCATCAGCACTGAATTCGCTGACAGGGCCAAGATGAGAAATGGACAAGGGAAGTGTAATACATCATTGGCCAAAATAATAATTTGGCCCTGCAGATAGAGATTTCCATCCAAGGATAAATTACCTCTTTTAGCTACATACAGGCAGGATCAATAGTCATATAATCTTCATACTGGAAGAGATCTGTCCTGGTCTTCTGGGGCCGCCGTAACAAAATACCGGAGACGGGAGGCTTAAACAACTGAAATTTGTTTCTCACAGTTCTGGAGGCTGGAGGCCTGGGATCGGGGTGCCAGCATGGCTGGGTCCTGGTGACAGCCCGCCTCCTGGCTTTTGCAGACGGCCGCCTTCTCACTGCGCCCCGACACGGCAGCAAGAGAGGGAGAGAGAGCACTGTAGCCCTTCCTCCCCTTAGAAGGACACGAATCCCACCACGGAGGCCCCACCCTCACGACCTCATTTAAACCTACTTGAATTCCAAAGGCCCCAACCCCCAATACCATCACAATGGGGGTTAGGGTTTCAACTTGTGAATTGGGGGGCGGGGGGCCACATAATTGTGACTGATTCAGGCCTCTTGACTTTCCAACTGAGGAAACTGGAGAGCGGCCAAGAGGCAGGACTCTTCCTCAGGTCACAAAGTCAACTAAGGGGAGAGCTGGCTGGTTGAGGAGGGCCTTCTCCATTCAGCTGGGAGGCCCGTGGTCCATGACTCCAATCCTTACCACAGGACAACTGGAGGCCAGGCTTTGCCACTGGAGGAGTCTGGGCACCGTTTTATGATTATTACTATTATCTCCCTAGTTCTCAAGTTCTTTATAACATAAAAAGTTTCTTTTTTTTTTTTTTTTTCAACGTTTATTTATTTTTGGGACAGAGAGAGACAGAGCATGAACGGGGGAGGGGCAGAGAGAGAGGGAGACACAGAATCGGAAACAGGCTCCAGGCTCCGAGCCATCAGCCCAGAGCCCGACACGGGGCTCAAACTCCCGGACCGCAAGATCGTGACCTGGCTGAAGTCGGACGCTCAACCGACTGCGCCACCCAGGCGCCCCTGACATAAAAAGTTTCAGTGCCTGGATTAGTCAGGTCCTCCAGAGAAACAGAGCCAGTAGGATGTATCTATATTTATTTATTTATTCCAGGAATCAGCTCATGCGGTTATAGAATTAAGAAGCTAAGAAGTCTGCCCTCTGTTGAGCTGAAGAACCAGGAAAGCCCGTGGTATCCTTCGGTCTGAAAGCCCAAGAACCAGGAGGGCCAATGTCCAAGAATAGTACAAAATGGGTGTCTTGGCTGAGGCAGAGAGACAGTCAGTTCACCTTTCTTTTGCCCTTTTGTTCTTTTGGGGCCCTCCGCAGGTTGGATGGTGCCCACCCCCACTGGGGACAACCGTCTGCCTTGTCAACACCCTCACAGACACGTGCAGAAGTCATGCCCTGCCAGCCACCTGGGCATCTCTTAGCCCAGTCAGTCTGATGTGTGAAACTAGCCATCACAGGTGACGGAAAGAATTATCCATGGAAGCCTAGCTTCATGGCAAGCAGATCTAAAAGCATATTGGCTCTAAAAGCGTTCCAACGCCAGAGATATTTGGAAAATGCTGCCTTGTTCACGGTGAAAGAGGTTTCCTGGCTGCAGGACTTGTCAGTGCCTTTAAGGCACGGAAGGCACTTTTCGTTTTCTAAGATGGTGGTACGTAACATTTTCCAAATTTGTTTGAGTGCGGAATATGTTGTGCATGCTTCTTGGGGGAATTAGAGCAGTGCAGAAGCCGTGTCAAAAAACATGACTCAGATGAATCATACAGCTTCTTTTCCCTCTAATAGTTTACAGTTTTATGATTCTGAGTATTCTATTCCCTTGACGTTTTTCCTCACTTCACGGACACGTTGCGTTAGTTTCCTAAGACTGCCATAAAAAGTATCAAAAACTGTGTAGCTTACAACAACAGAAATTTATGGCCTCCCAGTTCTGGAAGCTAGAAGCCTAAAGGTGAGGTGCCCTCAGGACCATCCTGCCTCCCGTAGGGGAGAGGCTGTTTGATACCTTTCTCTTCACTTCTGGTGGTGGCCGCTAAGTCTTGGCATTGCTTGGCTTGTCCCTCCGTCACTCTGCTTCCTGCCTCTGTCGCCATGTGGCTTTTCTGTCTCCACGTCTCTTGTCCTTTTCTTCCAAGGACACCGATCGTCTGGGATTAAGGGCCCACCTACTCCAGTATGACCTTGTCTTAATCAATTACATCTGCAAATAAGGCCACGTTCTGAGCTACCCCGGGTTGGGAATTCCCACATATCTTTTGCGGGGATGCAATTCCGCCCATGACATATTTAACACACATTCAACCCAGATCTCAACAGAGGTATGAAGAGAGGGGGGAAGAAGGCTACCCAAGTCCAAAGAAATGAGGCATAACAAATCCTACAACTAATTGGACCGGCCACTGTGTAACAAATTGGTTAACAAGTGACTGGATTCCTGCTTTGCGCTACGTGATCGATCATCGAAGTCAACAGTCATAATCGTTCTTCCAGCCATTACTCCACGGCCACACCCCACCAACACTCGTGCCGTTTGCTCCAGGATCTGTTGAAAACTGGTTCAGACAAGCTACACTAGTAGAATGAAAGGACAGGGTCGGCTAGTTCAATGGTCAGTGGTATTATTCATTTGGGTAGCGCTCTATGCCAGTCAGCAAACATCAAGGAAGGCCACGTCTATGCACAGTCCAAACTGACATGTCTTTGTCTAACGATGGTGGCTTTTCTTTCTTTCTTTCTTTCTTTCTTTCTTTCTTTCTTTCTTTTTTTTTTGGTCAAATTAGTGGTTGCTTTTGGTGCCTTTGATCAGCATGCTTCTGATCTCCATATTGCCCAAGCAACTGACCAGTTTGGTTCATTCACACAAACACCCAGTTAAAAATAAGTCAACCGCACGATCTGTGTGGTATTGTACAGGCAAAAGAAAATAACAAAACCCTGAATTTTACATGTGGCTTCTTTTTCCTCTCCCTCTCCCCGCTCTCAACCAGTTGTATAGACATAACCACAGGAGGATTGCCATCCTGGGGCGTGGGAGGGGAGAAAGAGAAACACACGCACGCCATTTCTACTGGGGCATTCATGTGATCTGCAAGTTTTTCCCCCACGAAGCAAGAGCCTGACGCTTTACGGATTCACAACACAGTTCACGTAAATCACAACGTACCGTGGGCTATGCGGTTACATAAGCCCGGACCCGGGTGATGGAGGGTGGGAGTGGGGATTAAATCAGACCGAAATCAGTTTCTCTCTCAGGCGGGGCCCAGCGTCTGAATTCTAGGATTCCTCAAACCTCAAAAATGGACACTGTTCTCTCAAGTCCCAGGGTGGCTGGATTCCAAGCCCCTTACAGCCAAAGACTAAAACGTGGCTTTACTTTGGAGAATTCAAATGTGGCTTCGCTTTCAAGAATTCGGCCCCAGCGTGACGGGGATCTGGTGAATCACTTGGAAAATCAAACACCGAGAGCTCTCACAGGCCAGAGCATCCTGCTGGGGCCCCGTGGCACACTGGCCTCGCCGGCCGGACTCTCCATCCTGAGGGCATCTGCCTGGCCTTCCAGGTACCGCACTTTAAGGAAAGAGGCAGTGCCCATGTTTGAGAGCCCTCTGGGCCTCTCTCTACCCCACCTCTTCCCCCCACTGCAACCTTAGGACTTAGAGACGAGGCCACAGCTGTTTATGTGCTTAACTTTCCTCAGGGTTTTTTTTTGTTTTTTTTTTGTTTTTTTTTTCTGGAGGCCCCGTCCCTTGCTTGGCCCGAGGAGGTGTGCTAGCCTCTCCGAACGTCCCCGTATCTGCCCGAATATGTGCCATGTGCCCAACCGGGGTAGCCCAGAACACCAAGGAAATCGGAAAGACCGGCTGAAGAACGAGGGGTTTACTGAAAGTAAAATTAAATGAAAAATTCCAGCGATGACCTTGAAACTCAGCTGCAGGCTTCCTGATCAAAATGTAGCGCCTTCTGGGGTGATTTCCAGGCCAGGCTGCCTGCCAAAGGCTATGATGGATTCTAGGCTCCATATGGTGTGTCCCATATAACAGAGACCTGGCACCAACGAGTCGCAAACTCTAACCTGCAGTTCCCGGGCCCGCCCTCCTGGAGATGTGGGTCTTCAGGGGTTAGGGTGGATCGCAAGCACATCTCAGACCTTCGGTTCAGAAGGAAGGTTTGCATGCGGGCATCTTAGTTCTCACATGGCCTGGTCAGAAGACCCCCAGCTTTGCGGCCACAGGTTGCTGGGTTCAAATCCTCGCCCCTTCTCTTACTGGTACGGCAGATCCGGAGAAGAGATTTAACCTCTCCGGACTTCGGTTTCTGCCTCTGCAGGAAGTGTATCAAGCCGAAGCCACAGGGTAGCAGGAAGTTGACAGATCGCTTCAGTGATACGTACTGAACGCTCCAAATCTAGCACCTATCCTGAGTATTCTATCACCTCCGTTTTCCCCAGTGAAACATGAAGCCAGCGGTCAGTGCAAGCATCCCATGCTTGGCGCTGAGGAGTCCCAAGTCAAGGGCAACCTCGGAGAAATCAAGGTTGCATTCAAGAAACCTTCCTTTAGCATTCCTTTGCGTCAAGATCCAGTCGAGGCCCTGGGGCTTTGGGAGTGGGTCAGACAGAGTCCCTGTTCTCAAGGAGTCACGGTGGAGGAGAGGCAGAGAGCAGTCGGCTTAATAAGGAAAACGTGTGTGTATTAACTGTGTACTGATGTATGTTTCCTACCCCCTCCCACCCCCATCCCCCCATCCCCCCCCCCGCCTCCTCTCTCTCTCTTTAAAATTCTGCTACACCTGTTCTGTCAAAGTCACGGCGTGACCGCCCCAGAGTGTGGGCAGGTGGCTGTCGCCTAGAATAAAGCACTCGAAGAGCGGAGGAGAAAAGGACCCAAGAGTCCTTAAGAAGAGGGAAAGAGAGGGGCTCCTGGGCGGCTCAGTCGGTTAAGCCTCCAGCTTCAACTTGGGTCACGATCGATCTCCCGCGGTTCACGGGTTCGAGCCCCGCATCGGGCTCTGTGCTGACGGCTCAGAGCCTGGAGCCTGCTTCGGATTCTGTGCCTCCCTCTCTGTCTGCCCCTCCCGTGCTTCCACTCTGTTTCTTTCTCAAACATAAATAAACCTTAAAAAAAAATTAAAAATAAAAAAAAAAGAAGAGGGAAAGAGAAAGTTCATTCAGTGATCCGTCACAGAAGAGACTTTGATCACCCCCTTCCCCCAGCAGTACCTCTGCACACTGTAGAGGTCAGGGGAGGCAGAAACGTCTACATGGGTTTGGGGGAATCTAACCACATCTGGGATTAGATGACCCTAATTCACTAAGATGGGGGCTACACTCACTCAGAGAAGGCCAGTGCTGGTTAGATGGCTTTAGAGGGGGGCGTTTGGTTACCCACGGCCTGAGCATGGCATCTAAGGAATCTAGAAGTTTCCGTGTGTTCCCAAGGGAAGCGCTAAGAAGCTAGGCAACCAGAAAGAGCCTGGGATCAGAAGTGGTAATGACAAGGGCCAAGGACCAATGGCAGCATGGCATCCCGGGGACATGCGAGGCCAGCCACCGCACAGTGGGGAAGAATGAAGAACAAGGAAAGGGCGTCCCCCTGTCACTGTGAGGGCACATCTGCTGTCCCCACACCCAGACGCCACCCTAGAAATGAGGCAGGAGAGCGGAGACATCTGGAGAAAAGAGAGTTTGAATTCTGAGTTGGCTGAATAGTTACTAAAGACATCATTACCTCTAATTGGCAAATTTAATTTTTTTTTCTGCCATTAATGGAAAGGGAGACTCGAGGGCAAAATGAAATCAGTTCAAGAAAATGAAGAAAGCCGTATTTTATGTATTAAATTCTGGGCACGTCTGAATCCCGGAGTGTGAAACTGAACCCTGCACATGAGTTCATTACCATGGGGAGCTGGGTGGAGGGGACAGGGGCCTCCATCTGAGTAAATAGAGGGTTAAGTGGGAGGAGCCTATAACCCAGACTTGGGAGATTAGCTACAGGAAGACTTCACGGGGGAAAAGAAGACTTAAAGTCAGTCTTGAAACATCTCTCTCTGGGAATGAGAAGGGTTAGGGGGCAGCTGGAGAGTGAGGACAGGACCCAAGCAAGCATGACATTGTGGACCAAAGATGGAAGGAAGCAGAAAGACGTGTGACAGAGAACCCACTTGGGAATGGACAGAGTGCAAAGTGACCTTTTTTCAACACCAGTTGATCACCTACTGTGTGCCAGGCAGGTAACAGGAGGATGCCCAGGGTGGGAGAATATGGTAACGGGGTGGGGAGGGGGCAGGAGGGTTTGACTAGGGTCTCGGGAGGCCCCACGATGGTAGGAAATGGACCAAGCAAGAGGTGCTGTCCAAAGTCACCTCAAACTCTGGGCCCGTGGCAGCCACGCGTGACGAACATCTCACACTTCCCGGTGAAATGCCTGGGTCCTCCCAGGGTGTGGACAGTTGATGAGACGGGCTGATTGGACTGAGGGATATTCCCGCCTCCCTCTGTCTGTCTGCCTGTCTCCCGTCTGTCTCTACTCATTACTGGACTCACTCACACCCCCTGTCAAGACCAGGGCATTGGCTCTTTTCTCGATGACATCATCATCTTCTCTGGATGGGACCCCCTGCCCCTCAGGACTTCACAGTCTGCCGGGTCCTGCCCACCGCAAGGACACACAGCCCACCCTGTGCAGGTGGACACATGGAGAACGCCCTGGGGGCTGAAGCTCGTATCCTCGCCTGCCGGCCCCTTTTCTCACCCAGTGGGAGCCCCCTTAACCGCACTACCGTTCGTCTTCAGGAGCTGAGCACAGAAGATGGGGCAGCACCGCCCACAAGGGAGCAGTGGGTCCTTCTGACTTGGCCCCTGACTGTAGTTTGCAACTCCGGAATTTGGATACGAATGAGAAATGATAGTGAAATCATCGTCTAACAAAATTACAAGCAAGGAGATACCTTTAATTCACCTTTAAACATCTCTCAATTGCCTTGTCTCCCCAGAGAGTCCAGGCACAGGGGTTAGGGATGAGGTGACGTTCGGGCACGAAATTATGACTAGCGGGAACAGTTACAGCTTCTGACAGATCTGGGCATTCATCGCGGATACCTCTCTTTCTAGTTGTGGGACTCTGGGCAAGTCATTTAACTTCTCTATAAAACAAAGATTGAGGGGCGCCTGGGTGGCTCAGTTAGTCAAGCATCTGACTCTTGGTTTCAGCTCAGGTCATGATTTTACAACCGTGAGATCGAGCTCCACGTCAGGCTCCGAGCTAGGTGGGAAGCCTGCTTGGGACTCTCTCTCTCTTTCTCTCTCTCTCCCTCTCTCTCTCTCTCTCTCCCCCTCCCCTGCTCCCTCTCTCCCTCTCTTTCCCTCGCTCTCAAAATAAATAACTTTAAAAAAAACAAAGATTGGAACATCCAATTTGTAAGGTTATTGTGAAAAATACACGTACAATAGCTTAGCACAAAGCCTGGCACATAGCTACTGATAACGATCATTGTCAACTGTGACAGTTCATTAAATGAGTCACGTGTTTTTGACACTTCTCCCATCAAGGGGTGGGGTCTGTGCCCCACCCCCTTGAATCTGGGTGGGCTTGACTTCTTCCGGCAAAAGTGAATGAAGAAATGATGCCCTCTGCCTTCCAAGGCTAGGTCATAAAAGACCACGCAGCCTCTGCCTTGTTCGCTAGATCACTGGAACGGAAAGAATAGGTCTGTCCCGAGGCCACCATGCTGTGAGGTAGCCCAAGCTACGTGAGGCTGTGCGTAAGCCATCTGTCTGGTGGAGAGTCCCAGCCAAGCTCTGGTATCAGTCACGTGATTGGAGGAGCCTCCAAATGCTTCAAGCCCCCAGCCTTTAAGAATCTCCCCGCTGCGGAGCGCCTGGGTGGCTCAGTCAGTTGAACGACCAACTTCGGCTCAGGTTGTGCTCTTGTGGCTTGTGAGCTCGAGCCCCGCATGGGGCTCTGTGCTGACAGCTTGGAGCCTGGAGCCTGCTTCAGATTCTGTGCCTCCTTCTCTCTCTGCCCATCCCCCGCTTGCGCTCTGTCTCTCTCTGTCTCTCAAAATTAAATAAATAAATGAATGTAAAAAAAAAAAAAAAAAAAAAAAAAAAGAATCTCCCCGCTGAAATATGGTCAGAGATCAGAGCTCTATGCTATCCATTTCCTGACCCACAGAACCCATGGGCATAATACAATGGTTCATAACTTCAGACACCGGGCTTGGGGGGGCTTACTAAGCAGCAATAGAGAGCCGAAATGCCAAACATCATGACCGTCACGGCTTTCTGTTCCGGGCGCCATTTGGTAGAGATATCCATCTGACGCATTTTCATATACCGAGTGTTTGCGCCGCGATATATTGTCAAACCCGAAAATAAGTACTCTCGAGCAAATATCAAATGGTGTTTATGATATTCAGACATTTGCAGAGCTTGCAAATGGCCGATTCAATGGTAAGCATTTGGGGCTGCAGCTGCTAACCAGGTCTTGCAGGGTTGGGCTTTGTTTTTTTTTTTTAACAAATTATTACTATAATAACAGATTTTACAGCTAACTGCGGCACGGAATTATAACCCGTATTATGTGTTCCCCGCTTATTGCTTGAACTGACTTCTCCATTAACAAGAATGCTGCGGACTTTACAGGGGTTGTAGTGGGAATTAACAGCTATTTCCGAGGACTTTTTATCCGCAAAGGGACACGTTAGACCCGATTTGGTTCACAAATCGAGGAGCGACAACACTAGGCCACGCAGATGGCGTGAGGAAGGGGCCAGGTATTGTCTTCCCTTCCCCCTCCCAGGACCTAGTGGCCTAGGCCGCTGCAGGTGCAGAAGGACGACATAGCCACCAAGATGTGACGCTCAGATCTCTCTTCAAGAATTTACTGTTCAGCTGTCAGAAGTGTAGTTGGTAGACAGCCCCCTGCTGCAGCACCTCGGGGACCTACCTCAGCTTTGAAGTCAAAGCCACGTGCTTCCTGGGATGCTCCAGCCAAACACTGAGGGTGTGACACTTCTGCCGAGCCCAGGACCCCTCTCGTGGACCGTCTTTGCTCTGGCCCTCCACACGTCGGATGCTGGGACTTTCTCCGATCTTTTTTGGGGTCTGAGGCTCTTCCTACCCGATCCTGTTTCTTTCCCCCTCTGTCTTTCCCGGGGGGTTATCCACCCCTAACGACTCTCTTGCATTTCTCGATCCCTCTTCACATCTGCTTCCCCGGTAAGACTCAACGGGCACAAGCAAGGTGCTCATCAAATTGACCTTGATCACATAAGAAAACATAAAGCTGTGGTTGAGAAAAGACAAGAACGAAATGGCCCCGCCGTGACCAGATCCTGGGTGGATACTGCTGGTGGGCAGAGTCAGAGGTACGTCTCCTAAAATGACCGTCTGTGTTAGGTCTGTGTTGGGTTTGAGGACATTGCTACCAAGCTGCCCCTTCCATTCACATCCATACAATCATACTGGGATGAGAAGACTCCCGGGGACGGAAGCAGAAAGGCTTTGGGACAACCACCTTTGGTGGCCTCGCCAGCATCCGCCTCTCTGCCCTTCTTCCTAATAGAATCTCACTGTCATCCGTGTGTCACATCCCTCCTCCACACAGCCTGGGTTCCTCCAGGCAAGGCAACACTATTCCCAGCTCCAGTGCTCGACCCAGTAAATCTAAGAGTAACTTGATTGTACCCTGAGTGATGGCCGCAGGAATGGTCACTCGATCTCTTCCGTACATCGAGATGCAAGAGAAGGTTGGCCGGAGTGTGGAGAGGGGAGCGTCCCTATGAAAGTTCTTTGATCTTCTAGCAGAGTGCCCAGAAGCAGCCTACTCTCTTATTCCTCTGAGTGAGATCATGGGCAGTCAACAGACCTGGGGCCACCGCTGTACGATGGCCGAGAAAAATCATGGAGGATGGCCCAACAGAAGCAGCTCAGAAAAGTAAAACCAGACTGTGTGGACCCAGGTCTGAAGCCACCTGCTTCTGGCTTCCAGGCGCACTTATGAATGAGCTTCCTTAAGCGTAAGCCAGTTCTCACTGAATTTTCTATATGCGTCTTTTTTTTAATGTTTTCTAAGGTTTATTTATTTTGAGAGAGAGCGAGAGAGAGCACGCGCACATGAGCAGGGGAGGGGCAGAGAGAGAGGGAGAGAGAGAATCCCCAGCAGGCTCCGAGCTGTCAACGCAGAGCCCAGCTCGGGGCTCGATCTCACGAACTGTGAGCTCATGACCTGAGCTGAAATCAAGAGCCGGATGCTCTACCGACTGAGCCCCCCGAGACCCCTCTGTGTGCATCTTACAACCTAACTGACATAGACGCGCTTTCTTCCCCTACTGGGTTGCAAAGATAAGAAGAGTATGTTCTCACAGGCTGGGGTGGTCTCTAGCAAGGTCAAGTGGCAAAAAAAAGTGCAACGGGGTCCAAAAGGAGATCACGTCATAGGGGGAGGGGGAGGGGGTCAGGCCAGTTGCCCCAGACTCAACCCAACGCCGGGGTCAGTAGGAGGATGGGCTCTGGGTACTTGTGGCTGTTGCATCTAGAAACCTCTGATCTAGGGAGTGACCCGGGGAAATCTCTCTCATGGGATCTCTCAGATGAGAATTCAAAGAGCTACAAGATTGGTTGCCCCAGGACCTCTGCAGTGGATGCCTTTAATTAAGTGTGCCACGGAAGGAACACAAGGTTCCCCTCTCTCCCTGAGGAACTCAACCCTCCACATCAGGCTCCACCCTAAAAACCCAGGATAAAGTTCTGAGGAGGCCAGGAGGTGGAGCTTGGGGACAGAGAGGTGAGGGTCAGGGCTACCACGGCTTATGCTTCCTCTCCCATTCTGTCTGCCTCCAACTCTCTGTGGCCTAAACCATCACCGAGAGATTTCTTTCTCACATTGCACGTCCCACTGTGGGTTGGTTAATTCAAGAATCTGAGAGCAAAACCAGGGAAATGCACGCTACTGAGGTCATCCTCGGCATCGGCCACAGCTGGAAACGACACGATTTGCTCCGAATAAATGAAAGCATGCTTAGCGTTTCTCTTGCCCCCTTCTTCCCAAGCCCCAGACACGTAAGGGCACTCATACAGTAATTTAAAGTGGCTGTAACCCCAGAATCTGGGTTTCCTCCAAATATTGTGGAAATCCACTGTGGACATGAGTCTTCCCCGGTCCCATCTTTCATGTGCCCAATGGGAAGAAAGACATGGATGAAGCAGAAGAGAAGAGCTTGAGATCTGGAGGCCCTTAGTCTGGGGACAAGCCTGTTCTCCAGCTCACCAGTGAAAGTCTCTGACCATGTGGTGGTCTTACCTCGCTGCCCTCTGCTGCTTACCCGGAAAAAAGGGATGACCCACAACACCACGTCGATGGGTCGCGAGGCCAGCACGAGATAACAATTATAAAGTTGCTTAGGGTGAAACCCGGCACATGGTAAACTTTCAGCTCATGGAAAGCTCTCATGCCCGAAAGATTCCTGGGTTCCCCTTGCACCGGCATTGATTTCCCTGATGGCTCCAGGCTCCTAGCGCTTTTCTGAGAATAGCTATGCAGACCTCTCTTTTGGAGTAGGTCTGAGCAGGCTAGAAGAATGCTGTCCACGCCCCTCAAGGGCTGGGAGGGTACAAGCGTCTGTATCCACCGCTAAAGGCTTGAGGTGGGTGAGCATTTGGTGAGTGAATGAATGAGTGGCCACGTGAAGCTTCTGTCAGCCATGAAGCGGTCCGCAGTTTTTCAACAACGCCATTGCACTTAGGGGTCTTGGGAAGGCCTGCTTCCGACCAAAATCGGCATCTTAGCGACTAGGAAAAAGGCCTGGGAATTAGCAGAGGTGGCCAGTGTCTGCACTTCAGAATCATATCCCCAGGGGGATGTGCCCCCAAGCAGTGGGAGGTCAGTGGGGATGCAGACCTGGCCTTGGCTCTAAGTAGCTCTGGGACCTTCAGGAAAAATCGCTGAATTTCTCCGAGAGTTCGTTTCCTTGCCTAAAAATCGGAAGATCCGGCCCCTTCTCCTCTAACCACCTCTCAGTTCTACTATCCCAGCACCAAAATGGATTCGAGCCCGGGGTAGAACGTCTTCTGGCTCAGAGCGAGGGTGGGGTGGTCCCTGTGGACTGTGTCTATACCACAGCAAGAGGCTTTCCCTCGGTGCCTGCTAAGAATCAAAATAATGATGGTAATGGCACCAACTACTCACTGAATGTGTGCTGTGTATTCTTCCCATTTTACTGATGAGAAGACTGCGGCTCCGAGAAGGTAAGTTACCCACGGCTTCACGGCCTATACGTGGTTGAGCTGGGATTCGAACCTGAGGATACTTTAGTCCCTGCGCCTTGGGTTCCCATGAGCTGTTCTCCCAGGATTGCTTAGGTCTGTTCAGAAGTGCTGCAAGGTGAAGTGCTTTGAGAGAGAGGCAGAAACAGCGGAAAAGGCACAACATCCAAACCCCAGCTCTGGCCCTAACCATCCCTGGGGCTTCTGAGTCCTGCCGCTCTTGGGTCGTGGGTCTCAGTTTCCCCGTCTGCGAGCTGAGGGAATCGCTCATGGGAATATCCTGGGATGTTCCTCTTTGGATTGCTGGTTGGGGTTGGGGGGGAATCTTAAACTGAAACTCAGAACGAGCTTTGGAGACTATGCAACCTCCAAGAAATTGTATGAAAAGCATGCCGTGTGGGCGCCCAGTTGATGGGGATAAGGAATTCATAGTTGACAACGTTTCTTAAAAGGAACCCTCCAGGAATCTAGCAACGGAGACACCCAACAGCTAATGAAGCCGAGGGAGGTCACTCCTGGGGTCTTGATGTCAGAGTCTTTGATGGCATCCGACATCTGGTCGTTTGGGTAGCGGGGGACAAAAAGCCAAACAGTTGGCCTCATCCAATGGTCTTCCAATATCCAGGAACCTCCAGAATAGACAGAGATGACCTGGCACCCATGAGCTCAAGGTCCCTCCCGGCACACAGCCCCTTTCTTTCTTTCCCCAAGGAGGAACGTCTCCCTCACACTCATTCCCTTCAGAGGGAGCCAGAAACACATTGTCACCTGCAAGGATTTGCAAGCCGATCCAGCAGGGAAATGTCAGTTGGATGAGGTGTGTGAGGGTAGAGGGCTGCAGAAACAGCCAAGGCCCAGCATGTTCTCACCCAAATAAATGCCGTGTGTGTGTGTGTGTGTGTGTGTGTGTGTGTGTGTGTAGGTGACGGCACGTGGACATTTGCGAGTAGGGGGAAGGCAGCGGGCTATTCTGGTAAAAACACCAGATGGAGAGTCGGCCAGATGTGGGAATCCCAGCTCCTCCCCTCATCAGCTCCGTCATTTGGACAAGCTCCTAACCTCCCTGAGCCTCAGTTTCCTCCCCTGTAAGATTCCAGCAATTTCACAGTGCCGCCATGAGGACTTAACACAATAACTCATGTACAAAAGAATCCGTGTTCGCAGCTGGCCCATAAATAGTGGCCGCTCAACATATGGGGAGTCCAGACGCCAGGGTGACCTTGGACAACCCTTTTTTTGTTCCTTTCTGGGGCTTCATGTCTTCATCTGTAAAATAGACGTGGAGTGGCAGGGATGGTTGATTCTTTAACTCTTCTTTTTAACTCTAGGGTCCGTTTGGGTTTTCTCTCCAAACAAAAACTCACGTAACTATTGGAAATGGCATCTGGTGCTCAAGGAGAAATCAACAAACCCCAGGACTCTAGAACCTCTATGACCCGCCCTCTTCCTGGTAAACCTCCTGCGCGCTGGGCTCCCCTGAACAGCAGGAAACCAGTCACCACACCAGCATTTCCCAGTCTCCCCTCACCTGTGCAGCACCCCGTGTCTGGTTGTCTCTTGTATTATTTCTTTACGTGACATTTTCCCCAACTCAGCCTCCTACTGTTAGCTCAAATTGCAGTTCAATCCAAAAGCAAGTTTTATGTCCATAAAGAAAAGACCAGGGGCGCCTGGGTGGCTCAGTCGGTTAAGCGTCCGACTTTGGCTCAGGTCAAGATCTCGCGGTCCGTGAGTTCAAGCCCCGCATCAGGCTCTGTGCTGACAGCTCAGAGCCTGGAGCCTGTTTCAGATTCTGTGTCTCCCTCTCTCTCTGACCCTCCCCCGTTCATGCTCTGTCTCTCTCTGTCTCAAAAATAAATAAACGTTAAAAAAAAAATTTAAAAAAAAAGAAAGAAAAGACCAGCATCTATATTCATAAATAGATGGTCCCATGGGTCAGACGTGCAGTGCAGCAAACACTGGGTGTAGGTGCTTATTAAAGGTTCTGAGCCTGAGGGCCGCCCTCCTTCTTCCTCAGAAAGACGAGGCTCGGTTTGTTAAGCGTCCAACTCTTGATTCCAGCTCAGGTCACGATCTCACGGTTCGTGAGTTCGAGCCCCACGTCGGGCTCTGCGCTGACAGCTCAGAGCCTGCTTGGGATTCTCTATCTTCCTCTCTCTCTCTCTCTCTCTGCCTGCCCCCTTCTCAAAAATAAATAAGTACTAAAAACGACAACAACGACAAGGATCAGCAAGTAACAGAAGGTGACAAAGACACCCTAGCACCAGCTGGGGTCTTGCCCTTGTGCTGGGCAGGACCGAGAGGGAAGTGCAGGCGAACACAGCACGGCGTTCCCCCAGCCCTGCCGGTCCAGGTTGGCGGTCCTGTGCCACAGGGTTGAGACGCACGCTGTGATCACTGTGGTGGGTTTAACGGCGTCCCCCCGAAAAGAGGTGTCCAAGTTCTAACTCCCGTGCCTGCGAATGTGACCTTATGTAAATCTGAAGTAGGATCTTTGCAGGTGTAAGCATCCCAGAACGAGATCACCCGAAACCCCATGACCAGCGTCCGAATAACACGCCAGGAGGCCATGTGAAGAAAGAGACGGACTGGAATTCCTAGCCACAAGCCAAGGACGCCTGGGGCCACCAGAAGCTGGGAGAGGCGATTCCCCCCAAAGAGCCTCTGTGGGGAGTGCGGCTCTGCCGACGCCTTGATCTTAGACTTGGGGCCCCCAGAACCACGCAGGAATACATCTGTGTCGTCTCTAGCCACCCGGTTTGTGGGGACTGGTAGCAGCAGCCCTGGGACACTAACACAATCACTACAGCCGTTCCCAGAGGGACATCTGTCAGCACGACCTCACGAGACTTTTCTCCTCTCCCCTGAAATCGCCATTTCAGACAGACTCTTTGCTCAACGAGGACGTGTCCTTGGTTTTCCCCGGCAGGCGGGCCTGGGGTAAAGACAGCAGGACTCACTGCCTTGGAATTCTATCATCCTCCCTTCCCCCTTTCTCTCCGTCCTACCTGAAAGACGCGAAGGGAAAAAAAAAAAAAAAAAAAAAGAACGATGGGTTTCCATGTTGGTGAACCAAAGTGTAACTTTTGGTTGCTATTTAAAAAAAAGACGAAAACGAATAAACCATGGTTTGTGATTTAAAAGGGGTGGGGGGGGGGCGGAGAACTATAATTCCAGACCGAATCAATGGTTGGAACTTTCCAGCTTAATGTGAGCCAGATTCCTGCCTCTTTGCCTTCTCTCCCTCTCTCCCGGTCCCCTTTTCTTTTCTTGTACCAAAAGCTGTCTGCTAAACTTCTAAAACACCCTTTGCCTTTTTGACCCTTCAACTTGTCTTGAACTTCAGAAAAAATTGGGGAAATGGCACTGAGCGAACTATATATAAGTCCTGGGCGTGTGGAGGGGGAGGGGGGAGGGGGCCACGCGGGGGAGGAGGCTCACCATGAACTTGGGGCCTCAGCTATTCTGTTGGAAAGGGGAAAAAAAAAAAAAAAAAAAAAAAAAAACCTCTTCTGTTAATGGAATTAGTAAATATTTGTTGCTCTGTTCTAGGCCGGTGCCCCAGGGGGATATCTGGAGGAAGGAAAAAAGGGGGGCAAATAAAAATAAAAGACAAGCTACTTTCCTGCTCCTTTCTCCTCTGCAAAGACACTAAACAGACAAGTCAGAGGATTAGAATGAGGCCTTGTGTGGCCGCACGGGGCAGGAAGCTCTGCGGGGCTTTGTGGCGGGGAGGGGGCCCTGGTGGGGAAAGAGTGGACCCGCTATCTGGCAAATGGGAACACCACTCCCGCCTAATGGAATGATTGCTGGCAGAGCTCCTGAGTTATGGCGCGGCCTGTACAGTCTCTGGCCGGCTTCCTGGAGCCCAGAGACCCCAGGCGGGGGCCCGGCCTCATGTGCAGGCTGGAACAGAGGTGACAGTATGGCCCGGAGAAATGGAGCGGGGCGGTGGGGGGCAGTGAGAAGTCTAGAGCGGAGAGGCGAACACAGAGACGGGCAGGAAGATGCCAGAGAAGGGCAGAAGGGAGGACACGGAGACCCCGAGAAAGAGGGGGTCAGGCAGAAACTCTAGCCATTACAAGCAGGAGGAACCAGGAGGTGGGAGAGACACCCCTGGAGACAGGGCTGGAGACTGAAGAAACGGACGGGGACAAAGAAGCAGAGAGAGAAGAGTGGAGGCAGACAGGAGTTGGCATATCTCCACGCAGGTAGGGAGTGAGGTTCCCGTCGGCCCAGCAGACGACACCGCCCCGACGCACGGTTAAGTCCAGCACGCTCCGATTTTCAAACAAAGAGCACATCCAAAGATGGCCAAATAACGAAAGGAAGGGACCCAACGCCCTTCAAGGCCACTGCGACAATTCCCAGCCTTCCCCAACTTCTAGATGTGGGGATCAACATACCGGCGGAACGTGTCCACCGCCCCTAGGTGGTTTCTGGCCATCCAACGATGCTCCAGGAAGATTTATGACTCGACTCCCACCTTTTTACGGTTGAAGAATCCGAGAATCGGGGAGACGAACTTACTGACAAGGTAACAGAGAGAGAAAGAGAAAGAGAGGGGCAGGGGTAGTGTTGGGACTTTAGTCTGGCTTACACGAAAGCAATGTGAGTGCCGAAAGGAGAACGCGTTGGAGGTTACATGTCCTGAAAGCTTCATTTTGTTCAAGAGGAGGCCAGATGGATTATTAGATTGATTACGGTGGTTAGTCATATGCAGAGGAAGAATTTAATATACACATTTCAAGAATAGGAACAAGGGGCGCCTGGGTGGCGCAGTCGGTTCAGCGTCTGACTTCAGCCAGGTCACGATCTCGCGGTCCGTGAGTTCGAGCCCCGCGTCGGGCTCTGGGCTGATGGCTCAGAGCCTGGAGTCTGTTTCCGATTCTGTGTCTCCCTCTCTCTCTGCCCCTCCCCCGTTCATGCTCTGTCTCTCTCTGTCCCAAAAATAAATAAAAACGTTGAAAAAAAAAAATTAAAAAAAAAAAAAAAAGAATAGGAACAAAACATACAGCTTCTAAACAAGGAGAGGCAAAAAGATAGGTACAGAGGAGGTCAAGAAAATCCTATATAATCCGAGAGAGATAAAGAAAGACAGAAGCAGAGGCAAAAAGAAAAATATATATATTAGAATATGGTAAAGTAGAAATCTTTTTTTTTAATTTTTTTAAATGTTTGTTTATTCTTTGAGAGAGAGAGAGAGCACGAGCAGGAGAGGGGCAGAGAGAGGGAGACACGGAATCCGAAGCAGGCTCCAGGCTCTGAGCTGTCAGCACAGAGCCCGACGCGGGGCTCGAACCCATGAACCGCGACATCATAACCTGAGGTGAGGTCGCATGCTTAACCAACTGAGCCACCCAGGCACCCCAGTAAGTAGAAATCTTCCAATCAGGTAATAGAGATAAATCCATTAGATTACTAATCTGTAATCACATTAATCATAATGGGACTAAACTCTTCAGTTAAAAGACAGGGACCTTGGGAATGGATTATTTTTTTTTAAAAACCAGCTGTGTGCTTTTTTTTCCCAAGGCATACATACGTGAACCCAACAGTAGAACATTAAAGCCTAGAAACAAAATACTCTTTAAAAAAATTTTTTTTAAGGTTTATTTATTTTTTGAGAGAGACAAAGACAGAGCACAAGCTGGTGAAGGGACACAGAATCCCAAGCAGGCTCCAGGCTCTGACCTGTCAGCACAGAGCCCGACACAGGGGCCCAAACCCACGAACCACAAGGTCCGGACCTGAGCCGAAGTCGGATGCTTAACCGACTGAGCCACCCAGGCGCCCCAAGAGAAAAGATATTCTAAGCAAACCCTAATGAAAAGAAAGCTGGTGTGGTGATAAGGATATCAGAGAAAATAGAGTTTGGGGCAAGCTGGCTCCCTCCGGCACCCAGGCATGGGCTTTCACTGCCCACATTCATGACGTGTCCAGGCCCGTGTGACCACCAGGTCGGACCCACAGGAGCCTTGCAAACAGGACTCTGGACTCAAGTTTCATGGCTGAGTTTTTACGAGGCACGCTTTGGGTAATCACTTTCTTGTGCACCCCTTGCCTTTCTGGCTTTCCATCCCGCCCTTTGAGACCTAGTTTTCATTCATGGTGTGTCACCAGACGGGGGGTGGGGGATGCAGGCGACCCACCTCGTAAAGGGTGAGTCGCAGACATAGCCTGAGGACTGGACACACGGAGAGAGAAGCGGGTGGGTACAGGTTTGAGAGGTCTGGGCCAGCCTCTCCCCCCAACCGAGGCAATGAGACAGAGCAATTCCGTAGCAACGGAATGTACCATGCTGCCCTGACTCTCCCCCCGCCTCACCACTTCTTCGTATTTTCTCCCTCTGAAAATGTCCAGGTTGCAGTGAATACGGGTGGCGGTTTCCTGCTTCTTGTTTTTATTAAGAGGCCAAGAGCCAAGCCTGTTGGAAACGGTAATCACTCGTGGGTTCTTGCAACGTATTCAACCAAGAGCCAAGGAATTGCCAAACTACTACCTTTCACCCCTCTGCTTCTCACTGTGCCCCAGGTGGGGTAGATAAAGCTTTGCAGGTGGCGGGGGGTTGGGGGGTGCTGAGGTGGGGAGGGGGTCATAAAAAAAGAGCTGCCCTGCTCACGTTCCCAGTCACATCACACAGAGCATGGCCCTCGATGCCTCTCTTCTGCAGCCTTCCACAAGGGTCTCCCATGGCCTGAATGGCCATTCTTGACCCCCACCCCCCCCCACTCCCCTTTGCTCCTTCTATGGCCCATCTTGTCCCGTCAAAAAGCCTTCCGGAACCTCCGGGTCTGAATTAAAAGCCCCATCCCTCAGAGCTCCGTGCCCATTCCCGCTAAAACCCCTATCCCTCAGCATTGTAACTGCCGGTGACCTTGTCTCCGTCTCCCCACTCCCTTCTCCCCAAAAGATACAGCATCTTAGAAAGTGGCCAAAGCATCCCTTCTCCTTCCGTTCCTTCTACTCAGCATCAGTGTAGGCACACAGACAGGGGCCCCAGATGTTGAAGGAAGGAATGCTGGAAGAAGTCTGCAATCAAGGACATTTGCCAACCCCACCAGCAGCACTAAGGACCGTACCTTAAACCGTCTGCAGGGCTCTGAGGTTTCCAGAGGACGGAAGCTCAGAAATAGATACCAACAAAGCCAGAAAGCAGCCTGGGAGAAGCTCTTGTTGCCCTGGTTTGCAGACAAAGTCCACAGGATCCTGGAAGTTTCCCCAGGGGGTGTCTCAGCAAAGCAAGGGTTGGCTCTGTTAGCACGACTTTGAGCTCCCTCCCCTCCACTCTGCATCAACAACCCAGCAATCCCACCTACCTCTCTCTTATGTATCAGGCTTTCTGACTGGCCTCCCTGGAAGGATGAGTCTGAGATTGAAAACCAGAATCCCTAAACTGCCAACAATCCGGCCCAATGCCCTCATTTTACAGAATGGACCACCAAACGTCCAGAGAGAGGAAGGGATTTGAGCATCTCCTCTCTGTCCCTCACAAAGGGTGAAATCTTGAACAAGTGACGTACTCTCTTTAATCTTAGTTTCCCCATCGACAGAACGGAGAGAAGAGTAGATCTACCTCCTACGGAGCTGTGGTGGGGAGCAGTCAGATGAGTTAAGTCAAGAGTATGGGCACTTAGTGAATGTTACCTGTGATGATGGTCGTGATGGTGGGGGGGGGCAGTTATTATTAATTATTAGGCATTCTTATTCTCTCTGGATCCAATGTTCTTTCTCCTCCATTCAACTGGCTCTGAGACATGCCAGGACCTCAGCCAGAGATGGAGGGAATGCCACACAACCCTCCCAGCAGCCTTGTTCTCCAACTATGGTACTCCATTAACAGCAGACCAATCTCAAGCTGGACCTTCTCCATCTCTGGGAGCCAAGCCTCAGACCAGGGACACTCAAAGAAGGAAATCCAGAAATTGTCTAGAAGTAAAGATTAAGAGAAATTTTCTACAGACCAGTTGGAGGGGCTGAACTCTCTCTTGTCAACTTGTTTCCGCCTCCCTGCCCAAGGTCTTTCTCCCAAGCCCAGACTTGCACCCTAATGTGAAGTCTCCTGTTCCATAATGAGGTGTTGCGATGGCAGGAGAAACCCCCACTGACCACCCCACCCACACGAGAAGGTGGGGCCAGATGAGGCACAGAAGGCCTGGAGAGCACCTTTGTTCACATGGTGACAGTTAGCCAGTCTAGTGGGACCCAAGCCTGAAACCCACTCGTTTGCTCAGGCTTCAGTCCTTGCCGAGAACAAATGACGATGTGGACCACCAACCCCAGGTCTCCAAAGTAGCACCCACATCCCAGCAGCACAGGGCATAATTCTAGGTGGCAATGGAGGCGAGTTTTTTAAAAGTATATACTTGTTCTCAAGTGTTTTCAAAAGATCTATAACCAGCACATGAAATCCTCTGGTTAACAAATTTTATAGCCCGGACAAGCATTTTTCAGTGACAAATGTGAGATGATTTACAAAGCAAGTGGATAATAGATGTGGTCATTTGCCAACATAACAAATCTGGAAATGGCTGGAAAGCTCTGTTCTCCTTCTACAGATGGAGAAACAGACATACAGGAGAGGGGAGTCGTGACCCCATGTCACTCGGGCAAGAACCGAGGCTAACAGCCAGGTCTCCTAGCTGCAGTGTGGGGTCCGTCTGCCCCTATCCTGACTTCTGTGTGACTAGCTCTATTGCCTGAGGAGCCAGGCCGCCAGAGAGGCACTGGGTGGTCACGGAAGTGTCTGAGATGCAGGGATTACTGTCTGGACAACGCGTCTTGGCTCCGTGCCACTGGCCATCACCAGATGGAAGTGCAGATCTTAATGACCCAATGCAAGAGCAATCCATATAGTGATGGAGAGTGGGTGTCAGGGCCACACTGCCCGAGTTCAAGTCCATGTTCCACCATTTTTCTAACTTGTGCCTGGTGGGCAAGCCCTGTTCGTCCCAAGTCTCCACTATCCTCATCTGTGAAATGGACATAAATGCTGATTACCTCACTGGGTTTCTGTTGAGGTTCAAATGAAACAAGCTGTGAAAACCCATAGCACAAAGCCTAGCACATTACTGATGTTCAGTGTGAGCTTTGGAGGATATATGTGTATCTAGGATACTGCCCCCCGCCCCGGGAAAAAATGTTTCAGTCAGCTGTTGCTGTGTAACAAACTAATTCAAAACTGAAAGACTGAAAAAAAAAACCCAAATGGTTTGGTATTTCTCATAATTCCGTGGGTCAAGAATCCAAGTAAGGCACAAATGAACAGCTCCTCAGCCCCACAAGGTATCGGCTGGGTTCACGCACTGCATTCGGCTGGTGTTCGGGCTATTCTGGAAAGTTCAGGAAGATGTTTTCTGACATCTGGTTCCCCAAGGCTTCTCCATGCAGCCCCTCATTCTCGACATGGCATCTCATCATTCCATAATAGTGTGAGCTTCTTTTCAGCCCAATGATGGGTTTTCGGAGGGAACCCTGAAACTGCCAGCCTCTCCAGGCTTAAGCCCAGAGCTGGCAGAACATCACTTCTGCTGTGTTCTTGTTGGCCAAGGCAAGCCACCAGCCCAGCCCAGATTCAAAGTTTGGATGGAGCAGTAGATGTGTTTAGAGGTGAAGTCCTACACGCGGGCACCTTTGGAAGCTGTGTACCACAAAGAGGGTCCAGAGCTTTCTTGGTTACCCAAGTGGTCCAAGCCACTGCCCCACCCCCACCTCCAGGATCCATTCATGCTCACAGTCCTGTGAGTTCCACCATGATGCCATGCCCCCTTCAATACCTAGCTCCCCGAGCAAATTGTTCTTTGTCTAGACAACTTGTCTTTGTCCTCCTAACTCAGCCATGACCATCTCTAGGAAGTCCTGCATGATCCCCCAGATTGGTGTGGTGCTCTTGTTACTTCCCCAGCGTCTGGTACCTCTCATTCTTAAAACCCGTCACCCCTGTAAAACTGTAAATTCAATGTCTGCTGTCTTTCCAGACATGGTCCCATGAGGGCACGGATCCTGTGAACCTTGTTCATCACATCATCCCCAGCTCTTGGCTCAGGACGTAGTACCTACTAAGTACACAGAAATTGGCCAAGCACGTTCTGAGTCAGCAAGAGTCTCGGCAGTTAGATTTCAGCCTCACCTTCTCCCCTTTCACCCTGTATGACCTTGGTGTGGCAGGTTCCCTAGGAAATGGAGGCGGGAGTAAGGATTAATGAACATGACATTTACTGGGGATGGAAGAGAAGGAAAGCAATGGGGGTTGGGTAAAGGGAAACGTCCAGTTGTGACAGTCTCAACAGAGGCTTCGGCTGACTTAAGCTCTGAAGACAGGATGGTCTATCATTCCCCTCTACTGCCAGTCTTAATGTGCACGCTGTCCCTGGAAAGGGATGTAATCATAAGCAAGGTGGATGTCTTCAGCTCAGCGCCAGACCCACCAGGGCTGGGAGCTAAAGACGTTTAACTGGCAACACTCCTAGAATCTGGGGGAGGGGGGCAGGGTGGGACAAGACTTTCACTTCTGAAAGGAACCTCCGTAGCACATCATGCATCCTTGACACTTGGCCTTAATCTTTGTGCCTCTTTTCTTCATCAGTGGAATGGAGATGATGACACTCTCTTCTCAAACCCCAAGGAAGGACCCAAAATAAATCCTGGATATGAAATGGTTCAAAGAAGAAGAAGGAGAAGGAGAAGGAGAAGGAGGAAAGAGAAGGAGGAGAAGAAGACGAAGAAAAAGAAGGAGAAGGAAGGAAAACTTGGCAGATGTCCCGAAATATCAAGAGGGGGACTTGGGGCCCTGCTCCAAGTTTGTCAAGAGTGAAACTCATGGGGCCACATCACCTCCACGGATGATTCAGATGGAACGGTCTTGTCTTTAGCAAGTTCTCAAGGCCACCGGCACCCTGTTCAGCCCATTAGAGAATGACTTGGATAAAGCCTTGGCAAGCCCTAACACCATCCTGCATGGACCTCGAGCCATTCTCCTTATCTTCAGTGATTTCCTAAGGAGAAATGACAACCCAGACTGATGTGGCCATTACACCAATATTTACATAGGTACTATTTGACCAGGGATTAATGGCTTCAGCTCCAGGCAAGAACACCAGATCCTAGGGACTTCGTGAAAGGAATGTGGACTGGGTAGAGGTTTATCTTGATGAAAAAGACCCTCCGGTGTGACCTCAGCAGCTTTGTCATGTCTCCCACGGGCTGACAAACCACAGTAAAAGAACAGAAGCACCAGGCATCGGATTCCAGACCTGCAGGAACCAAGCCACAGCAGTGACGTTGTCCCCCAGTAACCAAAGATGCCGGGAGCTGAATGAATGAATTGGCATGAACGCTGGGGCCACACCCTGGCTTGTCTATCCCGACAGTGAAAAGAGTGAACGGTTCAGACTATGGGGCAGGGCCTGTGCAGATAGAGACCAGTAAGAGGAGGAGAGAGAACCACAGACAGTCTAAAAGAATGACGGAGTTCCCAGGCTCGACTCTCCCACGGATATTAGATTTTGTCTGTCGCTTACTACATACCAGGCACGGGGCAGAACGTTTTATTTATTTTTTTTTCAACGTTTTTTATTTATTTTTTTTTTTGGGACAGAGAGAGACAGAGCATGAACGGGGGGGGGGGGGGGGGCAGAGAGAGAGGGAGACACAGAATGGGAAGCAGGCTCCAGGCTCCGAGCCATCCGCCCAGAGCCCGACGCGGGGCTCAAACTCACGGACCGCGAGATCGTGACCTGGCTGAAGTCGGCCGCCTAACCGACTGCGCCACCCAGGCGCCCCTAGGGGCAGAGCGTCTTAAGTGCCTTCCCTTGTTTGACCGTCATGACCACCTTTTCCCCATGTCACGGATGATGGAACGGAGGCTCTGAGAGGGGCTGTGACCTCCCCCATGACTGAGAGATTGCGAAAGGATTTGAACCCAGGGCTCCAGCACAGGCTCCTAATCACCAGGTGCATCGAGCAGTCTGGTCCATGTGATCACGCTGAACGAGTTCTAAAGTCAACTCGGGTTCATTTCATGCCCACTCGGACATCTGTATTCCATACCGATAATATCCCTGTGTCCCGGGTAGCACAGCTCTAGATGTCTCCTGTTCTGTCTACACCTTCCTGCTTCTCTCCCTTCCTGCCTCCCCATTTACTGAGCTCCTATGTTATGTCATACACTGTGAATGCAGAGAAACGTATACCATTGGTCCTGTCCTCTGGGTCTCTCTGGAGAGACATTCTCTGAGGAAAGCCAGACACAAAAGCAAATTATTACAACGCCATGGAGTGAGGATTCAGAGATCCAAAGACAGTCCCCCAGGAACACAGAGAAGGTAAGTCACAGGCTGGAAAGGCTTCAGCAAGGGGAAGCCACGTAAACATGGACTTAATGGGGGCACCTGGGCGGCTGAGTTGGTGAAGTGTCTGTCTGTCTGACTCTTGATTTCAGCTCGGGTCGTGATCTCACAGTCCGTGGCTTCGGGCCCCACACCGGGCTCGGCACTGATAGTTCAGAGCCCGCTTGGGATCCTGTCTCCCTCTTTCTCTCTCTGCCCTTCCCCCACTGGCTCTATATCTGCCTCTCAAAATAGATAAAAATAGACTAAAGAAAATTTTTTTTAACTTGGATTTGATGGCTACACAGGAGCAAAGAAGAGGGAGAGGGGCAAAGCTGGAGGAAGGCACTGCATGTGCAAAGCCACATAAGAGACAAGAGCTTGGCAGGCTGGGGCAACGGTGGGGCAGGGTGGAGGTCTAGAAGGAGACTGAAGGGTGGCAAGGTCACAGGGGAAGCTCACCGGGGGTTTCACAGGCCACGAACGCCATGTTGCTGTGGCCAGACTCGATCACACACAGGCACTGGGACGCCCAGCAGACATTTAAGAAAAGGGGTGATGAGACCGATTCTGTATGTTAGAAGTATCGCCAGGTGGGTCCACGCAAGGTGGGCTGAGGACAGACCAGAGTGCTGCAGAGACTGGAATCAGGGAAGCCGATTCAGGGATTTTGCCCAAATTGCCCCCCAGCGGACTGGCTGAGGCTCTTCTGGTCCCCATGTCTCTCAGGGTTCCCAATGCCTCTGATAGACTCTTGGTCCCGGGCATCAGTGATGATGTGCCTTGCCCTCTGCAAGCATCTGCCTTGTAGTGGACGATGTGCTTACCTGTCAAGAATGACCCAACAGTGGACCCACTTGGGCCGATCATGTCCAAGAGCTTACAACCCTCCCAGAGCCCCCCATGCATTCTAACTGGACTCTTCCCGGGCTCCCGTCTTCCCAGGTCACCTTAGTTGCACCCAAAGTCTTCACCTAAATTCAACAGGCTTCTGGCTGAGGTCCGGACACCTGTCCTTCATCCTCCTGAGCAGACCCACACGGCTGCTTCCACCCCAAGGTCCGGGAGGGCAGGGGGGGAAGGACGCCGGTAACAGCTCCCCACTCCCAGGCTGGACGAAAAGACTGCTCAGCTGTTCTTTGCTCTCAATTTCTCCAGCCACCCTCTCCAGCAGAGCCCCCGTCTCCATTAATACTATTACTTGGGATGACATTTCCTCTGACTGTCGTTGTCTCTTTTTTTTCCTCCTCCTTAATTCCCTAATTTGTCCTAATATGCCCACTGCCTGCATATGAAGCCATCTGTGAAGCCGCCCCATTTCCAGGTTCCTTCCTCCCCATCAGCCAAGCCTCCGTCGCCCACAGAAATTACAGGGAGGCAGCCGCAAGCCCACAAGGGCAGGAAATAGAATTAGGGGACGTATTAATTGGGACATCAAGTCGGATTTCGTTCCAGGCACTTCCTTCCGTTAACCACTTTGAAGCTTCCCCTCCGTGGTTCTGTTTCTCATTAGATGGAGCTCTTAATGGCGAGGGGTGTTTACCCATGGCACAGAGATATCATGCCCCAGCCTTCAGACTGGCAGGCCCGGTGCATCGGAGAGGGCAAGGGGAGGAAACAGCCGGCCAAGGGGGTCAGGATGCCAAAGGGTGGAAGTGATGATGAAAATGGACCGGTTTTCAGGGATGCTGGGAAAAAAAAAAGAGGCGTGTTTCAGGCTGAAGAGAGAGATTCCATCAAAGTGCCGTGATTTTAAACTTTCCCTTATGTGCAGTCTCCAGGGTCTGCGAGTTCATTTGCAAAGCAAGTTCCTTTCTCCTCGTTTTTTGTTGCAGTGGTGCTTTTCCCAGACAGCCATGAATTCGCTGGCTGCTTGGGAGTCGCAGATCCCTCTGCCAACACCGAGGAAACTGGGGGAAATGAACGCGTTCGGCCCGATCCGGAGAAAGGGGCCCGGGCGCCCCGTCCCTCCGTGCCTCCCCAGCTCTCGGCGTCGACGACATTGCCACTCAGGGGCACCTACAGCCCCCTCGGCCCCCACCCCGCTCCGCCCAGCCCGTCCAGCCCACCCCTCGGAGGTCATCCCTCTTCAAAGGTGTGGTTGGCTTGCGCCTCTGTGGAATCCCCACTCAGAGGTGTTTTTCTGCCAACACTAATTCAAGGCTGTGAGAAGAACTTATTTGCGGAAGGGTATTTGTTTTTCCACCCAGGCAGCCAAAACCACCAGCCTCCCTCGCCGGGGAGAAGAGGGAAGACAAGAACCACATCTTTCCCGTGATCCCTTGTGGCGGCCCCACGACACGCAGGCCTGCTAGGGGACTCCGGCCAGGCTGCCCTGAAACTCAGCCGTGGGTGCGTTCCGCCCCGATCCCCGGGACCCGGCACCCCGGGAAGGAAACTCCCGGTGCGCTCACTGCAAGGCTGAGGTCAGGCCCCTCTGCTACCCAGCAGCTTGCCCCGGACACCCTTCGGTCCCCGTGAGCGGCCAGACGCCAGGATACAGCCACTGAGACCCCGGGCTAAAAGTAGGGATGACAGACCTCAGCCCTGAAAGGACACCACATCCCACGACAGCTCCCCACCCCGCCCCCCCCAACCAGCTTGAAGGGACGAGGGCAGAGGTGTCCCATATTGTTGGTCTTCCCTCTTCCGCTCCTCCCCCCACCCCCCACCCCCATCTTTAAATCCCAAGGGATGAAGAGGAGGGAAGGGAAGCGAGGAAAAGAACAGAGGGGTCCGGCTGTGGCCCCCCGCGCACAGGCCAGGAGGCCAGGAGGGTCTTCTCCCTGGGCATGCGCAGTAAGGTTGTTTGGTGGTTGGCGAAGGCGGGGGGCGCGGGGTGCCGGCCTCAAGGAGTTGGTGCTGCGTCCGGGAAAATGCTGGGGAAAGGATACAGGTTCCGGGCTCTGGGAGGAACCACGGGGGCTAGAAGTTCTGCAGGAACCAGAAGAATCTCCGGAATCCGGGCGTTCCTCCCCCATTTCTTTTCTCCCCCTCCGTTTCTCTTTCTCTTTCCCTGCCTCCCTCCCCTCTGTCTTTGACCCTTGCGCCTCTTGCCAGGCCACCTTTTCCTTCTTCCTTGCCGCCCTGGTGAGGGGAAAGCGAGATCGCCCACGGTCGCCCCGGGAGCATCTTCACAACACGGCCAGAGGGACTCTGGCTCAGCCCCAGGCCCGTCCTCCCGGAGAAGACGCTGTGATTTGTCCCCTTGGCCTAGATGCCGCTCTTGGTCCAGACACCTGGTCAGAAAGGATGACTCACAGGGGACAATGGCAGGGACAGAGCAACCATCCCTGTGAATTGCGGGAAGTCAAGGGCGCCATTCGCCACGAGAAGCCGCCCCACAAGTGTCTCGCACGTTCAAACTCGGCCGTTTACTGCTATTTCCTCCTGGAAATCACCCTCATTCGTGTCTTCATTTGCTTTATTTACTCATTCCTTTCTTGCTTCATGCCTCAGTATTTATAGAGCATCTGCTATGTGCCCACCCTCAAGCATTCTTTTCTCTTCATTCATTTTTCCCACCGATTCAGTAACTGTTTACTCAATAAATATACCTCGGCTGGCTTGGGGTTTACAACAGGCGGGACACACAGGCGAAGCGCTGGTTACTTACGATGTCCTCCTAGCCAAGCAATTCTAACCATGGCAGTAAACCAGAAACTTGCATTCTTGGACAGTCTTCAGACTACAATGCAAAGTTTGTCCTCCCTCCGTCCAGAAGGAGCTGGCCAGAGAAAAGGAAAGCCTTTCCCTGCTTGGTCTGCCTCCTCGAGAAAGCCCCCACTGGAAGCTTTCTGTGTTGTAACATGACAGGGTCAGCAGGGTGGCTCCGAGAATCTCTTCCTACCCCGGAGTTGAAGAATGTTAGGCTGAGTCTATTCATCAGACTAATGGCAAAACCATCAGCCAACAAGAAGACAGACACATCTCGGCGGATACAAGAGACTTGCAGCGACCAGAAAGCATGATCCCCGTGGAAATGAATTAAGGGTCGAAGCTGAACAAATTCATAACTTCTTCTCAGGGGAGGGGGGGAAGGGACGTGATGCCTTCACCTCCTTGTTTCTTGAATATCTCGAGGATCTGACATTCGAAACACCAAGGCAATGACTTACATCTAATAGGTGCTCCTCAAACATTAATTGCCTCAGAGTCCTGATGGGTTTCTACCCTGACAGATCAAAACCACACTCCCGGATGCAGAAAAACAGACTGACACCTTTTTCTTCTGCAAGCAAGATGAAGTCAACAGGACACAACTTCCAGAAAGTTATGACTGACCTGGAGTCTCCAGGCAACGGTTCATCTGGCAAACATTTGTCGAGTAGATAGGACACATTGTGCACACCGGCCACTATGCTAGGCACACTCAGCTTGAGCCAGAGAACCCCAGAATTAGTGCTTGGCCATGTATAGAGGGTTTCAAAGTCCATAAATACACCTTACAATAAAATGTCTAAAGGAAGCTGACAGAGGAGCAAAATCCATCCAAAAACTGTGCACTTTAAAGGCAAAAAAAAAAAAAAAATTCCATGGAGCAATGGGATTTTCAGCTGTGCTGTAGGAAAAATGACTTCCTCTCCTCCTCCCTGTCGGGCTTATTTTTTTTCCATAAACCTAAAGTCATGGCGAAGTGACAAGGCTCAGCCAACATGGCAGCAAACACATTGGTGGTTGTTCCTCGAGGAACTTTTCACTTTTAACTCTTGCCTGTCCCTGCTGCTCCAGAACTGGCATGTCACTTTCCTTTTCAGGCCTCAGCGAACGAAACAGGGTAGGTATTCTAGGCTCTCCGAAGCCTGGTGGTCTCTAAGTGGGTCCCGAGGGCCAACAGGGCAATGACGAAGGAAGAATTCTAGCAGTACCCGTGGTTGGTTGCCTATTTATTAGAAACCCTAATCACAGTGGTTGTTTTTTGCTTGACATCTAATTTCATTCAGTGTAGGGTCCAAGGGGGCAGGAAATGCATTTGATGTGTTCCCAGAGCTTACCGTCATCGCTGGTACATGGTTAGATGTTCAGTAACGCTTTGTTGCATGAATGGATCTGTATACATTAGTCTGATTCGATTCTCCCAGCAAAACCAAGTATTAGTGTCCCCATTTTCCTGGTGACAAAACAAAGTGATTTCCCTCCCCTGGTAGGTTATTAACAGCCCATTTTGCAGGTCAGGAAAGTGAGGCCCAGAGAAGTGAAATAACTTCTATGACTTCTATGACTAACAAGGAAAATGTAGGACTAGGCGTATAAATGCTACCCTGTTGGCGGTAACTAAGACAGCGCCTCCCACCTAGAAGGGACTCAAGAAATGACTTTTCATATGTTGAATAGAAGTACAGATCTGGAATTCGAGCCATGGACCACTCCACCGCACCGCGCCGCCCCCCCCCCCCCCCCCCCCCCGGGCACCATTTCTCAGGCTGATTTTTAACAACTCTGCGTCTCAGTCTTAACCTGTGACTTTTCTAAGAAAGAACTCAATTACGATCCCACCGAATTGGGAGGTGAGGCTCCCTTATTAGTGCCGGCAGGCTGGCAGTGATGACCCTACAAAAGGCAAATAGAAATTCTGCTTCCCACCATGAGCCACATGAGTACGTATAGAACTTAAGGGATGTCTCGAGTATGGGACATGCCCACGTGGCCACGCCCACGTGGCCACACCCAGGGGTCCAAGCTGGTGCAAAGCCACGGCAAATCCTTACATGCAAGGACACCGAGGACTAAACCCCCTGAGAAATAAGGGTTTGGGTCACCTTGCTGGGGGAATAACCTCAAGCAGGGAGGATAGGCCCGGAAGCACAGGAGTCAGAAAGATTATCCACAACATTACGAGCAGTTACAGAAGCCAGTTATATTTTCAAGGGTGAGATATGTATTTATGTATTTTAAAGAACTCCACTACTCTTTCGTCTCCCTTGCTCTCCTACGGCATATGGCAGTGATTAAATTGACCATTTCCTAGGCTGCAACATATCGAAAGCCAATCACAAAAGAACAGAAGAGTATACGGTGATCCGGGAAGCACACACTCCTGGCACATGCAGCCAGTGACAGACACAAATTATCTCCCTTCAGGGAGAAGGTAAATTTGGGTCTGTTTGTATAAGGAGGTGTGGATGTGCGGGTGTATGGAAACATACATCCACTTAAAAAGTGGGTGTATGGAAAAATTACAAGACGGGCCAGTGAAGGGATGGACTGTATTAGTCATATCATGTTTCTGACTGCTTGACATCCATTGTTCCTTCCTGGATGCAGTCCATCCGAGGTCAGTTTTCCTAGAAGCGGAACCTGACATCAGAAGTCTTGTGCAGGTGACATGAGGGACAGAAGCAACGTAGGAAGGAAGAAACACAGCAAAGATAGGCTGCTTTCAAATGCAGTGTAGGGAGGCACCTGGGATTAAGCGTCCGACTTCAGCTCAGGTCATGATCTCACAGTTGATGGGTTCGAGCCCCGCAACAGGCTCTGTGCTGATGGCTCAGAGCCTGGAGCCTGCTTCAGATTCTGTGTCTCCCCCTCTCTCTCTGCCCCTCCTCTGCTCACGCTCTGTCTCTCTCTGTCTCTCAAAAATAAATAAAAATGTTAAAAATAAAAAATTCAAATGCAGTCTTGGCCCAGCTTGAGCCTGTACGGAGTTCTGGAAGAGAAACTGCAACATGGAGTCAGTCCCTCTTTGAAAAAAGGAGAAGGGCCCTTGTGCCCATGAACCAGTCCAATATTTGCATCAAGCCCTACTTGCTGAGGAAAGACATAACTCCCAGGCATTGCAAATGAACCCACAACAGCCAGGTGGGTGGGATGCTGTTTTACTTACCAAGCACTGTGTCACAACTCATTCCAAAACCCAGCTCCTGAAAGCAATAATAAACATTTACTTTGCCTCATGGTTTTTGTGGGTCGATCATTTGGGAGCAGCTCATTGGGTGGTTCTGGCTCAGAGTCTCTCGTGAGGTTGCAGTTTTGACTGGCTGGGGCTGTGGTCTCATCCGAAGGCTAGACTGGGGCTGGAGGATGTGCCTCCCAAGTGGGGCACTCACATGACTGGTGATGTGATGCTGGCTGTTGGCAGGAGGCCTCAGTTTCTCCCCATGGGGGCCTCTCCACCTGCTGCCTGAGTGTTCTCAATACATGGCCACTACCTCCACCAGAGTCAGCAAGCTGGGGGGGGGGGGGGTCAAGGAAGATGCATAACACCTGTCATAACCTAACTCTACATGGTTTCCTCTGGCATGATCTGTTGGTCACACAAACTAGATCTGATTCAACAGAGGGGGGACCTATCACAGGTGTGAATGCCAGAAGTGAGGATCGTTGCTCACTGGGGATCATCAAGAAGGCCAGCTGCCACATGTCCAGATCTTATTTTGAAGGCTGATCTTTGCCTTGTTGTGCGTTAGTGGCCAGGCAGTTCCAGATGTCCACCTTCCACGACAGAAGTCAAGAGATACAACTGGGAAACAGTCCTGTGATCTCGGCCCAGTCAATAGGACGTCCTCTCCCAAAACTTTGCTTCCTTAGTTTATTGGTTTGCTAGGGATTACATGAACGAGATACCATAGACTGGGGAGCTTAAACAACAGAAACTTATTTTCTCACCCTTCCGGAGGCTGGAAGTCCAAGATCAAGGTGCCCTCAGGGTTGTTTTTTCTCTCTTCAGCTTGGAGATGGACGCCATCTTGCTATGTTCTCATGTGGCTTTTTCTGTGTGTGTGTGTGTGTGTGTGTGTGGGTGTGTGTATGTGTGTGTGTGTTCCTGGTGTCTGTTTGTGTGTCCAAATCTCCTCTTCTTAAAAGGACACCAAGTCAGCTTGGACTAGGGCCCACCCTAGTGACCTCATTTTGACTAAATTACCTCTTTAAAGGGCCTATCTCCAAATACAATCATATTCTATGGTACTGGGAATTTGGGCTTCAACACATAATCTTTAGGGTGCACAGTCCAGCCCCTAACACTTACTGAATGATGTAATTAAAAAAAAAGGGAGAGGGGCACCTGGGTGGCTCAGTTGGTTGAGCAACCGACTTCAGCTTAGGTCATGATCTCACGGTTTGTGAGTTTGAGCCCCGCGTCGCGCTCTATGCTGACAGCTCAGAGCCTGGAGCCCACTTTGGATTCTTTGTCTCCCTTTCTCTCTGCCCCTCCCCCACTCATGCTCTGTCTCTCCTTGTCTCAGAAATAAACATTAAAAAAATTTTTTTTTTAAAAAGGCAGATAGCATTGGTATGCTATCCTGAGTCTTCCTACCACGACACTGTAGCTGTTGTCCCTGCCCCTCCCACCTCCTACAGCTTCCACGATTCATTCCCACTTTCTAAACCTAATTTGCAAAACCTCCTGCCAATTCTGAGAGATCCAGACTTTGCATCGAATAAATTAAGTTTTGCTTAAGGCAGTCATAGCGAGTTTATGTTTCTTAACAATCAAGTCCCCTGACCGATAGTGTTTTTTCCATATTTTCTGGAACGAATATATATTTCCTTTACGCTCGGGTGGGGGCAGGGTGTGGGGAAAAGTCATTTTCAGAGCACGGAAGTACTCAAGCTAAATTAAAAATCTTCCTGAGCACGACTTTCTTCTTGCCTGAATAACATATTTCTCACCTCATCCAGACGCAGACATACACAAATCCACAAAGTTAAAAAGAAGGGGGAAGGCGTAAGACCTGTGGGTTGTTGGCAGTGAGTCAAATTACCATTCAGTCAGTCGATTGTTACCCGATACTATGCTTTTGTGGCCACTGGCAGAACGCTGCTCGTATGGACGGCTGGAGATGGAACACAAGATGCCTGGGCCACGAGATCGGTCTCTGGCGTCCACGTCTACCTGTCTCTTGGAGATGCTCTAAAGACTGAGGCCAAAACATTAGTCCTCATTTACTCAGGCCCAGCTCCAGTGCTGCCCTAGTGTATGAGCAGCTCCCATGCTGGTGTCTTTCTGGGCCTTCGATACGTGTTTCCATGCAACATGCCTCTTAAACACAGCCAGCTACTTTTGCTGGTTCTCAATAACAGAAAGCCATCTAATGGTGGAAGCAAATCTGGATCTGGTTATGGAGAGATGAGACACCGGTCTCCAACAAAGCTACATCCTAAGGGAGAGTCAAGGATATTTTCTTCTGCGCACGCGTGACTTACGCCCTCGCTCTTCATGGAGTTAACCACCCATGTAAGAAGCAACCCTTCTGTACATTGCTGACCTTCCCTTCCCTTCCCTCCCCTCCCCTTTCCTCCCTTCCCCTTCCCTGCCCTCCCCTTCCCTTCCTTCCCCTCTCCTCCTCCTTCCTTCTTTCTTTCTTTCCTTCTTTCTCTCTTTCTTTCTTTTTCTCTTTCTTTTTCTTTCTTTCTTTTCTTTCTTTCTTTCTTTCTTTTCTTTCTTTCTTTCTTTCTTTCTTTCTTTCTTTCTTTTTCTCTTTCTTCCTCTTTTCTTCTTTTCTTTTTCTTCCTTCCTCTCCCCTCCTCTCCCCTCCTCTCCCCCCCCCTCCTCTCCTCTCCTCCCTGATCTGCCTCAACCTTGTAACATGATGTTGCCAGGCCTTCAGAGACCTCAGACCAAATGTTGCCTGAAAGAATATTGAGTCTCCCATGCTCCTCCTCAGTTACTCTTTCTCCTTTCCCTTTAGTAAGCTCACAAGGGCCCCCAAGATGCAGGTGATCCTGAACCTGATAAGGAGACGTTCTTGCCTGCTGGGATCGACAGGCTGCAGAAGCCAAACATGGGGCGAAGGAAAGACAGACAATAAGGTTCAATTTAAAGCAAAACAGAAAGAGACAGAGTCAGAGAACAGAGGGGAGGGGATAGTGAGAGAGAGAGAGAGAGAAAGAAAGATAAAAATATCCCAGGGCAACTGAAAACTGTCATCCAAACACATGAAAATGTTCCAGATAGTTTAATGATAAGCAGGAAATGGCTGAAACAACCAACAGTCATAGAAGGAGAAAATTGTAGTTAGAAGTGGGGGCAGAATGGAATTGAGCTAAGTGTCTATGTCATAAAGTTTATTATTTTATTAGTTTTAATACTTGGGTAGATAAGCTAATAGGGATAGGGTTTACTTTAAAGATCAACACCGTAGACTCTGCTGTTTATTATTTGATAGCAATGTGTCTCCAGTGAGGGGAATATTAACTCTCATAAAAAGCCATTCCTTTGGTACATCCAGACACTTTCGGCATCGCACGCACAAGGATTTTCCCCTATTAGTTCACATCTCTGGCCCGGGTTTTGTTTGGATAAGACTTCTGGGGACATCTGCTCCTTGGGAAATCTGTGAGTGCCATTTGAGCTCCCAGTTTGGATTCTCTGGCCAGCGGATAAAACTGGGGTCTATTTTAGCGAGAGCTGATGAAGTCTTCTGGATCCTGAACACAGTGTATAATGCCGATGAAGACTGAGTGTGATAGATGGGGTCCCTGTCACGCTGAAAATTATTCTGAGTTAAAAGAAAGGATGCACGGGGCCCCCTGGGCGGCTCTGTCAGTTAAGCGTCCAGCTCTTGAGATCAGGTCATGATCTCATGGCTTGTGAGTTCGAGCCCCAAGTTGGGCTCTGCACTCATAGGGCAGAGCCTGCTTGGGATTCTGTCTCTCCCTCTCTCTCTCTGACCCTCCCCCGTTCATGCTCTGTCTCTCTCTCTGTCTCAAAAATAAATAAACGTAAAAAAGAAAGAAAGAATGCATTGAATTTGCTTCGCACAGTGCCTGGTAAATCCTGACTAAATGCCAGCTGTATAGGGAGATGGTAAGCGTCACAGATAATTGTCCATTCTGGAGTCAGACTTACTGGGTGGAAAGTCCCGGCTCTGATCTTCACAGGGTTTCAAACGATTTCGCTCCGAAATACTTCCTGATCCCAAAGGAAATCATAGACACCACCTTAACCAAATGACCAAAGCCAACATCGCCAATCCTAGGACAAGTCTTTGTGTCATGTGCCTCCCACATGATGCGCTGGGAAGTACACGGCAACACTTCTATGGTGTTCTTGCGAAAAGCACATAACATACATCTCACGCCACAAATCCAAACCCATGGACCTTCTACGAAATAACTGGCCTGTCCTTTTTCAAACCTGTTTCTGCCACAAAACACAAAGAAAGACGAAGGAAACTCTTCCAGATTAAGAGAGACTCCAGAGGCAATGACACATAAATACATCGAGTGGTTCGAGAATTTTTTTCTTTTGCTTCTTTTTGCCTTTGTTCTTTTCTTCTCCCCACCGCCACCCTCCCCCCCCCCCCCCACCGCCCCTCTCTGCTCTTTCTTCTTTCTTATCAGTTGCGGCGAAGGACATTATTGGGGCGATTTGTCAACTGGTGAAATACAAAGTCTGTCGACTAGATAATGATACCGTATCTGTGTCAATATCCGTTACCTGATTTGAACAGCGGCACTGGGATTACAGAAGAGACTGTTCTCGTGTTTAGGAAATAAACACCAAAATACCTAGAGGTAAAAGGGAGCATTCAATCTGCAACTGAATCTCAAATGGTTCAGAAGGGGGGAAAAAAAAGGACGGGGAAAGAAAAAGGAATGTGAAAAAACATTAACATTTGGGTCCACCGGGGAAGGGGTAAGAAAGGGATCCTTCCCAACTTCTGGGCATGTCTGAGATGATGTCGAAACAAAAGGGTGACATTAAGAAAACGATCTCAGCTCTGCCTCTTGGGAACTCTGTGTGACTTGACATCTCTCAGCCTCAGCTCCGTCATCTCAAAATGGGGACATCTGTGCTAACGTACAGGACATTTCCTTTCGGAGGGACAAGGTCAAAACGGTAAAAATATTAACTCCTTAAACTGTTTCTCGGGGGAGGAGACAAGTGACACAGCCAGGGACAGGGCGGAGGTCTGGGGCACATACGATGCATGTTTCTTAGCAACACAAACCGTGATTTTTGCATTTGGCCATGGCTATTCCCTCAAACGAGCTGTGTCAAATCAGATAGAGCAGAGGATCCTTGAAATCATGCTTCCCTTTCCAGGTTGTTGTGGGAATTGGGTGACATCATCTACAGCCAGGCCCTGTGGCAGTGACGGACGCACAGCAGGGATTCAAGTCATGATGGCAAATCCCGCTGCCCTGATTGTTGCTTTCGTTAATTGGTCCGCCTCACGCGTGTTTGATTCGTGATTCCTGGAGAGCAGGAAACTTCCAATGTGCCTCGCCACAGTGTCCTTTGCTCTCGCCTGGCGGTCAAGTGGACGTTCCTCCCAGAAGGTCAGTGTTGTTCAGCGAATGACATTCCGGCCAGGCTGCCAGCCAAATGATGCCACCCATCAGCCCCATCAGAGTTTCAGTGGGGCGGCTGTGGCAGCCAAGACCAGGGTTCAAGGCAGTTTTCTTAAAGCCACACGCCTAGTGGAGGGTTCCTGGTGAGCAAATCCAAGCCAAAGTGACAGGGGAAGGTAAAGGCATGAAATGAGCGAGGCCATGACTTAGTTCTTAACCAGAGCTCGGCCATTTTTTGCCTTTTATAAGAACTGCCTGTGGGTACAGCCTTCTAGCATCTTCCTCAGTTAGCTTCTGGCCACAATAGGCACACAGACACCCCAGCTTTCTAGGCTCTGAAAATCCCTCACTCGCTAAAGTAATCCAATCCCTAATTTCTCTAGTCCCCATGTTTCCAAAAATCCTCTAAGAAAAGCCCAGTACACCATGGGTGGCAGTCAAGCCCGGCTACCCTGAGAGAGTAGTTCCAAGATCTCAGCGAACTGGTCTTGGGCCACGGGAAATTAACATCCAACGGGAAAAGCATAGACTGGTCTGGAAGCCGAGGACCCTTCTTGAGAATCAGGACTTCTGCAAGAGCCAAGAACCCAGCATCGCTCACAAGGCATCAAAGGAAAAGCATCAGAGCATCTGGGGAAAGGAGCTGTCAACCCGGAATTTCTGGTGAAAGTGCATGAAAGGTCACCACAACCCCACACCTTGGCCGCTCCCTCTGCCTAGAACATATATTGCCACACTATTCACCTGGCTAACTATGCTTCCTCCTAAATCCCTGCTTCTTTAGGGAGAACAGTGTCTCACAGAGCCCGAAACTGGATTCCTTCCCAGTGCTAGGCACCCCTGCACCCTGTGCACCCCTATACGACATCCCCATCACACTTCATTGTAATGGTTTATGGAACTAATTGGATGCAGGGCACGTCAAGCCATAACGAGCATTTACTGAGCACGTGCTATGGGCCACAATGTTGTGTTTTCCATATATTAACACTTCCAATCTCTCAACGAACGGCTGAAGTCGGTGGTGTTATGATTATTATCCCGCTTTACATGAGGAAACTGAGGACCAATGGGGTGAAGTGACTTGAACAAAGTTACATAGACCGGAAGGGACTGAACCCAGAAGCAAGGCCTGGGCTGTCCCACTACAGTCCTGCATGAACATCTGTGTTAAGGCATCCCCAGGCAAGGTGCCCGCCCTGAGAATCCGGAAGAAAACAATAGTGGAAGAAAAGTGGCTGAAAGACAGAGCAAATAACCACACTGGGTGGTAGGCGCCTGTGCTCTTGATCGAATGTTTCCGCGTCTATCACCCGAGTCACATGAGCCCTTGTCACTGAGTGGGGCCACGTGACTAGTTCCGGCCAATGGCCTGTGAGCAGAAGCCCCGGGTGTCATATTCAGGCCACTGTATTTCACAGCCAGTAGGACAACGTTCAGACTTCTCTTGCTGTACCATGAAAACTGACAATGTTTGAGACAGTGGCCACTCCTTCTGCCCAGGGCTCTGGGCGATTAGTTCAGTAGTCTAAATATCAAATAAGGCTGTGTTGTTTTAGGCCACTGGGATTTTTTTTTTTTTTTTTTTTTTTTTTAGGTCTGCCTAATCTAGCATCTACCCTATCAGACACTTGATGGAAGCAAAGCAGTGTAATTAAATGATAGCTCAATGCTTTTAATTATATTAAAGTTAATAGAATTATGCTGCTATTACATTTCAAGCCCCTGAGCCCAAGCTCTGCTGTCTCTTCGTCAAAAAGGGAGATAGCAGGTTGTGCCGAGGCGTTACATACCAGCCCCAAACTCCCTCCAGCTATCAGAACAATGAAGCGAGAATGGAAATAAAAACATTTTGTCACTGGGGATTCAGCTCTGTGTATTCATTCGCAGGACGACCTAATTCACGCAGTGGCTAGCATCACACAAATAGGGTTCCACTGATGAATTACAATCGAGACATCCCGGCTTCCAATATCTTGCGACCCATGCACCGAGGATGATTCCGGATGCGCACAGAAGCTGAAGGGACAGAGGACACTCCTCTCATCTTCCTTCCAGCACTTCCTCACTCTTTTCCAAAGGTTCCTTCAATGCACTCCAGAAACACCACGCGTGCAAACTCCGATGAAGTGTTCTTATTCCAGGAATTCAAAGGGAATCACAAGAAAGAAATTTCACGAGCCTAAGCATTTCCCTGATGGCTACTCCTTCTAGACTCCCGAGTTGCGGGACATCCAGTTTTCACAGTCTAGGGAAGCATCTCTTAAAGTACGATACCTGACCACCCAAATCAAAATGGTCTGGAAAGCTTGTGAAATATACAGATTCTCTGACCTCCTGAGCCAGACTTCTCTGGGATGGAGAACTGGGATGTTCATTTTTTTATCAGGTTCCTTGGGGCTTCTGGTACTATTAAAGGTTGAGAAATTCTGCCTTAAAGTAGGTTTGCTAGGAAAACAGAGAGCCAGGCCTCTGGGATATTTGTGGGAAAGCCCAGGGTCCAGCCCACCACGAGGCTATTCTGAAGATTCATAAGTTGGCTCACTGGCCTCTGAGAAGAGCCAAGGCGTCTAGCTGAAGAGGAAGGTAGCCACAGACATACCAACCCTTCTCCCACTGGTGCCATCGCAGCTCCTAAAGGAGACTGCACCGTTCATCCAGTCAGCACACAGCTCTCCTTGTCTACTGGTATCGGTCCAGGAATGGACAGTTGGCTCAACTAGATGGAAGAGAAGATCTATAGTCCATGTCTGAGGGAGAAGTTTTAAGATTTTTTTTGTTCTCTTTTTCCAGATAGAACAATAAAGCATACAGAGTCACTTGGTATTGGCAGCCTTATTGAGAGAGAGAGAAAAAGAGAGAGAGAGAAAAGAAGAAGAAGAAGAAGAGGGAGAAGAAGAAGAAGAAGGGGGAGGAGGAGGAGGAGGAGGAGGAGGAGAAGAAGAAGAAAGGAAGGAAGGAAGAAGGAGGAGGAGGAGGAAGAGAAGGGAAGGATGGAAGGGCGGGAGGGAGGGAGTCTGGGGATGAAGCAAAATGAGGCCCGCAAAGCAGAAAAACAGAAAGGACCCAGAGTCTTGATAATGTCATTGATCACACTGAACCCAGCACCCGTCCTTCCTCTGATCTTCCACGTACGACAGATAAGAATTTCATGTATTAAGTCAACTTGAATCAGGGTTTCCTGTTACTTGCCACCCAGAGCGTTCTACCGGGTATTTATTATCATTGTCACCACCAGCATCACTATCATTAAGGACTAGAGTGGGATTTGCTTTTCTCCATGAAAGGCAGGAGCCTTAGCTTGTGTTTAGTCGGAACCTACAGTTGTTCCATTCTGGAAGACGGACAGGTCCAGTATCTGCACCGCAAGGGAAAGAAAAGCAGAACCCAACCCTGCCACTGCCACGGTCGTGGGACTTAAGATGAATCCCAAGGTCCATTTGTCACCTGTATAGAATGTAGGGGTAGAATTAGAGGTCCTGTGTCTACTCCAAGGGTCTCAAATAGGGAGTCACAACAGACGGTCCACGGCCACCATTAGTGGTCATGTGGATGCACAGGAGGAGAGAGCTTCCAGATGGCTTTTGAATTGTGCATGAGCTGACAAGCTTTTAAAAAGCAGATTGCTCATGAAAATCTAAGGTTTTTAGATTCTTTTGACAAGGTGCAGGATCTATCAACACTGGACCCACATTTCCATGTGGCAACAATTGGCTAGGGGCGGGCAGCTGCTCTCTCTAATTGAGGCATGCTTGCTGTGGCTACCACGCTCCCCACAGCTCCCCATCAACCCTGGGCCTTATGACCAGCTGCATTTTATCATCTTACGCCCAGCTCACTTATTCACCTACATTCCCCGCCCGGCCAAAGTGGACATGGGCTTTGCAATCAGATTTAAGACGATCGTCCAACGTTTCTGGGATACAAATTCTCTGAAGTCCTTTACAATAGACATGTTTGTCTTCACAATGCATCCCCACAGAGAACGCCGGGGCCCAGCAGCCTTTGAGAAACCACCCTGGAATATTACCCCCGACTCAGCTCACTCATGGTCTTGCTCAAGGCTCGGTTTGTTTCTAGGTTGTGTTTTCCATTTCTTCTTTGGACACTTCTATTTCTTTCCTGCTTTGAGGTCTGTTTGCCAGCTCCCGGGTGGTCAGTTCCGTGGGCTAGATGAAGCAGGATTTTCCATAATCGCCACCTCTCCTGAGCCAGTTTGGAGTTTGGGGTTTGCATCTGAGTCATTGAATTATTCGCTGCTGGGGAGCTGGCACTTTGCAAGCTCTTAGGATAAATAAACACGTCTGCCTTTCAAAGCACAGATCACAACAAAAGTTCTGACTCCAAATACTGGCCACATATATTTTTGCCTAACCACAACAGTCTTAAATAATCAATATGTTCTCTTTAGTTATCTGAAGCTGTAATTCACAATAACTGAACTGTGACCTCCTACTCTTGAGTTTGGGTGACCTGGCTGAATGTGTCTGATGGTTTTCTCGGAGATTCGTGGCATATAGTCTTAAACTGGGCACTGGGACACTTTCTACACTTCCGATCTAAACTCGAACAGATCCCTTCCAGCGCTGGCCTTGGTTTTCCCCCTGTACTGGAAGAAGGGAAATGAAACTGGTGGTTTACAAAGTATGTCGCATAAAATGCTGGACCTTGTTCCAAGGGACCCTTGTAGAGGTGACTGGAAAACCTGAGAAGACCTTGCCTGAAAAGCAAAGTAACGACGGTATCTGCTAATGATGAATGAATAAGTTAACCCATGTAAGAAACTTTAGTGCAGAATCCGGAATGCAGGGTGCCTTCCTGGGCCAGCATACATGTACCCTTCATGGTCACGTCTGGCTTCATCGACAGTGGTTTTCCATTTATGCATGTGTGTATGTATTTAATAGAGCAAACATTACCAAGAACCTAGTCTGTTCCAGACACAATGCAATCTACTCAAAATGCCAAGTGTTTCTTTGAGCATGGTCCCTATTCTTAAGACCTCACAGTCTGGGAGGAACAGGCATGTCGCAAGCTAAGGACAAGAAACATTCCAGGACCTGCTACCGTCTAGGTAGAGCACAATGAGATAAGGAGGGAGAGGAGGGGGCCAAAGGTTGGATACGAGCCACAGATTCTGGAATAGGTATTCTGCATGTATCCCCCCAGCGCCCGACGGCCCTGTGAAGTTGGAATTATTACAGTATTATACCTGCTTTACAACCCAGCTTGGTCAAGAAGGAAACTAAGGCCTGGATGGCCCATTGCCTGGCAAAATCTATTGCCCCTTTCCTCTTAAGAATCCCCGATGGTTAGCAAGGCACGTGGACAGAGAACAAAGACTACATTCGTTACCCACTTTCCCTTGCAGTCGGACCCGTCCCACGACTCCAATCTGACCAACGGTTATGCCCTTAAAAGGAAGGGTCATGCCTCTGCCTTCTTGTCTTCTTTCCTCCGCCTAGAATATGCAGGTGGTCACGTACCATCTTGGGTCGTGGGATGAGGGGCAAGACAGAAGGCGTCTGTGTCTCTGCACGGCCCTTACGAAGTGGAAACCACCTTGCCGTGAGAGAGAAATAAACATCTATCTCGTTTAAGCTCCATCAAGAGGTGGATTCCGTGTCTCCGGAACACATAGTTAGGATTTTTTTTCCCCTTGAGGAAAGTTGTCACTTCGAAGGATTAGGGCTACAAGTGTATCTTAAATGGAAGCGTATCTTAGCAAGCTTTGGGCCGGATATGATTGGCGTTCAGCCAGTCTGAAGTCCACAGCACCTAAGTCACCCAGGAGTGGGAGGCAGGCCCCTTTCCAAGCTATAAAAACCACTTTGTCAACTCAACAAGGTTTTGTAAGGCTTTTGTAGCTGCGCCACAGTGAGCCTAGGGCACAAAGAACAGAGAGGAAGAGAGCCCTGCTCAACAAACAAGAGATTTCATACACACTGCCAGTCAGGCCTCCCACCCAGCCCAATCGATTGTCCTTCATTCACATTACTATTAACATAAATCATTATTATTGAGTGATGGCTCAACTTTGTGTATCCTCTGCCATATTATATCTTCAGTATAAGTAGATGTGGGGGATTTTTTGTTTTTATTCTAGAGAGAGAAAGAGAGCAGGGGAGAGGGGCAGAGAGAGAGAATCCTAAGCAGGCTCCGATGCCCAGCGAGGAGCCCGACATGGGGCTTGATCCCACGTCCCCGGGATCATGACCTGAGCCAAAATCAAGAGTCGGACGCTCAAGCAACTGAGCCACCCAGGCCAGGCGCTCCAGGAGACGCTCTAACCCCCATTTTACAATCGGCAAAACTGAGGCCAGAGAGATTAATTAACATTCTCAAGGTCACGGAATTTAGAAGCAAAACTAGGGATCCAAATTGTTCTGATGCCAGAGCCCTGCCTCCTTTAAAAAGGAATGTAACCCGCGAAAGATGCAACCAGCCCAAGCTGTTGGTAATTGGGCCTCTCCCAAAGCAGCTCTCTCTCCCCAGCTCCCTGCCTCCTGGACTTCGTTCAGAAACATAATGTATTTCTCACTTTGGAAGTCACCGAGTGTGTTGGGAACGGCTCATGGTCCCTCTCGTGTCTTAAAGCCAAGCAAGTCCAATCCAAATTCTTTATATTCCTGGTCTCTAGACCTTGGTGGGCCAAACCCAGTTGGCTGGGCTTGGGTCCAGATTCTGTTCTCCCAATTCTCACACCTGGCACTGTCCCACGAAGACCAAGCCCGGGATGCCTTTTTGGAGATGAGCCTATACAAAGCCCGGTGCCGCACTCCACTTCTCCCCAACCTCCCGACCCACGATGGACCTCGCATTGGCTTTCCCCAAGTAGCCCAAGCCCCCAACAGCAACCCTGCAGCTCTCACCCCGCTCCCCACTGCTCATCTTGTGTCTTGGCCAGTTCTCAGCCTATAACTCTTTCCAAACTCGCCAGTATAAAATAATCATGTACGTGAAGTAAAACAGGAGTCTCGTATACACACTTAATAACTCTTGCGTACTGTACAAGAGAGAATTCCATTTTACAACCCCCAGAGCCTTCCAATGGCTCTCATTTAGCTCCACATTCCTGGTGTGAGATCGAAAACTTCTCTCTCTCTCTCTCTCTCTGCCCCAGCCTGTTGCTGCCTTTTGAAACTGTTGTGTCTCCAGATTCCTTGGGACCATTTCATCTCCATTTCTGCTTCTAATTGGGGGATTTAAGCACTGCTGTTGAGCCCTAGAGCTAAATGTCAGGGTTTCACTTAAAATCCCACATTTGGGGAACTGAGCACGTCATACTGGGGAAAGTTCAAGTGTGAGCATGTCAAAGTAAATGGAGTTAAGTGGATCAGTTAATCCTTCCAGCCAGGAGCTCAATCGCAAGGTGAGAAGGTGGGTCCCCACCCCTGGTTTCTGAGAAGTGCCCTGCGCGAGGTTGGCCACGTCATGGGTCCTTCATGGGCCTCTTCCTTCTGTAATAGACGCCTCGCGAGGAAGTTAACCAGCAATATTTATCACCTGATATCACATGGGATATGGTCAGACTCACCAGAATAGCAAAAACGGTATCTAGCTCTTAAAAAAAAAAAAATAGCTTTATGTTCTAAAACATGAACAAACAAGGGAACCAAAGATTATGGAGAACAGGAATGGAAGAGTGCAATTAACTCGTTATATAAATGTGCACATTCACCAGGTATCCACGGTACCGTGCTTGGCACTGGTAAGGTGCTGTGAATATTTTCGATTTCATTTCGCCCCCTAGCTTGCTGTCCTCTGGCCACACTGCTTTGCTTTACCTTCTCTGAGTGCGCCAATTATGTTCCCGCCTCAATGTCTTTGCGCTTGAGGATGCCCTCCTTTTTGGTCTTCAGATGTCGTCTGGGTCTGAACTCCAGGGGCTCCTTCCGGTACAGGTCTTTCTATACACACCGCTAACCTCCTGTTAGCGCCCTCACTCTGATCTCACCATTATACCACCCTCACATCGTGTGTGTCTTTGGGAAAGCATGCTTGTTACGTGACTGCCCACTGGTTTACTAACCAGTATCCACCTGTCCCGCCAACTGCCAGCTCCTTGAGGTCAGAGACCTTATCTACCAGACTTCCCTGTATCTTCAAGATCTAGAAGAGTGTCTGGCCCTAGACACATTCAATAAATACAGACAAACGAGTGAATCTATAATCAAATGAGTTTTAGAGGCACACTTTTTCCTAAAACACATCTAGCTAAATCTGTCAAGCCCATCCTTGATCGTTCCCTTCGGTTATATTAACATCCCCCAGGAATCCAATTCCTTCTGGAATAGTGTATTTCAAGTGTACGATAAACACCTAACTCTTAATTCAGAAGAAATCCTAAAGTATAAAGCGGTTACCATGATGGCGAGGATGCGCTGGTTGAGATAAGGGTTGGGGGTCCAGAGCTCCACCAATACAACCCTCCCACCAATTCCACCCTAAGACATCTTCGTGGAGCCAATTTTGCTATTTGGGTTTGAAGGAAACTTTCCTTTCCTTCAGCAAAATGCTGTTACGTATACCGTGGACAAAAAGGGGGCTTCAGTGGTCAAGCAAGTTTGGGAAACATGTACTTATTTTTAACAAATATGTATTAAGTGGACACTACATCCCATTTGTGCTACATCCCAAATTGTGCTAGTTGCTGGGTTACAATCGAGAAAAAGGGAGGTATAATTCCTGTACTCACAGACCTCATAATCTGGGGATTAAAGACAATTCTCCTGGGTTTAAAAACACAAATTGGATTCTTTCTTCATGGATCATATGGTGCATTCCCTCTCAGATACCCTGGGACAATCCGGATATGCGTTGTGCCCAAAGTTCCCGAGCACATCACGGGTCTAATGTTCCACAAAGCAGGCTTTGGGAAATGTTTGTCAATACCAACTGCTTGAGCAACACCAGAGAATGACCTTGATAGCATTACCCATTTTCAAAGCAATTCCAACACACAAAAAAAGTATATAATGCTGGATGACTCAACCCATTTGATCTCTGATGATTCATAAACCTTTTTAAAAACTTCTATGTCTTAGATCATCCTCTGGACATGGGCTGTCCACGTACTTAGAGCAAGTGGACAGAGCCATTAAAAAAGCCTGTTATCTGGCTAGTCAGCAACGGAAGTGTCCTGTTGTGCACTCAACGTCCGTTTTTAGCTTTGTCGCTTCTTACAGGAAAATGAACTTCTCAGTGTAGAAATGTCTACACAGAGACTTCAGCCGTAAAATACACACCCTCCCCGCACATCAATCAGGCAGAAAAACCCAATAGAAAAAAAAAAAAAGAGTCCCTTTCTCTCATCCCAGCCTGGGGACATAATTAGCTGTTCCTTTCTATATATTTCCAGAACACTACGTATAACCATCTATAGCATTTATCACAGTACTTATGATTCATGACAACCACGCAGGGTTCCCTGTTTTGTGCCAGGAACTTTGCAAAACATTTTCCATATAGGACTGCTTCTTTGCCCAACACTCATAGGCGGGAGTTACTATCAACACTCCTGTTTCAAAGATGCGAAAACTGAGCCTCATAAAAGCTCAAATTGCTTGCCCAAAAGAACATGATGAGTGAACGGAAGGCGAGGATTTAAATCCAAGACTATCGGATTCCCACGTCTAACCTTTCTCCTCCACATTTCCCAACTAGTGGCTCAAGGATCCATCACCTCCAGTTTGGGTCTTCAGTTTCTTGAGTGACAACTTTGGGATTCATGGAGCGCCGAACACGGCTCGTGGTGCCTAGTGAGAGAGAGCTCAGCAAAGCCCAACTGAATGAACTGTGAGAGGCATCGGAGTACAAGGGAAAGAGCTTTGGGCTGGAAAGCCAGAAAACCAGATCCTTCTCTAGGTTCTGTAACTAATCCACTGGGTGACCTTGAGCGAGCCCCTTCCTCCTGTCTGGACCTTTGTCTTCCCACCTATCAAATGAGAAGACTGGAAGAGACGACTCCTAATACAATCCTTGCCTCTGAGGCCAAGTGACCGACGGCAGAAGCGGGTGTCACACAATTCGAAACAATGCGGGGATTCTCAAGAGGATAGAGATGATGCCATCTGTGCCCGACACCCTCAGTGCTCGGCAGTGCCTGGCATAAGTAGATGCTCAGTTAGGGCCCACCGAATGCAAGAGCAGGTGCCGACGCCCACTGCGAGCTCTGCTGAGGATGAACTATAAACGCCGCGCACACCTCAAGTTCCAGAAAGAAGCACAAGCCGTTTCTTTGTAAGGGAACATGGATCCACTAGAGAACTGCAGTGCTGACCTAACCCTTCAAGAATGAACGTCGCTGGAGTCCAGCCAATGGGGGCAGGCGGAAGCTGGGGTTGGGAAGCCTCCGGGCCCCCCCTTCCCCTCCCCGCCCCACTCATGAACTTGCAATTCCCGGGTCAGATCTTTCATCACGTCAGAGCACGGAGCCTCTGGAAAACATAAACGAGAGAAGTCCAAGTCTAGTGCTGCGAGGCCTTGCCCCATATCTCACCCGCCTCGAAACATAGGAAGAAGCCATCAGGAAGCCAAGAGGCGTGACATTCTAGCAACCCCTTTGCGGGAAATAAATAAATAAATAAATGGACCGATCCAAGATGTAATCGTTTTAGTTATGAAAACATGTTTTCCTTGCTTTCTGACCCTCTCGCATTTTGGGGTTTGGGGAGTTGACTAAGTTGCCTGGTGTCCAAGAGCACTTGGAAGTTCATCACCTTGACCTTCTTGGCTGTTAAAGCTTAACACTGGTTGCTGCAAAGTACTTTGGCTTCAAAAAAAGAAAAGAAACAAAAAAAGAAAAGAAAGAGATCAACCTGGTTTGTTTTGTTTTGTTTTGTTTTTTTGCAAACACGCTCATCATTGAGCTCATACTTTGGGACTACGTGCAGGGTTTTCTCAGATAGCCTGTAGATTCCCAAACAAATAGCCTGAGTTTTCTTTTTCCTGTGGACTCTGTGGAATTCACCTGAAAATCTGGTGATTATTTATGTTCTAGCATACTTGCAGTCAAGCCACCCAGGGCTTTATATCCACAGGAAAACTGACAAATCCAATCAACTCTCCAAGTGCAGTTCTGTAAAGTCTTATTCATTTGGATGCCATCAGTTCAGAATTTGGGGATAATTCAGACAGTCTGGATGGAAGTTTCCTTTTGCACAGCTCGACCAAAAAGAGAGTTTCTTAACAAATTGATAATGCAAAGCAGACTGTTGGAGCTGCGAAGAAACCGTCTTCGAGTTCTTCAGAATAGTATTCACTGACAGGCGATCAACGATTAATTACGAATTATTTTTATCGAATAATTAACATGGATCCCAGGCAGCTCACCATGCAGGGGGAAGAGTACAGGACAGAGGCAAAAATATATGGGCTTTCAACCCATTGGGCAGGGGTTCAAGTTCTAGCTGTGCTACTCACGAGCTTAAGTTACCGTACAAAAGCTACTTTACATCTCGGAGCCTTAATTCTGACAGATGGAAAAGGCTGCAGGATGGACCTAAGAACCGGAAATCACAGAGGTAGAGACAGAGTTTCCAAAACTGCTCAGAAGGATTGTAAGTCCACAAGATGTTAACACACATTGCATGAAAATGGGACCCATGGTTGAATACGTGTGCGATAAACTAGGCCAAACAAAAGTGAATAGGTTTGCTTGCTTTTTTGCTTTATTTCCAGGCCTTTTCAGAGCCTTTTTTTTTTTTCAACGTTTATTTATTTTTGGGACAGAGAGAGACAGAGCATGAACGGGGGAGGGGCAGAGAGAGAGGGAGACACAGAATCGGAAACAGGCTCCAGGCTCTGAGCCATCAGCCCAGAGCCTGACGCGGGGCTCAAACTCCCGGACCGCGAGATCGTGACCTGGCTGAAGTCGGACGCTTAACCGACTGCGCCACCCAGGCGCCCCCAGAGCCTTTACTTTAAGTTGTGAGTTCGCAAAAGGGAGGTGGACCAAGCAGTTTTTCCCAAATTTCTTTCACCAGGAATACCTTTCTGATAGAACACTTTTTGACCTCGTATAGAACTCTCTCTGAACACAGCATGCAAAATGAGGGCCTAGGATCTGTGGTTTGAGCTGTGTCTCCACTAGGGGTATTGAGCCCTTATGGAGGCGTCCACACTCTATCCCCAAATCCTCTTGGGACCAAGGCCAAATCTAGAGACAGAGTCCGGGACCAAGAAACTGGATTTTTGGCCACAAAGCCGTAGTTTCACAGACTCCTCACAAATCATCCCAGAAAAAGTAACTTGTGGGAGTTTCTCGGATGTACTTAGAAGCCATTATCTATGGATGTTAGGGTCATCGGGGGTCATTGCCTCGAGGCCCTAAAAGTTTCAGAAGATTGAAGAAGGGAACTAGGAAGAGAAAGCATGGCAGAGAAACAAGGAATCTAATTCCTGGCACATGGTAAGGGCATTAAATAAAGAAGTATTTGTAACATCATTAAAATAATGAAAGAACAGAAACCACACAGAATAAATTAGGGTCTTGTGATCAGTGTTTCTTCTGGGGAACTATGGGAAATACAGGAGTCATTATCCCAAATACAGGGTCAAAGAGAAGGACATCCGCAAGGGATTGGGGGTGGGTTAAAGTGTGAATCCAAAGCACGTCAAGATTAGTCCCTATGCTAATAAGACCGAAAACGCCATTAGCGAGATAGGGTTCTAGCCCTCATGATGAACTTTACATCAGAGCATCTTGCTGAGAATTAGACGAAAATTTCAGAGAGGAAGGCGTCATTCATGCCCGTCTTCATTTATTCATGCATCCAAGCCTCGCAGGTGTTCAACACGTGGCAGTTGCTGGGAGACTGTGGTGACAAGGATGACCAAGTCCCTTCCCTCAGGGAGCTTACCTTCTAATAGGGGAGGATGGCGGAGGCAATGGTGCTTAGCAGACTTCCGTGTGCGCTTCCGTGTTTCCCAGCCACCCTTGCGATTAGGTTGGGCTCACATGACTCGGTTCTACTCCATGGGAACATGGGCCAAAATGGCCGGCTTTTGGAGGCCACATGCTCCCGTGGATGAGCAAGAAGATGGAGAAGGGCTTCCCATACACAGAGGACTGCGACATGAAAGAGAAATAAAAGTTTATGGAGCGAGGCACGGAGTTTCGGGGGTTTTCTCTTGTGGCAACCAGAAGCAGTTGTTCTGACTCGTAGGGAGAAACCGACAACAAGGACATAAATATATGAAGCCAGGAAGAAAAGGAAAGTAGGGAGGGGGTGGAGAGAAGGAGAGGAAGGCTGTGGCAGTCAAAATCTCCACAGGATGGGGCGCCTGGGTGGCGCAGTCGGTTAAGCGTCCGACTTCAGCCAGGTCACGATCTCGCGGTCCGTGAGTTCGAGCCCCGCGTCAGGCTCTGGGCTGATGGCTCAGAGCCTGGAGCCTGTTTCCGATTCTGTGTCTCCCTCTCTCTCTGCCCCTCCCCCGTTCATGCTCTGTCTCTCTCTGTCCCAAAAATAAATAAAAACGTTGAAAAAAAAATTAAAAAAAAAAAATCTCCACAGGAAATGGCACCCTTGAAATATGACTAGGTGAAGAAGATTTACTTACAAAGAGACTATTTACAAAGGCTTGTATGGTTGGGAACCATAAAGAATAGTACAGTAACGCAGGGCTGCAAAGAGCTGGTACCACATCTGTGCCTAGAAGGTCTCAGGGGAGGGCTGGATGGGGCCGAGGAGATCCTGTGGAGCTGGAACCCTCGAGAAGAACAGTGGTCTTCGGCTGAAGAGCACGACATCCAGGACAGGCCATCTTACCACTTTGGATCCAGGGGCTAAATAGTCTAGCCTCATTCAATTCCTTCCCTCTGACCCCAACCAGGGCCAAACCCGACAGAAGCCCGTTGGCCAAACCCAACAGAAGCCAGAAGGCAAGGGAGCCCATTGATGCTGTCCACATATATCAGATTCCAGGGGCTGAGAACAGGGTGGGAAGGGTAGATTGGGTTCTGGGGGGAAAGGGGGGAAACAGAAGATATTTGCGACTGAGACACTATTTTAAAAAGAAGCAGCATGAGTCCAGGCAACGGCGGTCCTGAAGAGCAAGCAGTTCATAGAAAAGAGAAATTCCTGATGCCGAAAGTTGCTAATGACCGATGCAGTGTGGCACAAAAGCCCATCATTCAAATGTGGGCAGGGACGGTGTGGTAGGAGGAAGGAATGATAGAAACAACGACACAGAGGCAGGATTTCACCCTGCAGCTTGGCGCAACTGGAGGGAACCCCATCTACCAGGGATGCAGACGGAGGGGGCCCCCCAGGTGGTTTATTGAGAAATAATTTCCGTATCGTAAAATTTACCCACTGAAAGTAAACAATTAAATACTTTTAGTGTATTTACCGTGTTGTGCAACCATCACCACAATCTAATTTTGAAAGTGCCCTCCACCCAAAAAGAAACCGAATCTCTATTTGTAGTTACTCCTTATTCCCACTGCCAGCTCCAGGCCACTGGGAGTCTACCCTCTGTCTCTATAAATTTGCCTTTTCAGGACATTCATGTAAATGGACTCACGCAACGTATGGCCTTTTGCGTCTAGCTTCTCTGACTTAACCTAGTGCCTCTGAGGTTCACCTGGGTTGTAGCATACATCCATGCCTCATGTCTTTGTTTATTACCCAAGAGCATCCCATTGCCTGGCAAAACTACGTGGCTTTTCTGTTCACCAGCTGATGGACATTTGAGTCACTTGCATTTATTGACTGCTACAAGCATTCTTGTGCAAGTTATATGTGGATGCACGTTTCATTTTCCTTGGGTAAATACATGAGCGGAATTGCTGGGTCACAAGCCAAGTCCTTGTTTAACTTTCTGAGAACCTGCGGAACTGTTTCCCAAAGTGGCTGAGCCATCGATTCCTTTTCCTAAGGAATTTATGGGCCGGACACACCTTTATCAATGTCCACAGCTGATTGGGCCAAAGGGGAGTACATGACCCCAATGGAACCAATCAGTGTTTCCTTCTCGAGATCTCAGTATTGGGGCCATGTCTGGCCATTACACAAGGAAACAGAAGAGTCAGAGAAAAGAGAACAAGTTGATATACAGAGAGAGAGAAACCAAGGTGAGAAGCCACGTGAATCAGAAGAGATGGACGAAGTCATCTTGGGTCCTGAGTTTCGGAGACCCTGGTTCCAAGACCTTGTGACATCTGGCACAGCCCTTGCTACATTCCACATCCTTCAATGGCCTCCAAAACATGACCTTTTCTTTGCATGATTTATGGTAAACCTTACTCCCAAAAACTAAAAATTCCTTGGCTAACTCAACACACTGTGAATGGAGCAATGAATGGATAGGGGAATGGAACAGCCTTATCTCTTAAACCAAAGCAAAAAAAGAAAAAGAAAAGCATTTATATGGCACTTCAAGCAGCCTTCAAGCAGCACACAGTAGGGTCATAAAGTTTTAGCAAACTGAAACAGAGGGGACAGAGAAGAACATTGAGTAGAAGATTAGAGTTTTGTTTTGTTTTGTTTTAATAAAAAGCCTCTTTAAAACTGTTGTTCAACGGGTGCCTGGGTGGCTCAGTCAGTTAAGGTCCGACTTCGGCTCAGGTCACGATCTCACAGTTTGTGGGTTCGGAGCCCCGCGTCGGGCTCTGTGCTGACAGCTCAGAGCCTGGACTCTGCTTCGGATTCTGTGTCTCCCTCTCTCTCTGCCCCACTCCCGCTGGCACTCTGTTTCTCCCTCTCTCTCAAAAATAAATAAACATTAAAAATTTTTGTTAAGTGTTGTTCAAGTAGGTCATTATACAATTTAATTTTAAAAAATAATAGTAATGTAGTGAAAACTGCCAAGATTATGGACTTAGGGCTCATAATGGTGCTGAAAGAGCGTGAAAGAAAAGATACCCCTTAAGTACTAACCATTATAATTATATGCTACTTTAAAGAACCACAGTCAATTCTCCTGCTGACTAATCTTGATTATCTGTCAAGAACTGGAGACGGGGAAGGTCGTTAAGAGCGTTGGGCGGATTGGCTAATTTCTGGGGCCCGGCTTGCAGCGTTCTTTCCTCCCACCTCCCCACCCCCCGACATCCCGGAGCCTGTCCCTGTGACAACAAGGACTTCATCACAAATCTTACAAATCTTGGCTCTCCCTAACCTTGCCTCAGAGGGAAAGGGCAAACAACAAAAGGAGAATGCATTCTCTCTCTCCAGGAGAATAACAAGTGAAAGATCATAGGGAAGGAAATCCTTCATTAAAGGATCAACAGGTTTCTTGTGATTTGGGTTTTTCCTCGCCCGATTAGGATGTGGACAGTGTCGGGGGCTCCTGAACCGTTGCATCCACACCCCCCTAGAGCAGTGCAGGGCACTCAGTAGGCATTCCATTACTATTGGCCAGATGAATGAATGAATGAATGAATGAAGTCAAGTGGAGGATCCTTGACTTCCATATCTCCAGGTGGATGTCAGCTCTGAGATCTTGGCTGGAGATGGAACATAAGAAAAATATCTTGGGTCAGAAACTATGGGCTCTCTGACGAAGCGGGCAACAGCTAGGGAAGCCTCCCACGTCAGACGGAAGCTTCCGGCAGGAGTGGTGAAGCCCAGAAGTGGGGAGCACACTTCATTCAGGTTGTGCAGAGATCTTCCTTCGTTCTTCCACTGGCTGTGAAATGAGGGCCTGGTGTAGAAGAGCAGAGGTGAGTAAAAAGAGGTATCTGTTCATCAGCAGAAAGGACGGACTATAAAATGGTCTTTGGTCAGACTTGGCCATGCGGGCTCGTGCATATGCTGCAGTAATTCACGACAGTGTAGCCCAGCTGTGTCCAAGGCAGGCCACATCTGTCATTTTCAAAGTTCCAGTAGCCCCATGGGGTGGCTGGGTGGCTCAGTCGGTTACAGCAGTCAGTTCAGCATCGCTCTTGGTTTCGGCTCAGGTCGTGATCTCACGGTTTCATGGGTTTGAACCCCACTGTCAGTGCAGAGCCTGCTTGGGAGTCTCTGTCTCCCTCTCTCTCTCTGCCCATCCTCCACTCACCCTCTCTCAGTCTCTCTCAAAAGAAATAAACTTAAAAAATAACTTAAAAATTTTTTAAATAATGGGAATGCAAGCTGGTGCAGCCACTCTGGAAAACAGTATGGAGTTTCCTCAAAAAACTAAAACCAGAACTACCCTTCAACCCAGCAATTGCACTATGAGGTATTTATCCAAGGGATACAGGTGTGCTGTTTCGAAGGGACACGTGCACCCCCATGTTTATAGTAGCACTATCGACAATAGCCAAAGGATGGAAAGAGCCCGAATGTCCATCGATGGATGAATGGATAAAGAAGATGTGGTATGTATATACAAAGAAGTATTACTCGGCAATCAAAAAGAATGAAATCTTGCCATTTGCAACTGCGTGGATGGAACTGGAAGGTAATAAGCTGAGTGAAATTAGTCAGTCAGAGAAAGACAAAAATCATATGACTTCACTCATAGGAGGACTTTAAGAGACAAAACAGATGAACATAAAGGAAGGGAAACAAAAATCATATAAAAACAGGGAGGGGGACAAAACAGAAGAGACTCATAAATATGGAGGACAAACTGAGGGTTACTGGAGAGGCTGTGGGAGGGGGGATGGGCTAAATGGGGAAGGGGCTCTAAGGAAGCTACTCCTGAAATCATTGTTGCACTATATGCTAACTAATTTGGATGTAAATTTTAAAAAAATTAAAAATAAAATTTAAAAAATGTTTAATGATAAAAATAAAACAATAAAAAAGGAAAAATTGGTGAAGTTAATTTTTTTATTTTTATTTTTTTTTTATTTTTGGGACAGAGAGAGACAGAGCATGAGCGGGGGAGGGGCAGAGAGAGAGGGAGACACAGAATTAGAAACAGGCTCCAGGCTCTGAGCCATCAGCCCAGAGCCTGACGCGGGGCTCGAACTCACGGACCGCGAGATCGTGACCTGGCTGAAGTCGGACGCTTAACCGACTGCGCCACCCAGGCGCCCCGGTGAAGTTAATTTTAATAAATCTTTAACCTAATGTATTTAAAATACCATTTCATCACGTGATCAGCATAAACATAATGAGCTAGTTTATATTCTTTCCTCAGCCTTAAGCCTTCACAAGGATGTGTATTTTAAAACTAACAGGGCACCTGATTTCGATGCTAACTTTGCATCGAAACGTTCTTGATCTTTATTTGGAATTCATAAATTTACAGGTGAAAGGGGTAGCTTCGCCAGCGAAAGTTGTTCCGAACGTACCGCAAAACCTTCCAGTTGCCGGATTTTGTCGGTTTTTAGTGTGAATTCAATCAACATGAAGTAAAATCGAAAACTCAGTTCTTTCACTAGCCACTCTTCAGGCGCTGGGTAGTTTCACAGGCTGGGGGCTACCATATTGGATGGCACAGACATAGAACATTTCCAACACTCCAGAAAGTTCTGTTGGGTGAAGTGTTACTCTCAGCGTTCTAAGAGATTAACAAATGTAGAGGACAAGCATGTGTTTTTGCCCTTTCTTGTATCCCATAGAGCCAGGATTAATACACGAGCGATGTCAGGAAACGATTGTCGGAAAAATGAATGAACGGTGGTGTGTCGCATCATAGAGGTTGGCGGCTTTTTTTTTTTTTCAACATTTATTTATTTTTGGGACAGAGAGAGACAGAGCATGAACGGGGGGAGGGGCAGAGAGAGAGGGAGACACAGAATCGGAAACAGGCTCCAGGCTCTGAGCCATCAGCCCAGAGCCTGACGCGGGGCTCGAACTCACTGACCGCGAGATCGTGACCTGGCTGAAGTCGGACGCTTAACCGACTGCGCCACCCAGGCGCCCCCGAGGTTGGCGGCTTTAAAGAAAATTTCACAGGAGAAGGGACATTTGTGATAGGTCTTCACAGGTGAATAGCAGTCGTTCAGGCAAATAAGGTAAAGACGGAGGAAGAGCCTGGAACCTAGAGCCTGGGTTATAAATGGATCTAATATGTTAACGGCATGATGTTTTGTTCACTTGTTTTGCAAAACCAAGGTGGAATCCAACTGTTTCTGTGCTACTTTCTAGCTGTGCATCCTTGGGAAAATCACGTAACCTCTCTTAGCCTTGGTTTCCTCATCTGTAACATGGCAGTACTGATTTCAACAGGTTGATCCGAGGACTAATGAGATGCAGTGTATACCACAGTGCCTGGTAAATAATAAATATGTTAAGTGTCGGTCATTCCTGTGTCCAGTGTTTGGTAAGAAGTGGACTGTGGCCGGCCGCGGGGCGCTAGATGTCTGTTCTGACATCTCTCCTCTTCCTCAATGTCAGCACCCTCACTTTTAACAGGGGGGTTACGTCCCAGCTAAAAGCCACTTCTCTCCGGCTTCTTACAGCCAAGAGAAGCCGTGGGACTAAGTTTAGATCAATAAAGTTTCGACAGAAGGGCTGTGTGTTATTTCCAGGAAATTCCCTTAGAGGGAAGGGGGTTTCTCTTCTGCCTTCCTCTCCCTCGCTGTTCTCCCGAACGCAAGTGATGTGCTAAGTAAGATTCACAGAGCAGGGAATTAGACGGCACCTGGGTTCCAGACGAGCGAGCAACTCAAAGTCAGAGGAGCGGTAGGTGGGGTTTCTAGTCATTTCTGACCTCAGGACCTTGTTGGTCAAGGACCACCTCTTGGGAGTAGTGCTCTACCGTGGAGCAAAGTTTGGGGACCCCCCTTTAGGTGACCCAGAGTGGAGAGTGAGATGGTTACTGGCTGAGATTCAGGTGCACAGCAAAGACCATCTGTACGGATGGGTGATGTTCCCCATACTTTGGGATCATCGGAGGGATGCTACCAGTTCCCACCCACCTAATGTGGAGATTCTGAAGAGGCTTTCCAGGCCCAGCAGCAACTTCTCGAGGGGCTACTCTCGTGGACAGGAACGATGCTGGGCCACTCTGGTTCTCCAGGAAGCATGGCCTGTCCAAGTCTTGGGCAATATTAGCCAAGGAAGCACTGATTTTCCAAGTCTTGGGCAATTGTTTCTCTGTTTTGACTTTTGTACTCTTCCCAAGTTGCGGACATCCGTGGAGTGTTTTCTCGGTTGCAAATACAGACCCCGTTTAGTTTGCTTGTGTGTGTTTTGCTCCATCTAGGAGACCCACCAAAGAGAACAAACGTCATCTAGAGGAAAGAGAAGCTTCTCCGACAGAAAATACAATGAGAGGAAAATAAAATATATCAGGGGTGACGTGGCACCTACAGGGACGTGCTCTGTACATCACCAGAGGCCACGTGTGCGTGACTGGGTGGTAGGAATTCATGGAACACGGAGAAAGAGCACAGAGTACAATCAGACCGAGCTACGCTAAACTCCTGGCTCTGCTCTCATTAGCTGTGTGACCTTAAGCGAGTTACTTCACCTTTCTGAGACTCGGTGGCCTTTTCTGCAAATTAGGAAGTGTGTGGTAAATAATAATTATAGCTGGGGCACCTGAGTCGGTTAAGCGTCCGACTTCGGCTCAGGTCATGATCTTGCGATTCTTGAGTTCGAGCCCCGAGTGGGGCTCTGTGCTGACAGCCCGGAGCCTGGAGCCTGTTTCCGATTCTGTGTCTCCCTCTCTCTCTGCCCCTCCCCCACTTGCACTCTGTGTGTGTGTGTGTGTGTGTGTGTGTGTGTGTCTCAAAAATAAACATTAAAAATAATAATCATTATTATTATCAGTATAGCTTATGTGTGTTGAATGTTTACCATGTGCCATTAGCTCACTTAATTCTCAAGACAAATCTTTGAGCTCTCATCCCCATTTTGCAGAAAATCAAGGCTCAGACATGAAACAACTCGGAGCGTCTGGGTGGTTCCACTGGTTAAGCATCTGACTCTTCGTCTGGGCTCAGGTCATGATCTCAGAGTGCGTGGGATTGAGCCCCGCATCACGCTCTGCGCTGACAGTGCGGAGCCTGCTTAGGATTCTCTCCCCCTCTCTCTGCCCCTCCCTCACGTCCTCTTTCTCCGTCTCTCTCAAAATAAATAAACATTTTTAAAAAAAGGAAAAGAGGGGCGCCTGGGTGGCGCAGTCGGTTAAGCGTCCGACTTCAGCCAGGTCACGATCTCGCGGTCCGTGAGTTCGAGCCCCGCGTCGGGCTCTGGGCTGACAGCTCAGAGCCTGGAGCCTGTTTCCAATTCTGTGTCTCCCTCTCTCTCTCTGCCCCTCCCCTGTTCATGCTCTGTCTCTCTCTGTCCCAAAAATAAATAAACGTTGAAAAAAAAAAATTTTTTTTTAAATAAATAAATAAATAAATAAAATAAATAAAAAAAGGAAAAGAAATGAAGCAACCTGTCCAGAATCACGGAGTAAATGGCAGAACCAGAAAAGGATGCCTATGTTGTCGGGGTCTGGAGAACGGGATCCTCATCGTGGGGCTACCGTAGAAAGTTGGTGTGAGAATTCAGTGAGAAGACTCGAGTCAAGTGCCACCTCCTAAGGGAAGTATTCCCCAAAAGCACACATAGCAATAATAAACAAGTGGCATTACACCAAACTGAAAAGCTTCTTCACGGGAAAAGCAACAATCAACAAAATGAACATTCATCCCTACGGAACGAAGGGAAGTACGCGCAAGCCATGTATCTGGTGAAGGCTAATATCCAAAGAATATATAAACACCTAACTAGACATGTCTCCAAGGGCGACACATGAGTGCCCCAGAGATACAGGAAAAGGCGCTCCACATCACTCATCATCAGGCAAACGCAAATCAAAACCGCAAGGGGCTATCGCCTCGCACCTGGTAGAATGGCTATTCTCAAAAGGACAAAAACTAAAAATAACGAATGCCAGCCAGGATGTGCGCCGTTGGTGGGAATGGAAATCGGTGTAGCCAGGGTGGAAAACAGTATGGGGCTTCCTCAGATAATGAAAAATAGAACCACCAGACGCTCCCCAAATTCCACATCCGGGTATTTCACAGGATCTCTAAGAGCTATCTGCCCGCCCATACTCAGCGCAGCACTAGTCACGGTGGCCAAGATACGGCAGCAATCTGAATGTCCACCGATGGGTGAGTGGATAAGGAAAAGGTAGCATACGCACACAATGGGACGTCATTCGGCCTTTAAAAAAGAGGGACGTCCTGCCACTGGCCACGACTGGATGAATCTGGAAGACGTTATGCTATGCGAAGTAAGCCAGACGCAGGAAGACAAATACAATATGATATCGCATATATGAGGAATCTAGAAGAGTCAAACTCAGCAACAGAGAGTGCAGTGGTGGTTACCAACGGCTCGGTAGAGAGGGAAACGGGGAGGTGTCGGTCAAAGGTACAAAGTTTCAGTGAAGCAACATGAATAAATCCGAGACGCGTACGGCACGTTGTCTATAGTCAACAATGCTGTACCACAGGCTTCAAAGTTTGCCGAAGGTAAATCTTGTGTTCGGACATTATTATCCTATCAGGAATGAATGAATGAGTGAGGCAGGGGGAGGGGACTTTTATAGTGATGGGTAGGCTTATGGTACATATACAGGGATGATTTGACAGGTGTATGCTGATCTCATTTCGTCAAGTCGTATATACTATAAACGTACAACTTTTTGTGTATCAGTCACCTCAATAAAGTTGTTTGAAAGGAAAAAGATTCCAACCAGTTACACCCCAGTAAAAAGTGCTAGCTCTCAGGGTATAACATACTCCACTAAAACACATTCATGGATATACGAGTAGATTCATTAAAACGCACGCACACACACACACACACACACACACACACACACACAAACGTCCTCCTCCACAGCTACAGGAAAAACAAAGGTGAGCAGCAAGGAATTTTCAGATAATGAGAGCTTACCACTACAATGAAGCCATTGATAAGCAACGCCGAAAGGTCCAAGGAGGGGAGAGATTTGATGGAAATGTGATAGATGTGGGAAAAGGCCAATAAAGCCTCCATTCTTCCTGAGACCTTGGCCACCGAGGCATCAGGATGTGACCTGGGAACATCAGCTCCCAGTGGGCCACGAGGTCAGGACGGTCAGAAATACCCATGGGCCAAACTAACAGATACACGGAGAACCTGCCACATGAGACCGTGACGACGAACAATTGTCAAGTGTCAATGAGACGTATGGAGTTGAGCTTTGGAATCTATCGATCCCTCTTATTCCAGGTTCCCAGAAGGCATTTCCACCTGCAGCCACGTGGGTGCAACACCATTTACTCAACCACCATGTCAGGTTCCAACTTACGGGCTGTAGGGAGCAGGCACGTGATCATCCCCACAGTGGGACTTAGAATAGAAATGCAGCCCGGGTGGCTTAGTATGTTAAGCACCCAACTCTTGATTTCAGCTCAGGTCATGATCTCACGGTTCTTGGGATCAAACCCCACATCAGGCTCTGTGCTGACAGCACAGAGCCTGCTTGGGATTCTCTGTCTCCCTCTCTCTCTGCCCCTCCACTGCGCTCTCTCTCTCTCTCTCTCAATAAATAAACTTAAAAAAAAAAATACAAATGGAGACCGTGTCAAATCCATTTGTCAGAATTCAAAAAAACAATGAAATGAAGGTAGATTGTAAAGTATATGAATGATGAAATATCATCTACACACGAACACTATGAAAAACAAAAAAGCATCTAACCAAAGTTCTGACTATTTGGAACCTTCGATGAACTAGAATTCCTTTCTTCTTCTTCTGGGGGGGAAAAATGGATCCAAAAAATAAATGAAGCTGGATTCAGAAATTTAGTCAAGGGGCACCTGGATGGCTCAGTCGGTTAAGCATCCGACTTTGATTCAGGTCATGATCTCACGGTCTGTGAGTTCAAGCCCCGCATTGAGATCCGTGCTCACAGCTCAGAGCCTGGAGCCTGCTTCGGATTCTGTGTCTCCCTCTCTCTCTGCTCCTCCCCTGCTCACACTCTGTCTCCCTCTCTCTCTCTCTCTCAAAAATAAATAAACATTAGAAAAATCTTTTTCCAAGGTCTTTTTTTAAATATGAAATTGATTGTCAAGTTGGTTTCCATACAATACCCAGCGCTCCTCCCAACAGGTGCCCTCCTCAAGGCCCATCAGCCCCCCTCCCCGCCCTCCCACCCCCATCAACCCTCAGATTATTCTCAGTTTTTAAGAGTCTCTTATGGTTAGCCTCCCTCCCTCTCTAACCTGTTTTTTTTTTTCTTCCCCTCCCCCATGGTCTTCTGTTAAGTTTCTCAGGATCCACATAAGAGTGAAAACATATGGTATCTGTCGTTCTCTGTATGACTTATTTCGCTTAGCATAACACTCTCCAGTTCCATCCACGTTGCTACAAAAGGCCAGATTTCATTCTTTCTCATTGCCGTGCAGTATTCCATTGTGTATATAAACCACAATGTCTTTATCCATTCGTCAGTTGATGGACATTTGGGCTCTTTCCATAATTTGGCTATTGTTGAAAGTGTTGCTGTAAACATCGGGGTACAAGTGCCCCAATGCATCAGCACTCCTGTGTCCCTTAGGTAAATTCCTAGCAGTGCCATTGCTGGATCATAGGGTAGGTCTATTTTTAATTTTTTGAGGACCCTCCACCCTGTTTTCCAGAGCGGCTGCACCAGTTTGCATTCCCACCAGCAGTGCAAGAGGGTTCCCGTTTCTCCACATCCTCGCCAGCATCTATAGTCTCCTGACTTGTTCATTTTAGCCACTCTGACCAGCGTGAGGTGGTATCTGAGTGTGGTTTTGACTGGTTTTTCCCTGATGAGGAGCGATGCTGAGCATCTTTTCATGTGCCTGTTGGAAATTTTTTTTTAAAAAAGGAAAGAAACTGAGGGACGCCTGGGTGGCTCAGTCAGTTGAGCGTCCGACTTCAGCTCAGGTCATGATCTCACGGTCCGTGCGCTCAGGCCCTGCATCGGGCTCTGTGCTGCCAGCTCAGAGACTGGAGCCTGCTTCGGATTCTGTGTCTCCCTCTCTCCTTGCCCCTCCCCTACTCGCAGTCTCTCTCTCTCTCTCTCTCTCTCTCTCTCTCTCTCTCTCTGCCTCTCAAAAATAAAGAAAACTATTTATTTAATAAATGAAAGAAAGAAAGAAAGAAAGAAAGAAAGAAAGAAAGAAAGAAAGAAATTGAGTCAAAAGGAGAGCTCAGAGCACGTTCGACTTAACTCCCAGTGCCTTCGGTAACATTTGCATCTACATTCACTGGACTGTGCGTCCCATGTAGACAGAGGCCACATTTTTCCATCCACTGCTGCAGCCTTAATACCCAGCCAAGTGCATAGCACACGGTAGGAGGGTGGCAAGTATTCACTGAATCAAGGCGGACACCCCCTCCCCGGCCAGGTATCTCCTAGATATTGAATCATCGAAGAAAGACTTCAGTTGTCATCATCACTGGCCAAGGTAAGGAGGGAGACAAGTTTCAAAAGGTTTTCAGAAATGAGTTGCAGTATATTAAAGATGGTCGCAAATTCTTGCTACCCCTCCCACCGAGAGATAAAATCTCACTCCCTTCCTTGGAATGTGTACCAAGTCTCGTGAACTTTTTGACCAATGTGGTAGGGCACTAAGAACATTCTCAAGCTTCTGAGGCTAGGTCATAGGCCACCTGTTACCTGCTTTCTTTGATCCTTCAGATGCCATAAGGAAGTTCAAGTATGCTGGGGTTTCTGTGCTAGAGAGACGCCTCTTGTAGGCAGTCTGGTAATGGTCCGAGCTGAGCCAGCCCTCCCGCCAGGCCCTCCAAGGCACCGAGAAGTGAGTAAAACCATTCTGGACCCCGTAGACAAGGGGTCAGAACACTTTCTCTGTAAAATGCCAGGTAATAAGCGTGTGTGGCCTTGCAGCCAATAGGGTCTCTGCCACAACTAATCAACACTGTTGCTATAGCATGAAAACAACCACAGACCGGTATGCCCCAAAAATGGGGATGGCCGTGTTCCCATAAAACCTTATTTACAAAAACAGGTGCCAGGCTGGGTGTGCCTCGTGGGCCACAGCTTTCTGACCCCTGCCCTAGACCAGCCCAAGTGACCTCTGATAATGCCGCATGAAACAGAAGAATCGCCTGGCTGAGCCCTGCCCAAATTCCTAACCGGAAAAATCATTAAAAAATAAAACGGACCTTAAGTCACTGAGTTCTGGGCACTGTGTGCCCACAGCCATAGATACGTGGCACGAAAGAATTGGAACCAGAAATAAATTGGGAGGGTGAGGGGTGGGAAGGAGGTTGGGGTCCCTCGCATTTGGGCCCCCATAAGCACTCCAGTTCCGCGCAGGAACGAAGGGGAGGAGAAAATAAAAGCATTATCGCCCAGGACTGAAGGCTGCAGCCCAGAGAGAAGCAGAGGAGGGGGCGTGGCTATAGGACATCCTCAAGGCAAGACTCCAGGGGGCACTGTTCATGCTGTCTTCCTGTGAATGGTGCCCTTGAGAGAGGTACATTCCAGCTGCCCCAGGGTTAAGAAAGAGCAGGAGGTTAAGAAAGAGACTTGGGGGCAGACGGACCCGGGTTTGCACCCTGGCTCCACCCCTCACCCACGGCAGATGGTGAGCAAGCTTCTAACCTCTCTGAAGCTCGCATGCCTCACTTTTAATAGAACTCAGCTCCTAGGGACATGTGAAGATTAAATAGGGCTACATAAGGAAAACTCCGGCACATAATAAGTCTTCAAGAAATAGAGGTTTAATAGATATGTGTATATATGTGTGTGTACATACACACGCATGCATACACACACACACACACACACACACACACACACACACACATTTCTCAGTAAAGGGGAAACCTACAGGTGGAATAAAAAGAAAATGCTGAATGGAGTCGAGTGTAGCTGAAGTCCAGGGTTTTCTAGAGCATGGATCCCTAAAAGTCAGCAAGCACACTCACAAACTGTGAGGCACTTTAACACATTATCTGATGTCAGTATGTTTAAGAATCACCTTGGGGTCCTTGCTGAAATGCATTTCCCCCTCTCCTTCCCACAAAAGATTCTGATTCAGCAGATCTGGGCTGGGATCCAGGGATCCAAGTTGTTAACAAGCACCCCGGGCTTTGCTGAGCCAAAAGGTCATCTGGTCACACTTGGAGAAACGTCTTTCTGCAAACCTCATGGCACAAAGAACCAGCTCAGGATCACCCAGGCGGGTGGCGGCAGAGAAGCTGCGACACAACGTCTGCCCCACAAAGCAGGTGCGCTGGCTGTTGCTGTTGCTTTTCTGGGTCCCCAGGCCCCTAGCAAAAAAAAAAAAAAAAAAAAAACCTGGCTAGGAGTAGCCACTCTGTGACTGTGGGTTGAGAAGAACGAAGGTGAGACCTGAATAAACATTCGAGTTATAAAGGGGTTTGGGAACCTTCCAACCCAACCATCCCATTGTACAGATGGACACCCTGAGGTTCCCATAGTGGGAAACCGTGGTTCCCACCCCCACAGAGAACAAAGGTCCACATCCTCAGCTCGGCACACTCCCCTCCCTTCCGCACCCCCCACCATGTCAGACTTTGCTGGGGAAACGAGGCATGTGCTCTGGTCAGTGGTAAGCTGAAGCCCAGAGTGATCAAATCCCACCTAGTTCCCGTTACGCTATAAATCTCGGCATTATGTGAAACGTGGTGGGGAAGCAGAATCGTGAAAATCGTCGTGAAATCAGTCCTTTCTGGGTCTGGCGAAAATCGCTCTCAACCTGTCACTCTGTGATTCCATGTTACGGCCCCAAGATCAGTAACTCAAAAAAAAGAAAAAAAAAATATATATATATATATATACATATATATACATATACATATACATATACATATACATATACATATATATGTATATGGCATTGCTAATGTCCCCAGCTCCCTTTAGTGAAGGGAGCAGGTGCCAGAAGGGATAGAGGGATAACAGGAGATAACAGGATGCTGGACGTGCAAGGTGGCTGAGGCTGGCAGCACAACATGTGATCCCCGGGTCTGTTTATTTTCCCTGGACGACACTTCTTACAAACAGGGAATTAAAGATCGGAGCCTACACCCTCTAGATGTTTCTGGACAATGCCCTCAATCCATCCCTTTCTACACAAAAGGGTTGTTTTGTGGTCCAGCTATGCGCGCGCGCGCGCGCGCGCACACACACACACACACACACACACACACACACGAAGTTCATGTTATGTGTGGGACTCTCCTGTCAAGCACATATATTTGAGGCTAGCTACTGTGTAGCTCTGCTAAATGGAGAAAAGCTCTCAGCCTCCATTTTTTAACCCCTAAAATGGAAATGTATATAGGTATATATATGTATATATACCTATATACACATATACATACGTATACACACACACACACACACATATACTTTACACGGTTTTCATGAAGCGTCAGTAAGTATAAAGATTTTACCAGATTCCCAGCACACAGGGGACGCTAAATAAACTGCAGCTGCTCACAGCAGCAAATAGGGACAGAGAGCCTGGCATCAGGAAGCAGACCACTTGTGTTTATAATCATACCTCTTCCGCTTACTGGCCAGAGAACTTTGGGGAAATGACTCAGCCTCCGGGCACCTCGATTTCCTCGAATGTAAAATGCGGGCAGTAATCATAGGACCTATCTCCTAGGATAGAGAGGCTGATTCCTTTCAGGTAAAGTGCCTGGCCCGGAGTAGGTGCTCAATAAACGGTAACACGCGGCTTGGGGTTTCTGATTTAGTTCCTTTTTGAACTAGCAACCGAGGTCTACAGACTGTCCAGCAGATTTTCCACGTGGCTGGGTCGGTTCGAGAAAGCCGACGCGGGTCATTTTGCTACAGGCCCCAGAACAACCGCTGTGTGAAAAGTCAGAGGCTCAGTTCTGTCTAGAAACCAGCAACGGTGGGTTTCTTTATTCTCATTTCCCGTCAGGATGATGCCCATAACGTTTTCTGTGTAAAGGGAGTGAAGCTGGGAGCGCTTGGCAGGAGTAACTAAGACACAAAGAGCCAAGAAGCCCGCGAGAGAACTGTCTCTCTTCCCACAGAAAAGAGGAAAACCCAGAAATCTGTCCCCAGGCCGTCCTCCAAGAACGCTAAAGCTGGAAGGGACCAGGGGCTGAACAAGCCTGGTGACTTCTAAACCTGGCTTTGATTAACAGTCACCTTGGGAGGACTCTGAAAGCTACATTCGCAGCCCGGGGTTAGAGGGATGGAGGCTCTAATGCAATACGGATGGGCCTGGGAATCTGCATTTTGACATGTTTTGCCACAAGCGATTCTAACATGATTTTAACAAAAGGCTCTACGGTAGCCTTCTGGGGTCACCGATCCAGCTGAGTTGCAACCGGTGGGGAAACTGAGGCTCAAGGAAAGAAACTGATTTGTCCAAGGCCAACCGGAGGCGCGGATGGGACTCCAACCCAGGCTTCTCTACACTCTACCTTATTTTTTCCCCCCCTCAGGTTGGCTTTGTCACAGAAAATCCAGTGGTATCCTGCTGGGCCTCTAGCCATCACTTCCCCCACTTTTTCCAGAGGTGCGCCCTCACTCCCTTTCCTTTTTCTTGCCCAAGCAGCTGTTCAGAAAATCGATAAGACCACACTGGGAAACAGAAGTGGGGATTTTTGCATATTTATAGAAGCAGCCATTAAAACTATTAACAGACCATCAACACTGAGTTGGCTGGGAGCCTTTTTTCTCTCTTTTTTTTTTTTTTCTCTTTTGTGAATACTGGACTGACTTGAGTATCTCTGATTGCAGCTACTGATTTGGGCCCCGCTCTGGTATTTAACTCTGCATCGGCCGTGCAGCAGCTCCATTAAAAGGTCACTGGACCCATAATGGCTGGACACCACTCAATTCTGCCAAAATCTTTAATCTCGAAAAAGCCACAAGACCAGGGCTCTTCCCCTCACCGCGCCGCCCCCCCCCCCCCGCCCCGCCCCTTGTGCATGAAGTGACCCAGGATTTAGGAGCAAACGGGATTAATGTTTCCAACCTTTCGGGGCTATTTGGATAAGTATGCCTGATGGTCTAGATTTCTAGACTCAGGAGACAGAGAGTTTATGTGTATATTCTTTATGGGGCAGACTTTGTCATGGCCTTCATAATGGAGGTTCCGATGGCGGCAGGAAATCAGATTGTATACAGAAACGCTGAGATGGGAAGGGTATCTGGTGACAGGCATTACTCCAAGCAAGGCTGGCGGTCCAGCAGATCGGCTGAGAGGGACAACAGCTAAAAGCTTAGAGTGAGAGCATGACCTTTCTCTTGTCTGTTGGTTGACCTCCCCTGACACTTTGGTAATAACGTGACACTACAGATACTCAGTAGGCGTCTAGCAAAGTTCAACCGGTGTCTCTGTCCATCCAGCGGGGAACTTCCAATCCCTAAGACAGAAAAAGCAGAGGAAAGCTGGTCCTGACCCTCTACGGGATCACTCTCACTCAACACAAAGGCAGTTCCAGAATCTAAAGAGCAGTGGAGGACGCAAGGTTTTGGAGGGAGGGCCAGGTTGGCCAAACCCAAGTCCTGATTTGGTGGCAAAGCCAGACCCCAGTCAGAGGGCACCAGTGGCAACGGTAGACAAGACTGAAAAAAACCAAAGAGGAGCTAGGCTACAGCAGAATTCTGATTGGCCAGGCTTGGGTCATGTGACCCCTTCCGTGCCAGGGAGATTTGCATACCAAGCAGACTGACTTTCTCCCTTAGTCACCTTCTCAAGAGAGTCAGGACCAATGGAATGTATTGATAAAGAGATTAATAATGAGATGTATTATAGGGAATCGGCTCACAGAACCGGGGAGGCTGACCCATCCTCAGGGCTACAGGGTGAGTTGGCAAGCCGGAGACCCAGGAGAGCTGCCAGAGTTTAGTTGTAGTCTGAGTCCAAAGACCTAAGAACCAGAAGAGCTAAGGGTGTCATTCTTCTCGCAGGATTGGCAGCCTCAACCCCCAGGAAGAGCCCATGTTTCAATTTGGGTCCAAAGGCAGGAAAAAAAGCTGATGCAGCGGTCAGGCAAAAAGAATTCTCTCTTTTTTTTTTTTAATGTTTTATTTTTATGTATTTATTTATTTATTTGAGAGAGAGAAAGAGAAAGCACACAAGCAGGGGCGGGGGGGGGGGGGGGCGGACAGAGGATCCGAAGCAGGCTCTGCGCTGACAGGCTAACAGCAGCCAGCCGGACGCAGGGCTCGAACTCACCAACCGTGAGATCGTGACCCCAGCCGAAGTCGGAGGCTCAACCGACTGAACTACCCAGGCGCCCCAAGAAGAATTCTCTCTTACTGGGGGGGGGGGGCATCCACATGGGGTTTTTTTATTATTATTATTCAGGCCTTCAACTGATTGGGTGAGGCCCCCCTCCCCCTACATTCAAGAGGTCAACCCGCTTTACCCAGTCCACCGATTTAAAAGTTAATCTCATCCCAGAACAGCCTCACAGAAACATCCACAATAACGTTTGATCAACTCTCTGGGCACAGCATGGCCAGCGACACCAACATACAAAATTAACCTTCACGCTTCCTAGAAGGTCACTGGATCCATCAAGGTTTGACCAGAGAAACACAACCAGTAAGAGATACATATTAAGGGATTTGTGGCAAGGAACTGGCTTACAAGACCGTGGGTGCTGGCTTTGTAATTCTGAAATCCCGAAGGGAAGGGCGGGCCAGCAGGAAGGATAGGCTGGAACTCTCTCCAGCATGAACCGAAGCTGCTGGCCACAGGGCGAGTTTCTTCATCAGAAAAGCCTTGGGGCGCCTGAGTGGCTCGGTCCGTTAAGTGGCCGACTTCGGCTCAGGTCATGATCTCACAACTCGTGAGTTCGAGCCCCACATCTGACAACTCAGAGCCTGGAGCCTGCTTCCGATTCTGTGTCTCCCTCTCTCTCTCTCTGCCTCTCCCCTGCTCACGCTCTTTCTCTCTCTCAAAAATAAAAATATTAAAACATTTAAAAAAAATTTTTTTTTAAGTTAGTTTCTTAAAAAAATAAAAAATCTCAACTCTGTTCTTAAGAGCTTTGGTCTGATTAAGTCAGGCCTGGCCAGATCCCCTGGGATAATCTCCCGTACTTAAAGTTGACTGATTATGGATCTCAATCCCATCTACGACGTATCTGCATAGCAACCTCCAGGTTGGTGTTTCACCCCATCACTGAACACTCTGGCCTAGCCTCGTTGACAGAAAATTGACCATCATGCAGCCTGTATTTTCCAGAAGGACGGGGTAAAAGACCCAGTGGGCAGTCAGCACACTCGACGTCCAGGAGACAGGGAGGCAGAGAGAATGGAGAAAGTGGAGGGGGGGGGGGGAATGGAGCAAGTGCCGTTCTAGAGTGGGCCTGCAGGCTGGGGAATCACTACGCCTCCTCCTTAGTGACTCTAAACGGCCGCTGTCACCTTTGGGACCGTTAGGGGTGCTATTCAGTAGCATCAGTGACCCTCTGACCTCCGTCTCTGCTTCAACGGCCCTAATTTGGGTTTTTATCATGTCTCCCTCTGGTTTGGCACCTTCCCCCCCCGCCCCCCGCCTTCCACGCGGCTCCAGTCAGTGCCCTGCCCGCTTCCCCTCGGTACCCCCCAGAGCTCACCTGAAACTTCGGTGACGATCCCTGCGCCTGGCTTCCTACCCCAACCGCGTCATCTCTGTCCAAGGAGGTTCTCTGGCTGGGAGCACTAGGGACATACAGGGAGCACCAGGGACTGGATGCCCCAGGGGCCTCCTTCAACCGGGGGTGGGGGGATCCAATGGATAAATCCCCCAGCTTCCTCAGCCACAGAGGAAGAAGCCTGATGTTTCCACAATGTCGCCCAGAGGCCTGAAGGAATGGAACCCCACTTGCCCCATAGCTTACCCTGTCTTCACTGGCTTTCTCCCCGCGCCCTGCTTCACTTCTTCACTCCCTCCCCTCACTACCTGGGGTCACATCCCAACTAGACCACTTCAACCCAAATCCTTGCCTCGGGATCTACATTTTGGAGAGCTCAAACAGAGAAACCACCAAGTCTGGTCATCCAGGAACACAATTTGGCCCACCGTATTCCTCCATGGAAAAACCACCCTTGCCCTCTGAACAGGCAGATTCCCAAGTGGGTAGTTTGGGGGTCCCGCTGACTGCTTTGGCTTCGTCTCCTGCCCTCCTATGCGTATCATTCTCTAGGCAACTCGGAGTACCTTGAAAACACCATAATGGTTCCTGCCTCTCGGCCTTTAAACACAGGATACCATCTGCCAAGCGCCGACCCCTGGGCCCTTCAGCCCGTCAACTTCATTTCGATCTAGTGAACTCTTCTCACAGAGGATGAATTCAAAGGCTTTCCTGCCTTACAACGTCTTGTGAACACCATTCCCCACCGTGTACATCTCTCCCATCAGACAACGAGACTCCGAGAGCAATGATAGTGCCTTATTTTATCCTTAGATCATAATACAATGACTAGCGCGTTATAGGGATTCCACGAGGCTCGTTGGATGCATCACTAACTGAGTACTCTTACTAGCTCAGTGAGTAGTAACATCCATTTCCGCCCCTCTGCCCACAGCTTACTTCCTAATTAAGAAAAATAAAAATATTCCATGGGGCACCTGGGTGGCTCGGCCGGTTGGGCGTCTGACTTCGGCCCGGGTCATGATTTCGCTGTTCGTGGGTTCAAGCCCCACGCCGGGCTCTGTGCTGACAGCTCAGGGCCTGGAGCCTGCTTTGGATTCTGTGTCTCCCACTCTCTCTGCCCCTCCCCCGCTCACGCTCTGTCGCTCTCTCCTTCAAAAAATAAATAAACATGAAAAAAATTTATGAAAAAGAAAAATATTCCAAAAGGACTCCGGATTTGATGGAATGTTGATGCGTTAAATGCGTGTGTATGAGCCCTGACCATTGACTGGGATGTTCACGTTGAATAATGATCATGGACGAGGCTTTGTAAATTGCCAAGCACCAAGAATATACTCAGAGTTGTTTTCATTTTAAATGACATCAAGGGGGGCGCCTGGGTGGCGCAGTCGGTTAAGCGTCCGACTTCAGCCAGGTCACGATCTCGCGGTCCGTGAGTTCGAGCCCCGCGTCAGGCTCTGGGCTGATGGCTCAGAGCCTGGAGCCTGTTTCCGATTCTGTGTCTCCCTCTCTCTCTGCCCCTCCCCCGTTCATGCTCTGTCTCTCTCTGTCCCAAAAATAAATAAACGTTGAAAAAAAAAAAAATAAATGACATCAAGGAGCGAGAAACAAGAAAAGTGAGAGAGTGTGTGCCTTGTCCAAGGTCATTCGGGAAGTAAATAGGAAAGGCGGGATTCGAGTGAAGTTTCTGACTCTTGTCCCCATATTTTCTACATACAAATGGGCACCGTCTTAGGGCACGAAAGCCTTGAAAACAGGGCCACAGATGCAGGAACAGTAGACAAGTCAAGGCTTTCCTAGAACCCTTTGGAGACAAAGGGTCAGGGTTTAGCAAACCCTAAGAGTGGCTGCCATTTGAGTGCCCTCGATCTGGCTCTTTGTACACATTATCTGTAAGCTGTACGACGATAAAATTTCTGCTATGTATTTAGCTCCAACTTACAGATGAGCACATAGAAACTCGGATTTAAGTCACTCATCTGCGAAGCATTGGAGCTCAGATCCAAACCCAGAAATGGCCAATTCCAGAGCCTACCGTCTGCTACATCCAGCCCCTCTCAGAAAATAATAAAAGCTGACATTTTTTAAGCAGCTCCTGTGTACCAGGCACTTACTTCCGTCCTCGTAATAATCCAGGAAGGCTGCTTCGATGATAACTTCCCCAGTTTTGCTGACGAGGAGGCTGTGTTTCATGCACAGTAAGTCAGTGTTGCAAGGTCAGAGGCAGAATGATGCTGTGGCCCTTTCGGACATCAGAGGGCACTTCTTTCCATGTCTTTCCATGTCTCTGAGCTCCGATTGTACATCGGAACACACAAAGAGCTCTGTAAATCTCCAGGCCCCATCTCTTGAAAGTCTGATGCAGTAAATGCCTCCACAAGGAAACAAATATGGAAACATTTAGATCGATAGAGGCGAAGAAGAGAGGGCTCTTTGGTCCAAGCTGCAGCATAACAGAGAAATCCATAAGATCCCTGCAAATGTAACGTCCATCCTCCCGTGGCTGACGAGCTGGCGATCGAGAAAGCAGAAAACTCTGACCTCAACTCCGTGTGGCCTGAAGACAGCTGAGAGAGAGAGAGAGAGAGAGAGAGAGAGAGTCACAAGAGAAAAAATAAAGTATGAGCCTCCTTTAAGGTGGGGATTTCAAAAGCAGCTCTCTTGAACTGGTGAAGTCAGAGATATGATAGCTTCACAAATGGCTACTTGGCAGCCGTAAACTGTGATAAATTTGTTCTACATTCGTAGACGTGGAAAGACGTCCAGGGCATGGTGAAAAAAAAAGCAGATTGTAAAATACCATGAACGGACTATGTATGCCCGTGATAGTATATAGTATCATTTTTATTATGCGTATATAGGAAGTATGAATATATTATGTGTGACTATAGTATGATCCTATTTGTACATGTTGCTTAAACACACCCAAACAACATAGACAGATGGCCATCAACACATCAACCAACAGTGGTGGACCATTGGGGGATCTGTTTCCCTTCTTTCCTTCCACGAATATGTACTGAGCTCCCACTTTGTAACAGACACCCTCTCTCTTCCTTCAGCCTATGTTTAATTGCTTGAGAATTCTAGAAGCATGGATTTACAGGCACCTGGATTCGCAGTGAATTTGAAAATAAAACGGTCTCCTGTCAATAGCCCCAATAACCCCCGATGGGGGGGGTGACGCTGGTGATATTTATAAGGCGACTCAGGAGAAGAAGGAAGGTAGGAGACAGACGGAACAGCCTGAGAGAGAATCCCCGGCCCCCACCCTCTTCTCCGCCCCCACACACTAGGTTCTGGTTTTTTGTTGTTGTTTTCGCATGGGTTTTTTTTTGTTTTGTTTTGTTTTGTTTTGTTTTTGGTCGGGGGTCACCATCTGTAGATTTGCTCTGCACAAAAATAAAGCCATCCATCTCCCTTATGGTGGTGTCATGTAAGCTCAGGAAAAACCACAGTGCTCAAGGGGGGCCCTGGGTGGGAAAAACACTTATCTGCCTCAGCCGGGTTCAGAGCTCTCCCCCGAAGGCATCCTTCCCTAGACTCAGGGGATGGGGGTTGTTTATCCCCTGGCACACAATGAAATGTCGGGAACACATGTTCAGGGTGAGGTGGAGCCTGATGAAGGTTAAAAATGGAACAGCGGCTTTGATCCCCAGCCAACACCAATGACGCTCGGGGTTGGGGCCAGAGTGAGACGTCATGTTCCCTCGCTGTCTCCGCAGAAGGTGCAGACAGTCCCCTCCTGACTCCAAAAGCAGACAGGGCCCCAGACTGGAAAGTGGAAGAAAGACCCCAGGCAAGAAGGGACGCCTGAGTCTCAGGGAAAAGCAGGCCTCCTATGGGCCAGCCAGGGGGCTTTCTCTGCTTTTAATGGGGAGCCTCCATCGGGCCATTCATTATCTGATGGTACGAGGACTTGAAACAGGACCCTCCCTGGAGCGTCCACTGGACAGGGCACAAAGTTAGCAGGCCCCGGCGTCTCGGTCTCCCTCCTGACTCATCTGTGGCCGCCATTTTGTAATCATTTCCCTAGACTCTTTCACTGTCTGTTTATCTAGGCATTCTTCACTCCACCAGCAAATTGTGCTGAAAGTCTGGTCTGTTCCCAAACCGGGCCGGATGCTGGATATCTAACAGCGAAGAACACCCAGTCTCTCCTTCCAGGTCTTGAGGTCTGGTGGGAAAGAGAGGCACAGAAAAGACAGTTGCAACAGGATAGACTAAGTGTTCTGAGGTGGATAAGTACAGGGTGCAGGAGACCACAATGAGGGAGGTAACCTGGGCTTGGTGGAGAAGGGCAGGAGAGGAACCCTAGAGAAAGATGGAGATATTTTTTTTTTTTAATTTTAATGTTTATTTATTTGAGAGAGGGGGGAGGGGGAAGATAGAGAGCAAGACACAGAATCTGAAGCAGGCTCCAGGCTCCGAGCCATCAGCACAGAGCCCGATGCAGAGTTCAAACTCGCAAACCATGAGATCATGACCTGAGCCGAAGTCAGATGCCCAACCGACTAAGCCACCCAGGCTCCTGAAAGATGGAGGTATTTAAACCAAGGCCTGGGGAAGAAAAGTAAGAGCTCACGAGGTAACCAAAGTAAGGCAAAAGTGTCTCGGGTGGAGGGAACAGCATGTGTAAAAGCTCTAAAGACAGACAAAGGGCACATTGGAGTAAACGAAACGCCAGGACACTGGGGTGAGGTGAGACAAAAATGTTCTCTCTCTAAAGTGCAGCCTGTCTACAAAAAAATGAACTGGTCACCCCCAATTTTGGTTACCTTTACAATCAAATTGGCCAACTGCTTTCCATGGGACTGAGTGAAGAAATCATTGTTCTAATCAGAGTCAACACTCTTACTGAGCACACGCTAGGAGCCGTAACTCTTAGACACAGGATCTCATGCGTCCTCGTAAAAAACTGAATAACTTGAAGGTCACAGAGGTTACTTAAGCCCATCAAGTCCATATAGCAAGTTAAGTATACATGGCAGGAGGGGGCAGGATTTCAACCTGGAGCTTTGAACACCACTTACAGCATTCATTTGAGATGAATCGAGATGGATTCCCTTATTAAGGTCCGCTTGTGAGTACACTACTTCCCAGCTCAGAGAAGAAGACTTCCTCATCCATCCCATCCATCCATCCATCCATCCATCCATCCATCCATCCACTGAATCATCCACACAATCAATCACTGCGCATTCATTGTGTACCTCCTCTGGCAGGTCGTCTGCATTGCCCCGTCTGTCTCGCAAACTGCCCCCATAATATTTTCACACTTTCAATTGTAAGAGACTCCCTTAGTCTTCCGAAACAAGATGGTACCTCAGAGATGGAACCGTTTACGGGTTTTCTCTGCAGCTCTACATAAGGTCCTATCTCTAAATTCGCCCAGTTGCCTTAGCTGGTATTGTACATCGAAATCCATTAGAATATCCTAATGTCATGCAATGCTTTAAGGTGTAAGGCATCAGCATGAAATATCAGGAGTAGAAATGAACTTTGAGATTACCTAGCTCAACCTTCTGGTTTCACAAATTATAAAATAAGGTATAAAAAGAAGTCAGCTTTCCCAACAGCACATGAATATTTGATACTGATGTTTGCTCATGTGACACTTGGGGCTAACGAGGCTCATCATCCGTGTCATGGTCACAGAATTCTGGGTTAGGGAGAATTAAGTTTTCATATGGTACCATATAAATTTGAGTCTAGCAGAATGGAGAAAGCAAATGTGGTTCAGGGAGATCCCAAGATCACTTCATATAGGACATTCCACTCATCCCCAAAGTTAAGACCTCCTCTTACAAGTTCTCTTCCCACTATACACCTTTCTTCATCGGACTCATATTTATCAAATCCTGTCTGGATGTCTGTCCTCCCCAATGGGTTATCAGCGCCCTGAGAAACCATATCTGTCTGATTTGCACTTGTACATCTACTGCCTGTCACAGTGCCAAAGGTATAGTAGGTAGTCAATAAATACGTGTAGTATGCAATACCAACACTGCTTCGGATTACACGTGAAGGGTGTCACCAAGGAGGATTCTAGAAATTTCTTCCAGAATTCTAGGTTCTAGAATTTTCTCCTAGAATTCTGGACTTTTCTCTTAGGAGTCTAGATTCTGGACTTTTCTCTTAGGATTCTAGATTCTAGACTTTTCTCCTAGGATTCTAGATTCTAGAATTTTTCTTCTAGAAATTTCTCCGCATGTTAGTATTGGTCTTTTTGTTAGTCATTAATTTTTTTCACTTTATCATGTTTCTCCAAATTAAACTGTTTGCTTCCTTTAAAAATAAAGCTAGTTCTCATTTATCTGCGGGCTGATGGAAGGTAAACAGATAAGGAAAGACAGGTCTGGTTTCTTCACATCCTAAAATTCTGGTACAGGTGTAAGAGAAAAAGATGTCTTCTCCCTCAGTCTGCTAACTCTATGAAAGCTTCTGGGTAGAGTCATAAATCTCTCTATTGTGTTCAGTCCATTTTCTCAGGAGCAACAGGCAGAAAGATGAAATCCTGGAAGCTTCTAGAAGCAGCTATCCTAAAGCCCCAAATCTCTGTTGTGAGGGTAAGTGTTCACCAAAGAAATCTCAAAAAGGGCCAAAAACAAAACAAAACAAAACAAAAAAAACGCCTGCACCCTCTCAGACAAGAGTCAGGATTTGAACAAACAAGGTCAGCAGCTCCAACAGAGTTGCCATTCAAAGAGTGACAGAACACGACTTTCTTTGTCTCCAAGTGACAGGTGACACCATCCCACAGGCGCCTTCCCAGCACGGAGGGCAAGCTCGTATTCATTCTCCTGTGGCAAAGCCACCACCAGCCTTTTCAAGAAAACGCAGCTTTAACACCTAAGGAATTTGGCTTTTGGGGGAAATCTCATATCCTTTGTATTGCGGGGGCCCGTGCTGGTGTGGAACCATGCCAAGGGCTACATGCGAGAAAAAGAAAAATGGAGGGGAAATATTGGGAGTGATTCCCAAAGAAAAGGATTCCCAGCCAAATTAGGGAGACGGGAAGTTGTTGGTCTTTTGGGTGCTCCTTGGCTGGGTAAATTTGGGGTTTGTACGTTTTTGAGCTTTATCTCTGCTGGGGTGCTTTGCTGGTCTGTACTCTTTTTTTTTTTTTTTTTTTTTTTTAATTTTTTTTTTTTCAACGTTTATTTATTTTTGGGACAGAGAGAGACAGAGCATGAACGGGGGAGGGGCAGAGAGAGAGGGAGACACAGAATCGGAAACAGGCTCCAGGCTCTGAGCCATGAGCCCAGAGCCTGACGCGGGGCTCGAACCCACGGACCGCAAGATCGTGACCTGGCTGAAGTCAGACGCTTAACCGACTGCGCCACCCAGGCACCCCATGCTGGTCTGTACTCTTAATGTTCCTTCCTGGGAAGACTGGAGTCTCAGTTGCCACAGAGAACATGGCATCCCGTCCCTGACACTTACTGCTTGTGCCGCATTAGGCAAGACAACTGTCATCTCTTAAAGTCTTGGGTCTGTGACATGGAGATGAGAATCAGAGGAATATTCTAAAGAGTTAATGAGATAAATCATGCGCAGGGTCTGATGGAAGGGAAGCAAATATCAGCTTCCTTCTCCTTTCTTCTGTCCCCTCCCCAACTCCAAATCCTTTCTTAACGACCAGGAGCAACCTGGTGAAAATAATTTTAATCAGCTGCATCTGAAACGACGAAAGAATTTTTTTTTCTTTGCAGTGGGTGAAGACCGTAGATCTGGGAACTGAGCTATCATTCTCATTCTTGAATAATTTGGGGCACATTTTCCTTCTCTCAATATTCAAAGCAATAACAGCAATGCCATCGTATCTTTGAGAAACTGCTGTATTTGAAAATCATTCCCGGACTATCTGGAGACATTTACAGAAAGTCTAGGAATCCTGGAAACAAAAAGGGGCCTGAAAAATAGGGGCAGAGATAGAAATTTCCACCTTATGGGAAATTTTCAGTTTTGCATAGCTGGCATATAACTGGGCAATATTAGCAATCCAAGTAGAAATAACCAAAATAAGATTAACTCCCACTTCTTAAATACGAAGTAGGTGCTGAACATTCTACTAAACACGTTATATATATACAATCTCGTGCAATTCTCAGTGCAAGCCCCTGAGAAAGTTACTGTTATGAATGCATTTTACTGAAGAGGAAAGTGTACTTTGAAAAGGTAGCATGTGTCTCTCTAAATCAGTTTCTGGTAGGCAGTCGAAGAAACAGGGTGACAATCTAGATCCTTCTCACTCCAGACCCTGAGCTCTTATCCTGGGGAGTTCAGAGTCCCCAAGAGGCTGACTTTCTTTTTCCCCCTTTTGAAACTTCTATTACAAATCTGTCTTAATCTATCTATCCTGTGACAATCTGTTTCTATGTCTCTCAATGTGTGTCTCAGTCCTTTTGGCTTTCACTGTTACACACACGCACACACACACACACACACACACACACACACACACACACTGCACTGACCAGCAGTCTGGCTAGTACACCTGTCCTCTGCATTTTTATGACCCCAGTCTGTAGGTCAACCCTGATAAAGTACAGTAGATGATAACTAAACTTCCTAAAATTTCTATTAAACATTCTATATCCGAAATCTTTACGGTATCTTAAAGTCTTGGACCAAACCTTTTGGACCTTTTCTTGGACCACACCTTTCAGAGCTATATAAGTTATATTGGTCAGTTTTTGAGACTAGTGCACAGTTTTTTAGTCATTTTCTTACATCTTTCTCATAGATGTTTGTTTTCTCTAAGACGCAGAAGATCAGAGTTCTAGCTCTGGTACTAACCAGCTTGGAAGTTCTCGGCCCCTCCCTGGGACTCGGTTTTGTTATCTGTACAATGGGAGACCTGCATCCACTTGTCCTCCACCTCCTGCCCAGGGCTCCTCTCTGGAATCCCAGATCTTCCCTGTACACAGTCTGAAAACCAGGAGATTAATAAACCCCTCGACCGCCTTCTGGTTTTACAATTCTGCAATGCTGTTACTTTATGTAAAATTAACAGTAATAAAAAGAATACTGAATATGGAAAATCTGATGCACAAAAGAAACAGTCCTAGCACATAATCCAAAACCCAAGATAAATGACATTTCATTTCTGTATTATTCGTGCTAAAATGCCTCTTGGCAGACATGGATAATTAAGGGTTTCATGGCGTGGTTTTGGTCAGCCTTCCGTAATTTGTACTTTGCATCCACAAACTCAACCATGGAAATATCCCAGACCCTGGTCATCTGACCCCACGTCAGCATTACCGTCAGGAACTCGTGTCAGGAATTAATGGCTGGGGCAGTGAGAGATGATCCCTGTTACGTAATGCCAGTATATTTTGTACATCCAGCATGGTTCACCAGAGCATAGCTGCTGGTGCCCTCCGCAGTCTGATCATCAACCCCGATGATGATCAGAGTCTGCCTCCAGGCTTCGGGGGAGACGACACCTGCATTGGTTCTCCCTGATTTCGTTATGCACCAGCTCATCTTCCCAAGTCAACCAGTTGCACTGGCGTCTGGCCGAGAGTGGAAACGGTTCCGCCAACGCCTTAGGAATCCATGGATTTGCAACTGGGCTAGAAGTCGAGTAGCCAGTGGCGCCCAAAGGGACGAACCCAGTCAGGGAACCAGGGAACAGAGTTCTGGTTTGATCCCTCGGGACCGGAGCGCGCGACCTTATTCCCGGGTTGGGCTGACGCGGGGGAGGAGCGATGTTCCGCCGGAGCCGTTACGGAAAACTCGGTTGGTTACAAGTTTACATGGTGCCTGGAGATAAGGCAAGGGAACTCCAACTTGAAATCAAAATCGCAGCGCTTGCAGTAATTAATCAATTGCAAGACATATGCTGAATGTGTGTCTCGATGTGAAAACAGATGGACTAATGTGTATTGATCTCCCATGGGTTGTTGACACTCTTTGAAACAGAGGCAATGAAAGGCATTGGGGGAGTGCTTTAAGTGGAGAGGGTTCAACCATGGGGGATTGCAACTCTGGGCCAAGGACTCTTTTGGTGAACTCTGGGCTGCCACTGAGAACGTCACACTGAAGCCTTTCGGGGCCAACAGCGGAAATGAAGGAAAAACGGTGGGGATGGGGCGGCGGGGGTGGGGGGAGGGCTGTCTCCATCACCACCTTGCCCCCTTCTCTACTCTCACATATTTATTTGTATTCCTTCATTATCGCAGCTTCCCCGGCCTCTACGTAGATCAACAGAAGTTACACCACTCAGGTCCCAGAAGCTACTCAGATAAGTTCTCAGTCCTCCTGCGGCCAATTCCACATTTCCTTTTCTTGGGGGGAGGGCGGGGGGGGGGGTGTCTCCAACTTGTGTCTCAGTTGTGATTAGGGATCACACAATCCAGGTGCTGCAATCTCCCTCCAGGCATTCCCTGTGCACCTGAACCATTTCCAAAAGCCACTTCCCTCTTCCCTGATGTTCTGGAACCCTCGACCTGCCAAAATCAAGCAGAAGCTAAAGGAGAACGGGGAAAAAAGTGCCTTCAGCCCTTCTATATGTTACATCAGCACACCGTGCCTCTGGTTTAGGCTGGTTGGCTTCCAGATGCCGCGGGCTTCGGAGCCACCCGGGAGAGAGCGAGTGTCGTTGGATAAGTGCTTCCCAACTAGTAGAAAGGGAATTTACAACAGAAGGAGCTTCCGGTAGTGATATATAGAGTCTTCTGTGTGGAACTCTTTAGGGGTATTAATCTCAAATTGTAACTATCACAGCCAAAGCAGGCTGAGGAGAGACTCTGATCATGCGGTTTCCATCCCTCGTCCTATTTTCTTCCTGACCTCTTCCTTGATAGGGGTACAGGAAGATGGCTTCTTTAGAAATGCTTGGTCCGGGCGCCTGGGTGGCGCAGTCGGTTAAGCGTCCGACTTCAGCTCAGGGCACGATCTCGCGGTCCGTGAGTTCGAGCCCTGCGTCGGGCTCTGGGCTGATGGCTCAGAGCCTGGAGCCTGCTTCCGATTCTGTGTCTCCCTCTCTCTCTGCCCCTCCCCCGTTCATGCTCTGTCTCTCTCTGTCTCAAAAATAAATAAACGTTAAAAAAATTTTTAAATAAATAAATAAATAAATAAATAAATAAATAAATAAATAGAAGTGCTTTGTCCAATGCTGTTTGTTGCCATATGGGTCAGGGGGTCTTGAAAGAAGGTCAAGGTGGGGCAGCACAGGGTCCATGAGAATTAGATTGCCTACAAAAGGGGGCCAGACTATATGCATGGGTTGCATAGAGGATGGGGAGGAAATCTAAGAACTTTCCAGAATGACACTATCCCCTAACTGAACCCAAACCAGACAGTCACCTCCCCCCGCCCCCCTGCATCCCGGACCCCTAGAGCTTGCTTTATCATTCGCTAAAGAATAACCACTCAGTACTCAGGGACAAGGGTCTCTCTGGGTTTTCCTCCCTCCGCATCCCTCACTCAAGGAATTCTGCAGATAAATCACCATGTTAATCCCCTGGCCTAAGAGTTATGGGCTGTAGGAAAGCAGGAGAAGACTGTTGAAAACGGAAAGAAGCGGAAAACGGAAAGAAGCTCTTGATGAAAAATGAAGGGTGAACTCACGGATGGGCCGCCCGCAGTGAGGAGGGATCTTCCAGAGAGAGAAGAGGGGCGATCTTAGGGTATGGGGGACAGGAGGTGACCTGTCCCAACCAATGGATGTTGAACCGGCAAAGTGAGAGGGCTCAGGGAAGCAGGAACGGGCAAGAAAGAACTCATTGCTTCTGGAAAAGACCAGAAAGGGAAAAGAAAGCACCGTTCCAACTAAGGGTGACGCGGAGGAGACAGCCTTATTCGATCTGATTCGATCTGTAAGTCGATCAGACTTACACAGTGTCTGCTCCGGGGTAAGAGGCCCCCTGGCAATTACTACAGAGGCCTTCCCCGGACCTCGCGGTCTTTCTCTACACTCTCCTCTTACCGACAACTCGGCTCGCAGACTGGGTGCCCCGTGCGGTGAGGACAGCCGTACCTCAGATGAAGAGACATCAGAGGGGAAAGGCAGAAATCCTTCCTTCTCCACCTTTTCTGGGATTCTCCTCCACTGCTGCAGTGTGTGTGTGTGTGTGTGTGTGTGTGTGTCTGTGTGTGTTCAAGTAATGTGAGACAGTGCAGAAACATCACCTGTCTATCGGACACTCGTTCAACAACTGACAGGATGAGAAACGAGACAGCGAGACCGAGAGGGATGACGTTAATAACGCAAGCAGAACTCTGTCTGACATCCTCCCCAACGAGCATCTTCCACCCCAGGGAGGGCAAAGGATGCTAAGGTGTCACCTCCGTTGTGCCCGCAACCTCGTCTCATTCCCCGTGTATCTCCCCGTGAGGTGTCAGTGTAATAGGTTTTCAAAGATAATTCCACCTTTAGGAGATTTTCCTCACTGACTGGAGACCAACTCCACTGTCTACGTTTGTGTATGCGTGAAGGCGTGTCGGCGTGTCGGGTCCTGCAGCTACGCGTGGTGTAGGAAGGGGCCTACGTGTGTTGTGCACAGGCATGCACGTGTGTGGATGTTGTCCACGCCCGGGGGACCGTGTGTGCGAATGGACTGTATCTGTGTCTGTATGTAGGCGTGCAAGCTATCCCTAATAAACTTCCCGTGTCCTAATCTCCATCTCAGAGTCAGCTTCCAGAGAGCCCAGCCTGCGATGACATGTGGGAGCCAAGGCTGGCATCACTGCATCAGAACATGGGATGGATGTTAGGGGCCCCCTGTCAGAGCCTCCCTGCCCCTTCGTTCAAATTGGTTCCTTACCATTGTTATCAGTTCAGACTCCAAAGTCACACATTTGCTTTCCAGTCCCAACTCTCGATAGCCACGTGAGCGTAGGCAGGTTTCAACTGTTCTGAATCTCTTTTGTCTAGGAACCCGGATAATCACGATGCCTGCCGTCCGGGGTTATCATCAGAATCAAATGAGACAAGGCAGGCAACGCCCTCAGCCAAGGGCCCAACGCGCGGTACTCACCAGATCCATATGAGCAGCTATCGCTAACTTCTTCTGTGCTTAGTAGGTAATTTATAGGACTGCTGGTGGGAAAAAATGTATAAGCTAGAGTTTCTTGGGAGGTTTAATTGTGTCTAATAAATTAATCACAAAAATACATCCTATTCTCATGCTCCTCTTGCCAGATTTGGGATTCCCTTAACTAGGGATTTGGGCACCAAAATCCTGGAAGCCAGACAGCAAAGGACGTCTTTGCTTTGCCAACACTGTCTGCCCCTGCTATTCTCCAGCTAAACTTTTAAGAGCTCCTGGCTAACTAGACTCCTGTCTAGTAAAATGGAGGCAGAGGAGAGAGGTGACAAAGAGACTCAGCCTTCAAAGAATATCAAGTTGCAGGGGACCAGTAAGCCATTACATTGCATTGACGCTCTGTGGTGATAGCCAGCCTCCAAGATGGCCCCAAAGACCCTCGTCTTCGGGTACTCACATACTTGTATGTCCCCCTCCCGTGTTGAACAGGACTGACCTGTGCAACCAATAGGATGTTTCGGAAACGTCAGAGTATGACTTCCAAGGATAGGTCACAAAAGTTAATGCAGCTTCCTTCTCACTCTTTTCCTGAATCCTTCATTTCAAGAGAAACCAGCCACCGTGTTGTGGCGACACTTGAAGCAACCCTGTGGAAAGACTCATTTGGCAAGGACCTGAAGCCTCCCACCCGCAACCCTGTGAGCAAACTACCTTGGGAGTGGATCCTCCAACCCCAGCCAAGCCTTCAGATGAGACCACAGCCCCAGCTGCCATCTTGACTATACCCTCAGGAGAGACCATGAGCCAGACCCGCCCAGCTAAGCGGCTCCCAAATTCCGGACTCATGGAAACTGTGAGATGATAAATGTTTGCTTTTCTAAGCCTCTGAGTTTCGGGAAAATCTGTTATATAGCAATAGATAACTGACATACCATCACTTCTTTCTTAGAGAAGCTCCAATTCATGCAAATTCAGTTCTTAGTTTAAACTATATGAAGTCGCCAACATGTGACCGTGTTGACCCACACATGGTGATGACTTCTCCATTGACCTAGGGAGGGACTCAACGGTCCGCATAAATGCAGGCCTGAGTGTAGAGCGCCTTGGTCCCGTGCAAGTCAAAACATGTGGCCTTCGGCAGAAGCCGGCTGTGCTTCTGGAAGCTCATGTGCCGGGAGAGTAACACTCCTTCTAGCTCAGCTGCCTGCACATGCTGTCCTCTTGCCGGCCAGGCCTGGAGGCCAGCCAGGGACGTCAGAGACCCTCCCCGCAATTCTCCTCCTCTCTCTTGGTCACACAGGGCTGCTTTTTACAAGCCCCCAAGTTCAACGAAGCTCCAAGTCCTCCAAGGGAGCGGAAAGGCATCTTGGCGACAGACAATTAGAGAGATTGGTTCGCCAGCCCCGGACACAGCACTCCATCCAGCAAAGCCTCAAAGAGTCCCCGGTGAACCATTTGCTGGCTTTAATTTCTCAGGGGCTGCTTCAGCAGGTGGCCACTAGTAGGTCGTCAATAGGGACCTTCTGGCCGAGGACTGGGGGCTCTTTGCAAAGGTCAGATCCAGAGGCCGGAGGGCACGGCTCAAGAGGTCACGAGGTCGGGACCCGTCACTGTGACAGATGAATCCGAGCATCTCTCTCTCTCTCACTGGAAGGAGGGCGAGGCCTCTTGAGACAGGAGAGGTGGGAGGGGGTGGCGTTGGGGGCTCACAAAGAAAGGCGAGTCTGGTGTCTGGCCGGCACCTCTCAACTGGTCTTCATTAGGCGGGGGCCCCACAAGCCTCTCTTCTGCCGCCCTCTGTCCCTCACTGATGGGGTGCTGTCTCCAGACCTCTCAACTGTTCCTCATTAGGTGAAACAGTGCGCTTTTGTCCTGCATGAAGCCTTCTTTGTTCCCCCAGCCCAGCCAAGCTAGAAAGCCAGAAACTGATACAAAACAATGCCACTCTATCCTGAGGGGACCCCTCCCTCCTCCCTCTTCCTCCCCCTGGCCGGACAAGGAAGGGCGACTTTCCCCCAGTCACATCCCCGGGTGTCTAGCTAGCTGAGAACGTGTTTTCTGAAGCAGAAGAAACATGTCTACCAGAGACCAGTGGCTCCCAAGTGTGGACAAACGTTGGAATCACCTAGAAATCCTCAAAGAAGGCCAACGCCTGGCCCCCACACTGAGACATCCTGAGTTGCCTTGGTCTGGAGAGCAGCCCAAGCATTGGGATTTATAAAACTTCTCCAGAGGATCCGGACGGGCGGGGAAGTTTGGGAACGGCCGGCCGAGGCAGAGAACCTGAATCAGGAGGGTCGTACCCATATGGGCTGGGTTACTGACCAGCCGTGTCTGAGAAAGTGATGTGGACACAGCCAATGTTAAGTGCAGAGGAGCGTTTTAATCTTGGATGTCGGCATCGGAAATCGTGCACAAGTATCTTAAGATCCCTTGGGGGCTCTGCCGCTCTCCCTCCTCCCTGGTCCTTACCACTGTGCTCTTGAGCAAAAAAAAAAAAAAAAAAAAAACCACACCCTCAAAGACAGGATGGGTGACAGAGAGACCTGGTCGGCTAGTTACAGGTTGTCTTACCAGCCCCCGTTCCCAGCACGATGCTGAAGGGGCTGGTCATCCAAAAGCCATTGAGTTTGGTGAGCCCGATGTGTCTCCGTTCCCGCAACCTGTCTTCTAGGCTAAGATGACTGGAAGATGCGGTGTAACTTCGAGACAAAGAAAGGCTCTCGTCCTGCACCACAGCCAAGGCCCCAAAACACACCCCGCTCCCACAACCTGCTTGCTAGGAAAAGCCTCACGCTTTTGTGGCCCAGGCCCGAAACATCCACGTTGCAGATTAAGATAGGCCAGAGCCTCCCAACTCTGTTTTTAAAAGGGGACGTTAGATCTTGGCGTTAGATTACACACGTCAACATATCGGATTCCTAGTAAAATCCGAATTTCAGACAAATAAGAGATCATTTTTTAGTAAAAGTATGTCCCACGCCATAGTTAGGGGGCATGCGGATACTAAAAATTCTTGGTTATGTAGCTGAAATTCAAATGTAACTGGGCATCCTGTATTTTTTCTGGCAACTCCAAAGTACGGAAGCGGTTAAGAGCCGCTTGTACGTCACCGGTGTGAATAAATTCTACTCACTCGCTCTTTGTTTGGCGTGTAGCTGACGATAGTTTCTGAAGGAATGGGAGCTTCCGATGGAGATTAGGAGGTAGGATTCTAAAGCCCCAGCAGTAACTACGGGAAAGGATGTCATGATTGACTAGTAATGTCTGCCGTGGGTCCAGGACGGAGAAGGAAGTTACGCCAGGAAGGTATTTATTTACAACCACAGGTCACATTCAGAATGATGTGTAATTGGGGTGTTGAACTCTGGCCATTTGCCTTTTTTTTTTTCCTTAATGAGAAAGAAGGGATGGGGAAAGGGGGGTTGTCAATGAAGCGGTAGAAGAAATGGAAATGTGGCTGAGTCTTGAAAAGAAGGCAACTGTTCACTATGCAGAGACTGTGCTTTCTCTTTCTTGGTCTTCTGTGTCTTCCTCTTTCCCCAGAGCAGCTCTCCTGATGACAGGGCACCCAGTAGGTGCTTTCGCACGTGAGCACTAACCCAACACTTTGAACTAGAAGTCACAGCAATAGAACAGATTTGGATCGCCACCCTTCCTCCCCGCCGGGCAGGTGGTACACAACCTGTGGTCGTGCGCTGGCTAAACTGGGGGGCCTACAGAGAAAGCCCTTTAGGGGCACTCCCATCATTGAGACTTCCTGCTTGCCCGGAGATCTGAAATCGGTGCCTCGTCAGCCACACACCGCCATTCGGCCGCAACTCCAAGAACCATGGCTCCTTCCGGGCTGTAGACGATGACGAGGGAGGAAGTCAAGAGCCACTCCTAATGGGAATGCCCACCTCTGTGCTCATTCCGCATGGCAGAAGGAACCCATTCATCAAACTATGAAAACTCCCCCCGCTCGCCAGGAAGAGTGACCACAAAGTGCTTGTAAATACACGTCGTGAGGTTTAAACAATTTGCATCATGGTTTCTATTTTGTGAGGGGAGTCCATGTGAAGGCAGTGAGGGGCATGCTTTGGGTTTGTCCTGCAGACAATACATGCCCGGGTCTTATGCTGCTTCCGTATCTTCTGCCCAAGCCAACTGGCCGGCCCCATGGCCTCTCAAGACGAGAGGGGTGCCAATTCCTAACATTCTATTTTCATACTGTTTGATGATAAAAATCGCTCCAGCGGGACAAATAGCAGTGAACAAACACAGGAAGCAGCCCCCTGATTAGATAGAGACGGGGCTGCTTATGGAGTAAAAACAAAATGACTCAAATGACAAATGGGTGGACCGTGGACGCTGCTGACCATCTCCTTCCTGGCCAGGCCACGAATAAATGGACAGAAGAAATCAAGGAAGAAGGTGATGCTTCGGACTAAAAGGTGGGGGTGGGGGGGTGGGGGAGGGGGGCGAAGGGGGCTTGCCCTGCGGCTTTGCTTGGCAGGTGACTTCTCTGAGTTGCCTCTTTGGTAGAGGTCATGGGGGACGACCATCTGGTTTCCAGCCACTTCCTTTGAAAGTCTTGCTTGGGCTTGCTCCGGAGCACTTAGCCCTGAGACATAAGGTCCTTTGAATTCTGTGGTCTCAGGGCCTTCGCCAAAACTGAGCCAGTGCCTGGTTTCTCATCTCATTTCACTCCTCACTGAGAGTCATGGGAGTTGGGGGGGGGGGGGGGGGAGAGGCCAGGTAGGGAGATAACTTTACTCTCCAGGGGATGCTTGGCTAAAAATGTCTACAGACATATTTGGTTGTCCCAACTGTCAGGGGCTGTGGCTAAACATCCTATAATACCCAATACAGTCCCTAACCACAAAGAATCACCCCGCCCCAAATATCCACAGTTGCAAAGTTGAGAAAGCCCGGTGGTCTAGGGTAAGTTCAAATATCGATACAGACGCACATATAGATATAGGGATGGAGGTGTAGACGGACGTGCCAGGTGCAGGTGTGGGTGTATGTATAGGTCCAGGCACAAGGGCAGGTGTGGTTATGGATACAAGCACGGACATAGGCAGGCACAGACGCAGACAGAGACTGAATTCCTTGCACAAAGAAGGAAGAGGAGGAAAGCCCAGGCCTCATTTCTGACAGCCAGGTCTTTGAGGGAATAAATCACCAGAGAAATAAATGCAGACACTTCCTGATAACAACCCAGCAGCCCCAGGCCTGCTCTGAGCGTGGGCCTCACCCGGCCATCCCAACAAAGGCCCCAAGATGAGAGCCTACGTTCAAACTCCACCTCGACCACTGACTCCCCGTGTGGTCCTCGGCAGGTGCCTTACTCTCTTGACTCTCAGCTCCATATCTACGAAGTAGGCATAATAGTTTCTACCTCCTCTGCTTGGGATAACTGTCAAGTAGGATCGCACGAGTAGGGGCCAATGCCTTGCCTGAAATTTGGCGAAACAGGGATCGTCAATAAACTGCATCTGTCATCGGTGGCTTAATCACCAGCACCTTCCGACATGAACATGAATTTCAGGTATTTCTCCTTAATGCCCAAAGGGGTTTATCTGCACTGGGGAAGCATCGCTGAGGGGACAGAGGTGCCAACCTGGCCCTGTCTCCTTGTCCTCGTTTCAGCTGGGGCCCCAAAGTAACAAGGACCAGGAACTGAGCTCATCGAGGGGTTTCCGTGACGTGCCCTCACCAAGCCCAATAAAAAAAAAAAAAAAAAGATATACTCCATTTCATAGAATCTTAGAAAGCACACAAAATGAGTTTCTGGGATACGATACCTTTAGGCTGTGACACCTATGTTCTCCCCAAGCAGAGCTCAATTCCACGAGACGGTTAAGCTTCGGAGGCAAAGAACGTTGACTCACTTCGTGTCCCGAAAGAAACTGTGTGGGACTCACTCACTTCACGTGGCCCAGCTAGAGACCAAATGACGATTTCTGTCACCTTCTATAATGTAAATCCCTGAATGGTCACCACACGGAAGTCAAAAGGGACAAGATAAGATGACAGCACGAGAAGGTATAATGGAATCTGTTGTTTCTGCCTGCCTCGTACGCCATGGCCTAACCTGTTTTCCGGAAGCCGTATTCCCTCCTTTGGAGGGAAACCCATTCCATGAGCTTTCGATGGGCTGAAAATCAGAAGCTATCCCAGCCTCCCGTCCATTGGCGTAGGTATGTCACCCAAACTGGGAGTTCTAGAATCCCATCCCCACGACCGATGGATCCAGTGACCTAGGGAGGCGGGGGGAGGTGGTTAACACAAACCAGCCAATCATATCCCTGGCCTAGGAATTTCTACAAAGATATGAGAGAAAAGGGAGCTTTTTACTCTGGAGTTACTAAGCTGGGATAATGTAAGCTTGAAACGTCCTGTGACCATGACCCTGTGCTTCCCCCTCCTTCCCTGATGGAGGAAACTCATTCGTTGTGACAGAAAAGGATACCGATATAGAAAAAAAACAGCTAAAGATTGAGAGAGAGAGAGAGAGAGAGAGAGAGAGAGACAGACAGACAGAAAGAAAGCAATTATCAGATTCTTTATGGTCCTGAAGCCAGATCTATGTCTGAACGTCACAGTCAAATGAGCTTCAATTACTTTTGTTTATTAGTCTTTTTCCCTTTAACTGGGTTTCTGCCACTTGCAACCAAAACAGTCATGGCCGATAAAAGTGAGTCTGAGAGTCCTTGAATTAAAAAAAGAAACAAACAAACAAACAAACAAAAAAACCCAGAGATGAACTAGAAATTGCACTCGCTAAAAGAACAATAAAAATCTCCAAAGGAGACCAATCCCACCCCCCCTCAACCTTGCCACAGGCCAGAGCAGAGTGAAACGCTTTCAACTAGGTTTTGTTAAAGGGGATAAGGAAAATGGTATAATTTGTAGAATAGTGAGTTAAATAAAAGGATTGTAGTTTCTCTAAGTATGTCGGACTCCTCAGAGCCTTCATTTTGTTAAGTATACAACTGGAATCTCCCAAGAAAAATATAATATCCAGGGTCTTAGTTAAGAGAGAGAGAAAGAAAGAAAGAAAGAAAGAAAGAAAGAAAGAGGAAAGGAAAGGAAAGGAAAGGAAAGGAAAGGAAAGGAAAGGAAATAGCGAGGGAGGGAGGGAAGGAAGGAAGGATGAAAGAAGGAAAAGAAAGGAAGGAAGAGGGAAGGAAGGAAGCAGGGAGGAAGGAGAAAGAAAAGAGAAGAAAAGAAAAGAAAAGAAAAGGAAGGAGAAAACAAAAAGAAGAGAAAAGAAAAGAAAAGAAAAGAAAAGAAAAGAAGGAAAGAAGGAAGGAGAAAGAAAAGTAAAGAGGAAAGAAAAGAAAAAAGAAAGGAAGGAAGGAAGAAAGAGGGAGAGAAAGGGAGAGAGAAAAAAAGAAAAGATAAAAGAAGGGAAGGGAAGGAGGGAGGGGGAAACAGGGAGGGAGGGAGGAAGGGAGGAAGGAAGAGGAGAGAGAGTGAAAGAGACAGAGAGAGAGGCAGGGAGGGAGGATGGAAGGGAGCGGGGAGGGAGGAAGGGAGACGACGCTTTGGACAAACTGACCCAGGTCTCGTCTGGGGACCAGACGAGACTCCCTTCCACATCCCATCTCACTTCCAGCACCAAGTTCATTCCTGGCGACAAACCACGCTGCAGCCCGTGCCGACATCAGTGGGAGACAAGAGGCAAGCTGATGGCCAGGGAGCGCACGGGGAGATATTCTCCCGCCTCTTTCCCTTCTCTTACTTCCAGGTCAACTACTCGGCGATGCCTGCGTGTCTCCCGGGTGCCGAGCCCCGAATGACAGGCCAGCGACCCAGAAATCAACAAGACACAACCCTTGTGTCCGGGCAACTCTGGCCGGACAGAGGGCCAAAGAAAGACATCCCAATACAGGGTGGATACTGTCGCGAGGGGAAGGGAAACCCCTTGGAGAAGATGCCCAGGACACCGGGCGCTTGGAGTTTATGAGAAAAAAGACCCAAGCCCACCCAAAGCTCTTCTAGTTTCAGACTGACAGGTCATGCCACCCGAGTGACCCTCTCGTGAATGTATCTGCCGCCGGCCCGTCTCCCGTCTGTTGGCCTTCGGAAAGCCACGTGGTTACATTTTGCTACAGAACAGCCATCCGTGGAAATAATTGACATAGATTAAGCTATGGGCTGGGTGTATAGATCACCGGCCCAGATCTAATTCCTGCCTGGTCCACTCAATTACACAGGAGCTCCTTACTGGAGAAGCAGGTGTAGTTGCTGTAAATAAATTCAACGTTGGGCATGGATGTCATTGGGTAACTGCATTTGCTATGCTTGGGTGACACATAAGGAAGCCATCAGCAGGATGATTGTTGGGTTTACAGAGACATGGCTAGCCTCGGGGCCAAGTGACCTAAGGGCGCCCTCACTAAGAAAACCAGCTTACCGCTCACTGTATTCACATGCCTCCGTCTCACATTGGTAGGAAGACACGCAAGAATAAAGAAGGGATTGCCTCCATCGGCGAGGCTAAGAGATAGGCGCCGGGAGACTTATGGCGACTGAGATGAGCAAGCGGAACAGAAGTTAGTGCCGTTTGGAAAAACGTTTTCTAGCTGTGCAGCTTACACCAGTGACTTCACCTCTCTGAACCCTGCTTTCTCTATCTGCCAGTGGGGTTATTCGCTCCTACGTCACAGAGCCAGTGTGGGTCTGCAGTAGGAGAATGAATGTAAAACCTTTCGTATTTTTCCAAGCGCAGTGCATATGTGAGTTATTACGTTGAGCAAAACTTGGAAGAGGTGGGAAGAGTGGAGAGATTTGGCCAGATCCGGTCATGAGACCATACGAAGAAAAACCGTATCAAAATTATTCTGACCAAGAACACAAACTTCCAGTTATAAGATGACTAAGTTCTGGGGATCTAATGTACAGCCTGGTGATGATAGTTAATAATACCGTACCGCGGGTCTTAAATGTTCTCAACACAAGAAAAGCCATGGCAGTTATGTGATGTAGGTTAAGTCACTCTCCCAAGGGTTTTTGTTTTGTTTTTTAAATTTTTTAATGTTTATTTATTTTTGATAGAGAGAGACAGAGCATGAGTGGGGGTGGGACGGAGAAAGAGGGAGACACAGAATCCAGAGCAGGCTCCAGGCTCCGAGCCGTCAGCACAGAGCCCGACGTGGGGCTCGAACTCACGAACCGCGAGATCGTGACCTGAGCTGAAGTCGGCTGCTTAACCGACTGAGCCACCCAGGCGCCCCGGCCAAGTTTTGAAACCAATAAGTAGCAAGCTAAGACGTGAGTCCTGACTGATTTGGATTTCAAATCTACGTTACAGCCTCTCTCATTTCTTTTCCTGCGTTTGATCAACTTGCCACAATCAGAAGGGAATTCAGCCTTTAAAAATGTGGTCTAGGGGCGCCTGGGTGGCGCAGTCGGTGAAGCGTCCGACTTCAGCCAGGTCACGATCTCGCGGTCCGGGAGTTCGAGCCCCGCGTCGGGCTCTGGGCTGACGGCTCGGAGCCTGGAGCCTGTTTCCGATTCTGTGTCTCCCTCTCTCTCTGCCCCTCCCCTGTTCATGCTCTGTCTCTCTCTGTCCCAAAAATAAAAATAAGCGTTGAAAAAAAAAAATTAAAAAAAAAAAAAAAAAGATATCCTGCCACACGTGACCACCTGGATGAACCTGGAGAACACTAGGTTAAGTGAAATGAACAAGTCACAGAAGGACAAATCCTGAATGAGTATTTACATGAGGTATTTACAATAGCCGAACTCTGGGGCACCCGGGTGGCTCAGTCAGTTGAGCGTCCAGCTCTTGATTTCGGCTCAGGTCACGGGTCATGGGATTCAGCCCCACATCGGGCTCCACATTGGGTTCCACGCCAGGTTTGGAGCCTGCGTGGGATTCTTTCTCTCTCCCGCCACCCCTCTCCCCCATTGACTGTCTATACGTACATACATTCATACATACATACATACATATAATAGTCAAACTCATAGAAGCCAGAAGTAGAATGATGGTTGCCTGGGGTTGGGGGATGGGAGGGAGAAAGTTGGGGTTGCTGTTCAATGGGCATAAAGCTTCAGTTATACGAGATGAATACGTTCTAGAGACCCAGGGTACAACATCGTGCCTAGAGTCACAGCCATATCATATCATACACTTAAAATTTTGTTAAATGTCCCAAAACAAAATTTGTTAAATGTCATGCTAAATGTTCTTCCCAGAATTTAAAACAAAGGGAGAATTCAGGCTCCCAAAAGACTAAAGGTTGAAGCTTCCTGACAAAACATTTAACTTTGCCAAATCCTAATACCTTCAACTGCTACGTGGGTATAAAAGAGTAGTTACCTTATAGTGTTATCTGAGAATTGAATGACGGAACCCAGAGTATTTGGCATAGTGCCTGGAACATACGAACGGCGGGAACATACGGAACATACAAACGTACCAACAAATACTACTTGTATTAGTAACGATACAAATACAATACAATTGGCAACAATAACAAATACAAATACAACTACTAACACATACCAATTGCATCGGTTGTTTTTGTTTTGATTGTCAGTGGTATCGTGCTTTGACTCCGGTGCCCAGATAGGCTGCTAAGTATCCCTTCCTCCCCCGGCCCCGCAGCCCCCTCCAGCCAGCTCACGCCAAACGGCCGACGTGACCCGCTTTGGAAGAAGGAACAGTCAATAAACTTCATGATCTAATAAAACATTCAAGGGACCCTAGGGGTTTGAATACTCTTCAAACTGAAAATCATAAAAACAAGCTATTCTCTCCTATCTAGCAACCGTCCGGCGGTGATGTCCTAGTTCTTGGAAAGAACAAAGCTTGAATCAAGTTTTTGCAGGTTTTCTGAACCGATCTATAGAGACGCAGAGACACATAGATAAGACGATCCCACCACGGTGTAGACACGTAGATGGAAAGGATGATCCCACAGCACGCCACATTCCCTTCACATTTGACTTTTTGCACCAGGATCATAAAGAGGGTAATTTTTCAGAAATACTGGAGGCCTTCATCAGTTTTCCTAAGGGCCTCTCTTAATCCTTTGATACACAAATCATTCTTGCTTGAGGCACCTGTCTTGTCGACTGGCCTGACTACCGCATTCCCATCCATCAAACGCTTCGCCTGTAATTAGAGCCGCTCTCCAGCAAAATGTTCAGCCACGTTATGAAATCCTGCATCTTTTGCAAGATCTGCAGTTCCACTTTGCAATCCATTGGCATCGTATTTGCATCATCCTGTCGACAGCCCACCGCATCTGGCGACCGACGCAGGGAGCGTCCAACCAGCGGGTGGATCGTGGTGCTTGTGGGAAGTGGGGCAGGATGTCTGGGGAGGGAACATGTGAATACACGATGAGTGGAGCGGTCATTGTTTCGGTTTTTAACGTTTGTTTATTTATTTATTTAGAGGCAGAGAGAGAGGGAGGGAGAGAATCCCAAAGCAGGCTCCGCACTGTTAGCCCAGAGACTGACAGGGGGTTCGATCCCACGAATCGTAAGATCATGACCTGAGCTGAAATCAAGAGGCAGACACCTAACTGACTGAGCCACCCAGGCACCCCCGTGGGTCATTATTTTTATATCATGGCAACCATTGCTCATCTACACAGCTCTGTACAACACATAGGCTCAGGCCATGACTTCCCAATTATTAGGATCCCCCAAATTCTGTTCCTAGCCCTGGAACGCACAAGATCCTATCCAGTGTGCACGGCCTGAGCTGCATGGGGTGAGTTTCCATCCACAAAACCAAATCTTTCTTGGCTAAATCCTCCAGACACTTAAGCTCTCCCACTAATTTTGCATTGTTTCACATGAATTATTTAGTTCAGACTTGCTGGAATTGCGTAAATGTCAAAAAAAAAGCAAGTTTGGTAATGTTCTCAGTAACAACTTCTAATACAGCACAGACCATGAAACAAAGGGCATTTACAGACACACAGCGTCCTCATTACATAAAAATTTGTTACCCAACGCCAACGCGGTCATGAGGTTGTATCTGGAAGCAAACTGCCACTTTTAATATAAAAGAATTCGTAAGTGGATGGCCACTTATACGTTAACTTCAATCCCCAGTCAAGCCCCCCTTCCGCACACAATGGACCCGTTCGGTGGGCTGGAGCAAATCGTATCACGTCTCCTCTCCTCAGTTGCCTCCCACGTAAGCTGAAGACAAAATCGGGGCAAATGCAAGATTTGCACATGGGTCGCGACCACAACGGAGGTAGGAAGAAAGGCACCTGCGAGCAGAATCAGACGGCTGCCCCCCCCAATAGCAGTTCTCTTCTGCCGCATCGATAGGGCAATCGTATCACATCTCGGCAGGGCTGCCGAGAACAGCTTCCCTTGCAGCTAGGTTGGCGTGGTGATTGTGTCCCGGCCCCCGGGGCCGGGAAACCTACGCACAATTCCCAGGCCATGCCCTTAGAGTGAAGGGGCATTTCCTTCCTTCGTTTTCTTTTTCTTTTTTCCACCAGCGGGACTACAGACTTGCCAGGGACCGAGACCGTGTGGCGAAATGCCTACAAAACTGTCAAACAATGGAAACACCCTAAGCATGATGGGGAAACATAACAAAAGAAAAGAAAACAAAACAAAACAAAACAAGCAGCCAGCACGGCGTCTTATGGGCAAGAGGGGTAAACGTGGACCTCGTCGAAGCTGCCGCTATTCAGAGTTGCTTCTCCAGCGCCCAACTGTATCATATCTACAATAGTGTCATTCTTCTCTTACCTGCCACGCAACTGAACATGCTCTCCTTACACAACCCCCACGGGCAGGAGACATAAACTGGAGGCCATATCCAGGAGAGGCTAAACCTAGGGATGCTGAAGTCGGATTAACTTGCATCGAATCCAGCTCTAACGCCTTCTGACGGATGTGATAAGTGAATATAATCCAGTGTATCTAAGCCTTGGATTGTTAATGCATAAAGTGAGTATACGAAGAGTAGCCACCCCAGGGGACCGATGCAAGGTTTCCTGGTATTGGGCTTTCATGGCAGAACACATGAGAGTAACACTGTCACCACGGTAACAACCAAGCGTTCAGTAAATGCTATTATTTTTATTATTACAGGGAAAAGGGCTTTCAGGGCTGGAAGAGGCCCCAGTGCTAAGTTCGGTTTGGGGATCTAAAGCTAAAGCAACGCCACTGGGAATTCACTCATCCAAAGTTTTTCTCATCCACTATGTGGATTTCCTTCTGAAATGTGGACTTGCTTTCCCTTTGGCAAGTTCTAATATGGAAAAAAAAAACAAAAAACAAAAAAAAAACATTGGAAGACCATGATCTCTTATTCAGTTTGGGTTTGGGAGATGGGTGTGGAGGGCACGTGTAGTGCCAGGCAATAGTCAGCATCCACATCTTTCCAAGAGAGCAAGGGACTGTGCAGGGGTCCACTTGGGCCAGCAGGCACCTGCTTCAAATCGCAGGGAACTACATTTCCCAAGCTCCTTTGCCTTATGGCTTCCTGGTAAGCTCAGCCAATGGGAGGCACTGGTGGAAGACCAGAGGGAGGGAAGTGGAAGCTGCTGGGGGATTTCACGCTCCACACACACCCCCGACTTTGGCAGCCCCTCCATGACGTTGGTTCCACTTGGAGCTCCTGGCACCTGGGCTCTGGAAATCTAAGCTCCTCTTTTTGTCCCTTTCCGCTAAGGATAGTACTGATCTCTTGCTGTTGGTAATCTCTGAGCTGTTTGCCTCCTCGCCTCCTCCGTCACCTATGGATTCATCCCCCTGCATGAAATTCTCTCTGCTTGAAGGACCTTTAATGATGTCTGCTTTCAGTCCAGACCTTGACAGATTTGACGTGGCAACTTCAGTGCCAATTACACCACCTTGTATGTGCGGGGTACTCAATGCACGTTTGTGGAATGAACGGAAGCTTCCACGGGCAAGACGCTAACGTAATTCCTCTGAGCTCTGTCCTCTGCCTGCTCTGAAGACCCGTAAGGCTGAACCTGCTTCTTATGGGGTACTTGCCTCTGCTCACAAAGGCTCGCAGCTGGCTGAACCACCAGATATACCAACACGTTCATCTTTCAAAACCCCATCTTTAGTCTGGTCCCCCAAAGTAGTGAACCCCAAGCCCTCAGATCCTGAACTCCCCAAAAGCAATGAAGAATTTCTTCTAGAGACCTTCCTGTTATAGACGCTCCAGCTGAGAGCAGGACAGACGAGGAGGACAGAAGAACAGAGAGCATAGACAAAAACGCAACTCCTCTAAGCAGCCAGCTATCTCGGACAGCCGGGGCGCTGCTAGGGATCAGCACAGTGCTTTCAATGTTTGTAAATATCTGTTTGGTCCAAGAGTTCTCTCCCATGGAAACAGCTAATAAGCCAAGCTGCCTGAGTTTATTCCTCGTGCCAAGGCACATTCCAGGGTCTGATCACATTGCTGTTTTCTTATGGAAAAGAAGAGAGAAAGAGTGAGCAAGGGGTTTAGAAAGGTGACAGGGGACTCGGGATGGAAAGCAGGAAAGTTAGCCTTCCAGGTTGAGGGGGGTTCGTCACTGAACCAGAACTAGAAAGGAAAATTAAAGTTAGCAGCAGCTTTCTGCCTAGAACAGGAGCTGCCGTTTTGACCTGGGGTTCCAAATTCTTTAGGCGCATTGGGCTAAGCAAGTGGCCGCTTTAGCAGGTCGCCAAACAAAACCAGGAAGTGGTAAGTAGGTGGGAAGGGACCTGACGCTCTCCAAGAAAAAGAAGGATTCCCCGGCAATGTCAAGGCTACCGACCTCTACGGACCACAATTTGAGCGGTGAGGCGGTGTTTTCATCTAGGTTGTGTTTGACAGCTCAGAAACCCAGGACCCATGGGGCACCTGGGTGGCTCGGTCGGTTAAGCATCGTACTCTCGACTTCAGCTCAGGTCATGATCCCAGGGTCGTGGGATCGAGCCCCACATTGAGCTCAGTGCTGAGTGTAGACCCTGGTTGGGAATCACTCTCTCCCTCTCTCTCTGTCCCTCCCCCACCACTCTCTCTCAAATAACATTTTAAAAATTAAAAAAAAAAAAAAAAAAAAAAGCAGCCCAAGGCCCAGGCAGTAAGGGGGTTTCCATATGGTCATAACTAACACACGTCCACTGAAGTATGCCACCTTCTCAAGACAACACATTTTCTCCAAATACTGAGATGTGTGCCCTGAAATCTACACTGGAGGCTGTTTGACTTGCCTTATTAATTGCTTGATTTCTTTTTTTTTTTTTTTTTTTCATTTCTTCCAAGCCAAGAAGCCCGTATCACTTTTCGTGAGGACATTATAACTCGAATCAGAGATTGTTAGCCTTGGAGGTGAATTTCAGTTTCAACCGCCTCTGTAACAATAACGTTTGCTGTGTACCAAGCACTTACTAGGTATCACGTGCACTGTTCTAAGGACTTTACCCTTTTTTATTTCATATGGTGGCCTTGTCCACAGTGTTGCCCAGAATGTTAACCCCACAATACCCTCCATGAGTTACGAAGTCTATGATCCCAAAGAATTTGCAGAAATGTGGACTTCTGGATCCTTCTCAGGGAGAAGAAAAAATCAAAATGCACATAAGGGCATGATAGACCCTGGGAAGTCCTGCAGTTACAAAAACCACTGCATTTTTTTTAACAGGGTGTCTCCCAAACATCTCTGTCCACAGAATCCTTATTTCCTGAGATCCGATTAGCATCCTGGCCCCATTCTGATCGCCGAGAAAGCTCGGTCTCCTATTAATATTCCCTGGAAGATGTGATTAAGACAGAGAAAGCCTCCAGCATCTCACAAAGAGTTTTCAACAATGGGAATGCTTAACGAAGAGCTCCTTAACGCTTTCTTAACCGGAAAAACGGGGGTGGCGAATTACCCGCTTTGGGAAGAGATTTAAGCTTTTCTAAACGAAGTTCGCAAGTGGGGCTATACGGCATATCTTCCGAGACATCTCTAGCTCCTCGCCCTCGCCCCAGTCTGCCTCGGTGGCCTGATAATAGATATTTAAATTTTTTTTTTCAACGTTTATTTATTTTTGGGACAGAGAGAGACAGAGCATGAACGGGGGAGGGGCAGAGAGAGAGGGAGACACAGAATCGGAAACACGCTCCAGGCTCGGAGCCATCAGCCCAGAGCCCGACGCGGGGCTCGAACTCACGGACCGCGAGATCGTGACCTGGCTGAAGTCGGACGCTTAACCGACTGCGCCACCCAGGCGCCCCCTGATAATAGATATTTAAACAACTGCAAAAGTGAAGGTTGACCCTGAGCGTCCTTCCCATCCCTCCCCAAGTCCGCTGGAGACATTATCTGCAAGGAGTAAACAGGCCCATCCCTGGAGTCTCGGCCACCCCCGTGTGATATCAAACAGCTGCCCAGAGCCCCCTTCTGCAGGCCAACCCTCGGCCTGCTGCACCCGCTTCGCACAGTAGGACTTCCTGGCGGCGACTTCTCTTTGAAGTTCAAGTGAGCACCATGTACGGTATGTGTGGGAAGAAAGACCGAGAGTCATCCTTCACGGAGCCATCTTTCCCACGAGAACTGAATCTTTGGGGCAGAGGAGGTATGATTTAGCACCTACATAATAAAAACAATAGCAATGGTAACCCATGCGATATTTATAAAGCGCTTCCCATGTCGAACGCGGCACCAACCCTGTCCTGTCCTTGGGGCTACAAGGTAGGAACCGTAATGGCTCCCCTTTTACAGATGGGGAGACTGAGGCGAAGGGAGGGTAAGCGACTTGCCCAAAGTCACGACGCAGCGGCGCAATGGAGTTAGGTTTTAGTTGGTTCGGGACCGACGTCTCAGTTGTAAGTGGGGCGAGAGCAGGGTTGTTTGACAACCACGGGGGAAAGACTGGGTTGTCCAAGAGTTGTCTTTACCCTGGACAGGGTAAGGGGCAGTTATGAGCCCAAAGGCCAGGCTCTGCAGGTGTAGCAGCAAAGGACAGGACCTGCAAGATGGTGCAGGAGCTCCCGGAAACAGCACCGAAAGAGCCAGAAGCATTCTCCGTGTGTCGTCGATGCAGCGACACATCCTCCCTGAATACCAACTATGCGCTACATGAATTCGTGGGTGCCGTCCTGCTCTCCCAAACATGTCTCGTTGCACGAGACAAAAATTTTGAAAGAACTTGCCAGCCACCAAGATGATGTGGGGCAGGGGCTGCGGGGGCAGACGGAGGGGAGGGCGCTCCAGTGACTCCGGTGGTGATGCCAAATCCAAGAAATGCCTCCACCTGGGAGTTTTCTCCAGATTAACATTCCAGCAAAGCTCTTCTTGGGTGAGAGTCTGACCCTGTTCTCCCCAGAGCCTAGCGGTCTCCACATCCTAAATTCATCTCGCTCCATTCCGAATATCCGGAGGGGCTGCTGAAGAGAGCCCTTAAGAGATCACATGATTGAGGTTCCCATCCCAGCTCTCCCAATAGCCCCAGTATGCCTTGGGCAAGTTACTTACCTCTGAGCCTCAGCTTACTGATCTGTAAAATGGGGACAAAGCAGAACACACCCCCCCCCAGGGTGGCTCTGAAGACGAAATGGGCATGTCTGCCCGAGGAGCCCCCTATAAGAACATGTTGCTGTTATTTACCCCCGTCCACCACGTGAAACTAACTTGTCCATAGGTGAAGATTTTCTGTGAATGGGGAGAAAAGGAGACAAAAGGAAACCACATGCCCACAAAAGGGGCACTGGATGGAGAGTCAAAGACCTTGGGTAAGTTTTCTTTCCTCTGCAAGTTTCCTTAACTGAGAGACTGTTAAAAGAAGCAAGAGGAGAAAGGAAGAAGGGGAGAGGAGGAAGAAGAAGCAGGAAAAGAGAAGGGAGGAAGGGTAGAAGAAAATAAGGGAGAGAAACCAAAGGAGGGAGGGAGGGGAAGGGAAGGGAGAGAGGCAGGGATGAGGAGGGAGATAAGGAAAAGGGAGGGGGTAGGGGAGGGAGGGAGAGAGGGAGGGAGGGGCCAAGGAGGGAGGAAGGAAAGGTTGATCTACAAACTGTGTTGACCCTGAAACATTCAAGAAAGGGTCAGGCCACCCAGTCCCGGCCCCCCCGACCATTGCTTTAACCAGAGCTTCCCCCCTTTCCCTCTGACTAATGCATTCAAATCCATGCAAATCATATTATTAGAGAACAAAAATTTCCTCCAAGAAACAAATAAACAGCAGGACAACAACATGACAACTTGGAAGCTCCCTGACTCGGTCTTTCGGGGCTTCTTTTGGTTCCACACAGGGCGCATCGTGGTTAGAAGAACAAGCTTAGGAACCAGACAGACGTGGGTTCGAATCTGGGTTCAGCCGCTGAGAAGCAGGCTGACCTCGGCCAAGACACCAACTTCACCAAACCCAGTTTTCACGTCCCCAGCAGGGGAACAGTAAGGCTACTCACTCCCGGGACTGCAGGGGGACGCGACTGAGGTAGCCCTGGGGAAGCACTAAGCACAGCACTTAGCCCATGACAGGTGCTCTGTAAGCGACGGCTGTTGTAACTGGCAGGACGTTTCATACCTATCCCCAGTGCGTGGGGTAAAAAAGATTACACACACACACACACACACACACACACACACACACACACATTCTTCCCAACTGGGCGCAAGGTCCCCCGGGGCCACCTGCCTGCAAAGCTGGCACACACAGGCACGGGACTTTGCCCCGAGGGAGGTGCTGGCCGGAAGACCACCCACTAGGAACCAAGCTTCTCCTCAATGTGCCGCGTTGGTCCACCGCCGACTTTGGCCCCGCTTCTCTCTTTTCTTAGACGCCGTGCGCTCTCTCGTCGTACATGAAAGCGAAAAGATGTGATCCAGCATGCAAGTTTGAAGTCCTCTAGAGGATTTCAAATCACCTCCCTAACCGGAGGGTCCTCTGCTTGACGTGAGGATGGGGGTCCTGGAGCCCTTTCCCACCGTTGTTGAAGTCAGTACAGGGGAGACTAGTAGGGACCAACGTGCTGGAGTCCAGACAGGAAGAGGCTGAGGGAGGGAGGGACTTATCCAGGGTCCCATAAGAAGTTAGTCGAATATTCCCAAGCTGGTCACGCTGGCCACTCTAACCCTCAGCACAGATCAGCCGCTGCGAGCCAAGCCAAGTACCCCCCCTCCACCGCCCAACTCCCCGGAGAGCCCCGTTCTCCTAGTCCAGACCGCTCTGGTGCCATGTTCTCAGGGCCCGCCTTCCAGCCACCTCCTCTGGGAAGCCAAGGTGTTCCCCAAAGGTAGACATTTAAAACAATCTCTAAGGGTGAATATCTGAATTAACTTATGGAAACATTTCCCCAGGGGACCGCCATCCAGAACAGAAAGAAGAGAGAAGGCGATCCTGGTGGAGAAGATGGGTGGGAGGACACTCCAGGAAAGCCCGGAGGAGGGAGGAGCCCCACAGGGAAGGGGGTCCTGAGGTCAGAAGAAGGGACAGGCATCAGCCCGGCAGAGTAGCTAAAGCCAGAACCGAGGCCGACAAAGCCGGCGGTAGACGGTCCTCAGCACTCTGTGACCGCGCGGGCCTTTGCCTCCCATACAACCTGCACAGGCTGATACCCTGCTTCAGGCTATAGTGTAAATGTCTGCTTGCCGGTCTCCCCACTTACCAAGTTGAGAGTTCCCCAGAGCAGGCGCCGAAGCCACTAGCTCGTGGCCTGGCGGCACTGATTATGACCACAGCCGCCAGGACTGACATCTCCAAAGAGGCACCTCCCTAAATCCATTTACTAGGAAGGCACTCGCTGAGACCTGCTAGGGGTTGAGTGATGGCCTCCCAAGAAAAGGATATGGAAGGGTCTAGTCGCTGTCAGGACGACCTCATTTGGAGGCACGGTCTTCGCCGGCGTGGTCAAGTTAACACGAGGCCGTGCGGGGGTGGGATCAGCTCTGATGCAATATGACTGAAAGACAGACAGACAGACTCAGGGGAGAAGACCGTGCCAAGCCGGAGGCAAGAGGCTGGAGCCATGCAGCCAAATGCCGAGCATCGCCGGCCCGGCAGAGGCTGGAAGAGGCAAGGAAGGATGGTCCTGCAGACGCCGTGATGTCAGCCTGCGGCCTCCAGACCCGGGACAATACATTTCAGTTGTTTGAACCCCCCTAGGTTGTGGTTCTGTGTCACGGCAGCCCCAGAAAACTAACACGAGCCCCGAACTCTGAAAAGGAACTTCAGGTTCATTTCTAGCCCAGCATTGCCGTTCTGTGGAGGAGAACACAGAGGAGGCCCCGAGAAAGGAAGGCACACGCCCAAGGTCACCAAGGCTACGCGTGCCCACGCCTGGCCTCATCTCCCAGCCCGGGGCTTGGAAGATGCTGGCTTTTTCTTGTCGTCACCAGGCCCCCATCCATCTCAGTGCCATTATCATTTATTATTTCTGCAGGAAGGGAGAGGCTCGGGAGCCTGCGCGGTTTCCAGCTCGGCCGGCGGTCTGTGTTTGCTGGCTTTGCATGAAAAGGGCCAGGCTGTTGGCTCTGCGGGGGTCACAGGCAGACTGGGGGGTGTGATGTGAGTCGTAAGTACAGTGACAAACTGCTCCGGGAATGGCCTGGGCACGGTCTAGCCAAGCGGACCAGAAAACCACAGCACGTCGGGGGCGCCTGTAAGCGCCGTGTGGTTTCCTAATGCAGCGATCCGCCCTCTCTGCCGGGGTGCTTGTGGGTCCGGGGGGACTTTCTAAGCATCCGTACCATTCCTTGAAGGGGAGGTAGGGTTTCTGCTTAACGGCCGCAAAGATTCCATTTTAGGACACATAATTACGGCCTTTCATGCCAGCTGTGCTTCAAAGGTGCATCCTTTTTGATGGTGCCCAAAGAGCATCCGGACAACCTGGGTGACAACAGGAGGCAGAAGCAATCAGAGCTGAGTCAGGCAGCAGCTAGGGACCGGAACCAGCGTGGACGGGACAAGAGCCATGAGTCAGCCCCTCGGAGAGAGCCTTGCTGGGGCGTGGGCTCACCGGCGAAGTGCCCACAACGACTCCCCTGGCCTCCAGCCACGATGCCGACCTAAGGAGACAGCATGAACCTCGGGCCTGCCCCTGTCGCCTGGTTCGAGGCATCGGGACACTGCTCCAATCCGGGCCAACTCGGGGGAGCCCCGGCAGGCCAAAGGATTACAGCACGCTGAGGCTGGCCTTGACTTTGAAGCCAAGGGGAGCCAACTTTCCATCCTGGCTCAGTCGCTAATTTGCCGGGGGACAGAGTCGGTTCACCCCTCTGAACGCCCGATTCTTTGTCTGCGAAATGGGTGAGCGATACCTTCCGGGAGGCGTTGGGACGCGTAGACCAAAAGCTTTACTGTGCATCCCGAAGTCAGATGACGAGTAGATACAGACTCTGGGTAGCTCACTTGCCAGGTGGGGAGACTTTGGGAAGACCCCAACCTGTCTGTGGCTCAGTCTTCTCATCCCTAGCATAGACCGTAGTGGACACTGTGGGGTCAAGCCCGTGCCTTTGGGCACCATTCCCATGCAGGCTAACCCAATGGCTTCCAACTGAACACCTATGGTTCTTCGCCTGAGGGATGTCTTTGGCCCTCAGGATCTACTTGGCCGGCTCACGGGCCAGGCTGGGAATGCTAGGTTAGGGTAAGGCTCCCGGAGGAGCCCCCTCATGATGGACTAGGGCTGACACATAAGGGCCCCAACTTCCTCCCCCTCTGGTGAGACAACGCTGGCGCACATTCTATGCATTCTTCCTGAAGATGCCTCTGGGGACTTGCCTCCAGTTGCCCACGGTAGGGATCCGGATATTATGGGGCCAGGGCTGTGGCTCGACCAGTTTGCTTCCTTTCCAGTGTTGCTTTCTCACTTCCTGGTGATCCTTCCAGATGCCTCACAGATGAACCACTTACACCCCGACTCCATCCAGCGTTCGCTCCTGTGGGATCCATCACGGCCACTGCGCACCCCGGAGAGTTAATATAAGGATCAAATGAATGAATCGATGTAAAGTTCTCAGGACGGCATCTTCCGCACAGTCAGGTCGTGATAAGACCGGTTTGACTGTCACGAGGCCTGACATGGGCTGGCACACGGCACGTATAAGGCAGCCCAGCACGGTGTCGAGGGCACAGAATAAGCCACGGCTGTGTCATCTATCAGATGTGAAAACTGAGGCTCGGAAGGCTGAAATCACTTGCCCTGGGGTTGTATCCAGTAATGGGTGGAGTTCGAATGAAAAACCCGGATTGGTCCTGCCCCTCGTGACCTCTTTATAGGGGGAAAGAGAGGGGCCCAAACCGCGGCCCTTAGGGCAAAGTGGTACGTCCACCTCTGAGACTCCCTCTCCTTGGTCTGCTGAGAATCCGAGGCCCTCAAACAAAGAGAGCCTTGGAGCCTCCAGCCTTGCAGATAAGGGGCATGTAGAAACAAGGCTGTGTCTCCGAGTCTTGGCCATTGACCCTTCCCACAGCTATCCGTCATCTTGAACGGGGATTTTATGCACCCTATACGCCAATCAACTCCTCAATTACCTCTCGGGAGGAGGGAGAGGCCCAGTGGCATCTGATGTCACGTTTGATTTAGGGTAAGTCACACTTAAGAGGGCATCTGAGGTTAAAGAACAGGGAATTCTGGGCCTGTTTATAAATCAACAGGCTTGAGGTTTTCACTATTCCTCTTCTAGAGCATGGAGCTGACGTTATGACTCACTGGATCATAAAAGAGATCAAATAGCTTCTTGCTAATAATTCTTTCCCCGACCCATTCTCTGGCACATTTGGTTGGTAAACAGAGTTTTAATGGCATCCCTTGGACATAATAACGTCATTTCTTTATAGCACCTTGGCCGCCTAGTCACTCTCGGTTATAACCGGGTTTACATTTAAACCTCCCTCATTTGTGGGAGCTAATGCTGTTCGGTGTTTTAAGAACTACTTAAGGCCAGGGATACTGCCCTTGGAAAGGGTCGAACCAGCCCCTTTCAGAACACAGCCCTCGGGTGAGTCTGGCCCCAAAGCCACCGTCCCTCCCCGCAACCCACCCCCAGGACCCTGACCTCTGAGATTCCCGATTCCTGCCCCCAGTCCGGTTCTGCAGCGAAACTCGGTCCCGCCAGGGTCCTGGGTGACCCCGAGATTGGCCTCCGCAAGTGTCGGGAATGTCAAACGAGCTCTTGGTGCCACATATTGTTTTATGGGTAAGACGGGATTGCTCATTAACTAACCATCACGCAGAGATGCTCCGGGTTTGGAGACACTAAAAGAACGGCTTGGTGACGGCAGAGCAGAGTAGAAAAAGAACGAGAAGAAAGAGTTGAGGGGCCATTAAAGGGATGGAAAATACCCTGCAGGACAGGGTTTCCTAAACTTTTATCCCTTTGGTACCGCGCTACGCTTAAGCCAGATCTCAGTGCTCCTCATTCCTATTTACTTGGTGCCCCTTTTGTTCATTTGCTTGTTGAAATTAACTCACTGGGAACACTTTTAAACACTTGCCGTAAATAAGGGGCAACCATAAAAATCTCTACGGGTCCACAATCCGTAATCCAACAGCCCAGGGCCAGACGTGTTTCAGAATTCAGAAACTTCCAGACTTTGGAAACGGAACGCGGTACACACACCCCTCCCCCCCCAGGACTGCACCCAGGATTAAACGCATTCATACTTCTGCAGCTTAACACTCACATTAATTTGGGTTTAAAAAAGGCTATCAATAATCTCATGGCTGCTTGGGTTCATTATGGCCATCACATGATGTATGAAAAAACAATCTAGTCTCAGAGAATTATGGATTTTGGAATTTCACATAAGGGATTATAAACCTGTAAAGTGGGGGCAAAGCAGTAGGACTGCGGTCCAGCTGGCCAAGTCTAAAGAAATGAGCCAGGGATGAGCATGTTAGAACATTCTAGAACCAACCAGTGCCTGTCTTCCAGATGTACCCGGAAGCGGTGAGACAGAAACAGAAAGCCAGGAACTTGCTCAGGATGGACTTCGATGCTGTTTGATGCCGGGGAGGGACCGTCTCAGTCACGTCCAGGAACGTCAGCAGCACTTACGGCACAAGATGGGGCCATGCCTGCCTATGGGACAAGCTTAGTAGCACTAGCTAAATAAACATCATGGTATGAACGTTCCGACTAAAAGGGCCTTAACCAACCTTCTATTCCAGGGGTCAACAGACTTTTTCTATAAAGGACCAGATAGCAAATGAAGCAGTTCTCAACTCTGCCCTTGCAATGCCAAAGCAACCACAGACGATCAGGAAGCCAATGGCTGCGGCTATGTGCTAATAAAACTTTATTTGCACACACAAGCTGTGGGCCATAGCTCATGAGACCCTACTGTCACCCAGCCTTTAAGTTAACATGAGAAAATAAACCCTAGAGGAGGAGTGATGTGCTCAAGGTGAACTGGGGGCTGGGCCAAAAACAGAAGCCAGCTCTCCCTTTTATGCTGAGAGGCTGGTAGTCAGAAGAAATAAAAGGAGAGGAAAATCTCAGCTGCTGTCTTCAACCCCGGGAATCATTTTAAGGGAAAGATTCTAAGAAGTCACTCCCCACATGCAAACAAGAAGCAGATTTAAAGTTGAAGACAAGACAGGTATGAACGGACATTTAAGAAAAACATACTCAGGGCCAAAGAGAAAACACATCAAAGGGCAGCTGAGCAAATCTGTGAACACTCCCTCTCGAGACATCTTGAGCAGGACGATCAAGCAATTGATCAAGCAGCCTAGGATTGTCCTACCCCGAGCAAAGGAGGTCTCAAGCTCCCTTTTGGCTCTGGACTAATCAGACCCATTTAGTGGGGGGTAAAAACCAGAGGGAATTTAGCCTAAAATACCCCAGTTGGGAGGAGATCATTTCCCCACTCCATCCAATTCAACAAACAGGTGTTGAGCTCCAATGATGTCCCAGCCACTGGACTGTCCCCGTGGAAGATGCAAACATGTACGAAATATGGTCTCTCCCCATAAGAAATGTACAGTCAAGGAACAACAGGACCAGTTTTCATTCTCAGAGAATAACGTTCTACAACGATAGAGAAAGCCTAGTTATGAAACTTTCTGAAGAGACAAGACACCCTTTGAAGGTGCCACGTTCCTGGCAAAGAGAATGGAGACAGACAGAGGAAAGTGGGGGCAATCCAAAGTCATTCTCCGATCAGAACTACCTGGGCAAACCAGATGTTGGTAACTTCAGTGGCTCCCCCTAAAGCGTGGCCATGGCAATGGTGAAGGATGCATTATAGAGCCTCTTCTCCTGGTGTCCCGACGCCCCACACGAAGAGGTGGTGGTGACAGATATGGGATTCTCTGCCATGTCAGTCCAAGAGGCCTCCATGAGAAAGATGAGTGAGGGGTAAAGAGAGGGAGATAAGCAGATTGGCAGAACCAAAGGGGAAGAAGAAGAATAGACAAAGAGGAGGGGACAGGAAAAGAGGAAGGGGGAGAGGGAGATCAGAGGGGAACCCCGAGTGGAGAGAGAGGAAGCGCTGTGCAGAATGCTGCTGCTTTGGGAAGTCATCTACTCCCTTTGGGAAGGCCCTGGAGAGCATTAAGTGGGGCAGCAGGTTGATCTGACTTGTCTCATAAGACCTCTCTGTCTTCTCCAGAGAAGGAGGCAGAACATGGCCAAGCGAGAACACCCAGGGAGCTGTTGCCATCGTCCTGAGAGAAAGATGGTGGGTTCATCCAGGGCAAGGCAGATGGAGATAGAAGAGAGGGGACAGAATCCAGGAAGCACGAGAAAGTCTATCCTTGGACAGTGACGGGCCACGGGGGTCAAAAATGAGGTCGGGCTTGTGTCCGTGCTTCTAGATCTGGGAACTTGATGTCTGCTGGGATGGGAAGTGCAAGGAACAAAGCCGGACTCTTTAGAAGCAAAAGGAATCCCAGGAGCAGCCTCGGATGTAGAGGAAGACACTTTAAGATGCGCCAATTCACGAGGCGCCTGGGTGGCCCAGTCGGTTGAGCGTCCGACTCTCGATTTCGGCTCAGGTCATGATCCCAGGGTTGCAGGATCAGGTCCCACATCAGGCTCTGCACTAAGCATGGAACCTGCTTAAGACTCTCCCTCTCTGTCTCTCTTTCTCTCTCTCAAATTAAAAGGAGGAGGAGGAGGAGGAGGGGAAAAGCACCAATGAATGAAATCTTCCCCCCAAATCCTGCACGGTCAGCATTGCCTGTGACATTTGTCCTCTTTCAGAAAGGCATAAATGGAAAGACACACGTATCTCATGCCTTCCTCCTGGGGTACCACATATGGAAAGGAGGGAGGCTGTGATCTGGTCCCGGCTGTAAATGAATCCCACATCTCTTGGGCCACCAGATGGTAAACACCTGGTCCCTAGTTCTAAGGCCTGGCCTTACCAACAGGTGAGATCCCTGAAAATAGGATCTAGAGGGGTCCCCCCTTTTATCACGCCAGGAAGAGGAAAAAGAGAGGCTGTGTTCAGGCTGCTGTGTACTGCAGCACCTGGCTGGCATTTGGGAAGATCAATCCTTCTGGAGGGAAATGAGGCAGGACAGCCAAGTTCCTAGGATTATATCCCTCGCACCTGGGAGCCTTCTGCCAAATGACCCCAGGGAAGAGTCAGTCCAATGAAAGACAGGTTCCTTCTCCAAGTAAAACTTGCTTCTGGGGCACCATCAGTCCCCTGGAGGCTGAGAGGAGTCACTCTTGAGGAGGCAGAAGCAGGGAGAGGAAACCCAACGTAAGAAGGTTAATAACAGCTCACCGCGACGGCACCTTTCATCTGGAGATCTCAAAGCCGTTTACCACCACCCAATTAATTCTCTCAACACCCACTACACCACCAGCCCCCAAAGCAGATGTCATTATCATTCCTTTATGAGCAAGGCAACTGACAGGTTAGTTGGCTGGTTCAAAGCCACAAAACAGTTGTAAGGCAGAAGCCAAATTTGGGATGATTGCCCTCCTCTAATCACAAGGAGCTGGAGAGAAAAGATTCATTTGTAGGAGGGCTCTGATGATTACTCTTAATCATTCATTCATTTATTCAGTCATTCATTATTCATCTGTCCGTCCATCCATCCATCCATCCATCCATCTCCATTCATTCATTCATCCATCCATCCATCCTTCTATCCATCCATTCACTCATCCATCCATCCATCTCCATTCATTCATTCATTCATCCATCCATCCTTCTATCCATCCATTCACTCCTCCATTCATCCATCCATCTCCGTTCATTTATTTATTCATTTAGCATGCATTAATTGACATCCTGCCAGGCACAGGCACTGCGCAAAGTGCTGGGGATTCAAACCACGACCAAGACAAGGTCCTCGCCACCCATCTGGTGACTCTCCAAACCACTTTCTTCTCCATTACTGGAGAACTTTGCAGTTTACAAATACATTATCTTTTATAGATTCCATGAAATGGAGGGGGGTTATTCCTCTCTGATAGCTGAAGAAAGACTTGGGCACCAGGCCACATCACAGAACTAAGGTCTGGATCCAGCGTGCCTGGAGCACTTTCACACTTTGCAGCATCCTTCCTGAGCCGGTGTTCCCAGCTCCAGGGAAAATCCCTCCAGCGTCCTGATCGGGTGAAAGGCTTTGCAAATCCTCATCCAGAAGCAAAGCATCTCCACCAATGACCTCTGAGCTGGCTAATGAAATAGCCGGATGGATGAAGATACCGGAGTGGGTTTTCATGGGAGCATGAAAGTAAAACTTCAGTTATACCAGAAAGACAGCAAGTCTGACGGAGTGAACCGAGGTAGACAGAGGCGTGTGTTACACCGTCAAGTAAGGCAGGAGGGCAGATGAAGTCACGAGCTGACTCGGAAACTAGTTGTGTTTCTAATTTTGTCTCTCCTCCGATAGGAGTCAGTGATGATGGCCCCTTTATCTAAGATGCCTACCATCTTTCATAGGTGGGCCTCTTTTCCTCTGTCACTATTAAAGGACCCCAAGACTGTAAATGACACAAGGGGCTTCCTGTTCACTCCAGCACGGCGCGCCAGTGAAGAGCAGGGAAGGCGTCTCCTGATGACATTGTAACTGTTCAGCAAATCGTGCATCCAAAGGCGGCCATGACAACCTTCTCTGGGGAGACTGTGAGCAACCTGGGGATGCGGCCATCTCGGTCTTACTTAGCAAACACGTTCTTTTTTTCAATATTTTTTCATTTTTGTCAGTGGGTTTACTTTCCAGAGAGAGAGAGAAGAGAGATAGCGCATGCGTTGGGGTGGGGGGAGCGGGGATGGAGAGGAAGAGACACAGAATCCGAAGCAGGCTCCAGGCTCCAGGCTCCGAGCTGTCATCACCGAGCCGACATGGGGCTTGAACTCACGAACCGCAAGAACGTGATCTGAGACGAAATCGAACGCTTCGCCGACTGAGCCACCCAGGCGCCCCTAAGCAAACAGGTTCGAGTACGGTGCCTGTCACATTGGTGGAGGCACTCCACCAATATTTGTTGAGGGGAATTAGAGTCATGCATGCAAAGTCCAAATTCTCCAGGGACAAAGGAACGCGTCTAGTGTCACTGTCTTCATTAATGTAAGGAGTAGAGCATCCAAGAAAACTAGCAGGTGTATGCTAACCAATCAACCCATTCCCTTCCCTTAAGGAATTATAACCAGGAAGGCACTGGGTGCACAGGAGGTAAAGCGAGGAGGTGCAGGTTGGGTGAAAATTGATGGCACTTGGCAGCTCCCTCCACTACAGGGAGAAATAGGCTACGTGCACTTGAATGACCCAGCCAGTTGGCTTGTCATTCTTCTAGGCGTGCTGGAGACACCATTCATTTATTCCTCCATCCATCCAACACTGATACATACACTCCTCCTCAGATACCACGTTTCCTATGTTAATATGGACCATCTATCTTCATTCAAGTTTTTTTTTAAAAAAAAAAAACAAAATCCATGTCCTACTTTTCTAGGTACTCAGTGAGCATAGAACTATGGGCAGAAGAGAAACATTCCGAACAAATCCTCATGAAGTTTAAAACACGCATCAACAGAGCAACTAGAGCGCAGCATTCTCTATGGGGCTAGACTGTGTCATGATAGAAAAATCAATGCAGAGAGATAATCGGCTCCTGAAAAACACCACCAAAGTCACGTGACAAGGGTTAACATCAACAGCGATATATACATACCCTTGATGGGGCGTAGTGAGCACGGCAACTAGCCTCTTATGTGGCCTTTCTGCCCCAAACCCATAACCTCAGTCTAATCATGAGAAAATCATTTGAGATTCTCAACTGAGAGATATCCTCCAAACCCCAAATGAGGGAGAGTCTACAAAATCCCTGACTAGCGATCCCTTAAACTGGTAAGAACAGATACTACGTTTGATCTTGGCCAAACGGCCGAGAAACGATGGACTAGCCCTCCTTTAAAAGCATCAGGGTCATCCAAAAGAAGAGAAGTGAGGAAGACTGTCAATGCGCCTAGGGAGACATGACAACTAAATGTAACGTGTTGCCCCGGAGCTGACCCTGGGACAGGAAATGGGCGTTAGGGAAAATCGGTGAATCCGAATAAAGTGTGGACCTCAGTGATGATGATACACCCGTAATGGTTCACGGACTACAAGAAAGGTACTATATCAACATGATGGAATATTATGAGAAAGCGGGCATGGGATATATGGCAACCCTCCATTCACAATTATCTGTTAATCTAAAACTAGTCTAGGGACGCCCGGGTGGCTCAGTCGGTTGAGCGTCTGATGCTTGATTTCGGCTCAGGTCATGATCTCACAGTTCATGAGTTCGAGCCCCACATCAGGCTCTGCGCACTGACCAGCACGGAGCCAGCTTGGGATTCTCTGTTTGTTTCCCTCTCTCTCTGCCCCTCCCTACTCATGCTCTGTCTCTCTCAAAGTAAATAAACTTTAAAAACAGTAAGTAACTTGGGGCGCCTGGGTGTCTCAGTCGGTTGAGCGTCCAACTTCGGCTCAGATCATGATCTCACGGTTTGTGAGTTCGAGCCCCACATGGGGCTCTGTGCTGACAGCTCGGAGCCTGCTTGAGATTCTCACTCTCCCTCTCTCTCTCTCTCTTTCTGCCCCTCCCCCCACTCGTGCGCTCTCCTCCCTCTCTCAAGATACATAACTTTAAAAATAAATAAATAAAACTGTTCTAAAATTAAAAGTCTATTTAAAAATAATCATCGGGACAGCTGGGTGGCTCAGTCGGTTAAGTGTCTGACTTCGGCTCAGGTCATGATCTCACCGTTCATGAGTTCGAGCCCCGCATCAGGCTCTGTGCTGATGGCTCAGAGCCTGGAGCTTGCTTCGGATTCTGTGTCTCCCTCTCTCTCTGCTCCTCCCCTGCTCATGCTCTGTCTCTCTCTGTCTCTCAAAAATAAATAAACACTGGAAAAAAAATTTTTTAATAAATAAATAAACATTAAAACAAAATAAATAATCATCTGTGTAACTGGACAGCATGATGAAAAGAGAAGCAGAACGATGAGAGGGATCTTTTATTATTTTCTTTTTTGGCTTTTTTAGTTCTTCTCCCACCGAGATTGCACCTTTCTGAGATGGGGCGGGCACAACTGTGTAAAACCTATTCATCACCCATCTATTCCACTCAGAGGTAGCTATTAAATTCACCTGCTCCCCACTTGCTTGATTTCCAGGCTCGTGGGACGGCTAAAGACACAACCGTCACCATCTTTCCCCACAGGGGCTGAACCGTATTGGGGTCAAGCCATGCCGTGGAGCCTCCACACATCCCGTATTCCCCTCCACGTACAGCCTTCAGCCCCAGCCAAGGGCCGTGCATCCGCGGGATCACGTGGGAGGACAGACCACCAGCAAGAAATGAGGCAACGTTCCCCGGGTAAAGCCACCGCAACCCATCCCCTCTGCTGTCACGGCTCAAGCCTGACGTTGGGGTATTGCCCGCCCTGGCAAATATTTTCTGAGTCCGTGATCACCGCGGACTCTGCCAAGTAGGAAAATACGGGGAATCCTAAATTAGGCACAGCATATGTCTCCGCCTTAATAACCCTTGGCACTTTTCTGGCACCTTTCATCCAAGGCGTCTCAAAGAACTTGTCCAAACGTTACCTCATCTGGCCCACAACACCCTGGCTATTATTAAGCCCATTTAACAGATGTAGAAACAGGCGTGTAGTGAAGCCAGGTGAGCTATGAGTTGGTGGCCCCATCTCCAACTCAATGGCAGGCTCTGGGAGGAACCGAGGCCCATGAGGGGGGCATCTGTGCACTCAGTAATCAATCGTTTTTGCTTCTAATTTCCTAGCCATCTGGAGAGTGTAATAGTATATTATACATATACTATATATAATATATACTATACTATATACTATATATACTATACTATAGTATACTCTAGTATACTATATATACTATATATATACTATATACTATATATAGTATATATATAGTATGCTATATATAGTGTATATACTATATACTATATATAGTATAGTATATATAGTGTATATACTATATACTATATATAGTATATAGTATATATAATGTATATACTATATACTATATACATATACTATAGCATACAGTATATATATAGTATATAGTATATACATTATATATACTATATACTATATTATATAGAGTATATATAGTATATATTATATACATTATAATATATATTATATACTATATACATATAATATACTGTATATTATATACAATATAATATATATACTATACTAGTATATATATGTATATTATATACATTATATATTATATATATACTATAGTACATATAGTATATAATATATACATTATATATAATATATATAGTATATACTATATATACTACATATGTAATAAAAGGCCACAGGGTAACAAAGGGGCTTTGGAGGCACACAGATTTGGGTATTGTGTCTGAGGCTGGGCTGCTCATGTACTGTGTGACCATGGGGAAGCTATAGAACGACTGTGTGCCTCAGTTTCCCCAGATGTGAAACAAAGAGTAGAAATTAACCTTCTGGAGCACCGGGGCGGGGCGGGGGTCGGGGGGCGCAGTTAGCGGATAGCATCAGTACAGCCAACTGGGGACAAGAGGGAAGTGAGATTCCTGCTGGATTTCAATGTCTGAGAGCCTCACTTGAGCCTAAAGGGTGCAGCTGAGGGGCAGGGAGATACACTGTTGCTGATACAAGATCTGCGGGGTGGGGAGCAAAGCGGTAAACATGAGGAACAGAGTTGGGGGGTGGTAAGGAGGACGTCAGGTAAGTTTTGATCAAGTCTCCAGCCGTTGGTAGACAGGGCGAGTCTGGGAATGATGGTGTCCCAAGACGGGCAGCTTGTTGGGAGGAGAAAGCTCTTGGAGATGAAGAAGTTCTTCATTCTGTACCAATTCTCTCTCTCTCACACACACACACACACACACACGCACACACACACACCTCTAATGCAAGGATCTGTGGGTGCTCTAGAAACTTCTGAGCATCCAAAAATAAGAGCACATGGGGAGCCTTTCTCCAGAATGGACAAACGGTGGTACCCAGGGCCTGGTGCCATGCTTCCCACCCGATGGTCAGGGAGGTGCATCGTGGGCGGGGACAAGCTCCAAGATCAGGGAGGCGCGTGGTGGGCAGGGACACGCTCCCCCTGAGCACCTTAGGCCTTGAGCTTTCCACTCAGTCCCAGGGCCCATCTCTCTGCCATCTGTCTGTGCATCTGAGTGGTCTTCCTCTGGCCATCACGGCAGCTGCCTCCCGCCTCCCTGACCCTGTTTCTGGTGAAGCCTGCAGAAAGGGAGTTCGCAGGCTCGGAGGAGCACAGAGGGAAGGGGGGAAGGCGGGAGGGAGGGAAACCCTGTACAGGTTTCAGAAGAGACCACGGCGGAGTCCTCCCTGTCACCAACAGCCGGCAGAGACTTGAATAAACGCTTCACTGAATTTCTAAAAGACGCTTCCTTCCTCTGTCTTCAGGGGCTGGCCCGGTAGATCTCCCCAGCGAGATCTGGCCCCAATGGTCCGCAGACCCTGACGTCCCGAGGGTGAAAGCAGAAAAGCTAAGTCAAGGCTAGAGGGAGTAGCGGAGGAGGAGCTGGACGGCAGGGCCGGCGGGGACCACGAAGGAGGGAGCCGGTTGGGAGAAAACTGGAAAGAAGAAGCATATGGGGAGGACCCCCACAACTCGGGGTTGTTAGAACAAAACACGACCGTGCGAGCAAGCCCCTTAGCACGGCCCGCTCGCACACAGGGCCCGCTCGCCACCCATTGGTGCCACATAAATGCTAATCACTGTTAACATCGGGAAGTCCGAGTGTCAGGGCAGCGAAACTAACCCGTAATGATACCACAACGATGGATACATGTCAATGTACGTCAGTCCAAACCCACAGAATGTGCAACACCGAGAGGGGGCCCGGATGGGAACTACGGACTCTGGGTGATAACAACCTGTTAATGCAGGCTCATCGATTGCAACCAATGTGCCCCTCCGGTGGGAACGTAGATGGCGGGGGGGGGGGGGGGGGATATATGGGAAGTCTCTGAAGTTTCTACTCAACTTTGCTGTGAAACTCAAACTGCTCTAAAATTTAGTGTATTAATTGTTTCATGTCTTTAATGTCTTTACTTATTTATTTTTGAGAGAGACACGAACGGGGGAGGGGCAGAGAGAGAGAGAGAGGGAGACACAGAATCCGAAGCAGGCTCCAGGCTCCGAGCCATCAGCCCAGAGCCCGACGCGGGGCTCGAACTCACGGACCGCGAGATCGTGACCGGAGCCAAAGTGGGGCGCTTAACCGACAGGGCCATCCAGGCGCCATGACTTTAATAATTTTTTTAAAATGGGGGCTTGAAATGGAACAGGCGGGGATCTGAGTAAGTGAGCTAGGCTGCCGTTCGTTCACTGAGCATTTCTGAATTGAAAGCCAATTTGTTAATTGAAAACCGATGTGTGCCAAGTATGATGTCAGGTGTGGATGTACATGAAGGAAACAAATGTCGGGGCTAGGGGACAGCCAGACACTCGCCCACATGCACAGATAAACCGGCAGGGTCATTTCGGAGAGGGGCAAGTGCAAGAGAGGAAATCATAGGGCGATGGGGGACCGAATGGTGGCTAGGGTGGCCGGGGAGGGCCTCTGAAAAGGTGACATTGGAGCAGAGACCTAAGTGACGGGAAGGGTGTGGAAAGGGGGGGGGGGTCTCAGGCAGTGGGGGTGACAGAGACGGAAACCCTAAGACCAGACAAGCTTGGCAGGCTGAGGGGAGGGGACCCCCGAGTAATTCCAGAGTCAGGTGCTGGTGGTAGCTACCCATGGCCCCCTGAGAAGCAGGCTGGGTCCTCTGCCGGGACTCAGGTCCAAGAGGCAGATCTGCGGGGGGATGGCCTAGCGATAAACCCTGAAGGCCAGCGACTATGCGTCCAAACTTGGATGCAGTGGCTTTCTGTGTGGGCAAACGGTCTAAATGAACCTTGCTTATTGCAGAGACGGGGCCGGGGGCGTGCCTCACGCATTCCCTTTTAAAACCTTTCACAACAAAAGCAAAGCGGGAACCCGGTAAGCTGGGTACCATTTCAGACAGGACACTTGGCAGCAAAGATGCGACAATTCTCGCCTCGCAAGCCAGGCCGCGATGTCGGGGCTCTAGGTTTGCCTGTTCACCAGGGAAAAGGGAGGCGGGGTGATAAAATACCCGGTTCAGAATGAAAACCGCTTGGAGAGTAAATTCCGTCTGCAATGCTGTAATCAAGTGGTGTGGACCAAGGCTAAGAAGCATCGCACAGAAACGAAAATATGTCGGGGTGCCTGGGGGCGGGAGGGGGGGCGCTCAGTCGGTTGAGCCTCGGACTTCGGCTCAGGTCACGATCTCGCGGTTTGTGAGTTCCAACCCCGCGTGGGGCTCTGTGCTGATGCCTCGGAGCCTGGAGCCTGCTTCCGGTTCTGTGTCTCCTTCTCTCTCTGCCCCTCCCCCGTTCGTGCCCTGCCTCTCTCGGTCTCAAAAAGAAATAAACATTTTAAGAAAGTTTTTTTTTTAAAGAGAAACGAAAATATGTTGGTCTTGGGGTGTTAGGGTTTGAGCGATTTTTCTTTTTCCTCTTTGGAAAAAAAAGAGAGAGAAAGAAAGAAAAGAAGAAAGAAATGAATGCTGTCACACTACCTAATTCAAAGAGGGGGAAACGTTTAAACACACTCCGGGCAAATGCACCTCTCTCCCCGAGATGCACTTGAAGCAAGGGAGCCATTTCACAGCTTGCCTTAATTTTGTTCCATTATTTTATACCCGAAGGACGCGTTCATCATTACCTGGCTACAGAATTGAATAGGTGTGAAATCCATGGTGATAGCAATACATCACTCCCTATTGAACTTCAAAGCTGAGACCAAACTGCCTATAAAAATAGTTTTCATACCGGGCCTTAATCTCTTTCATACATTTTTTGCTTCTTTGTTTTTCTCTTTTTTTCAAGTTTCACCATCCCTTGGATGGCTAAGCAGAACACGCCTCCCTCCTCCAAAAACGCCGGCGTTCTCAAAGCGTTAGTTTTGGTTCCTCGGGAGTCGAAGCCCGGACGGCATCAGGTAGTTTTATCAGAGCTGTGACCAGCGAGGTTCTCATGAAGAAAAAAAAAAGGCACACTCACAAAAACCACAAAGGGGCTTCTCGCTACAACTGCGTGTGCAGTGCCTATCAGCTAACCCCCTACTAAGAGCAAATCGGTGAACTGTATTAGGATGAATTCCTTCAATTTCCACTGCTTTGTCCCTTCAAGTTGTGCAACAAAGAATCTAGAAAGAGCCTGGTGCGGTTAGGACCTTGATGGCAAAACTCCCTTTTTTTTAATTTTTTTTTTAATGTTTATTTATTGTTGACAGAGAGACAGAGAGAGAGACAGAGGGGGAGGGGCAGAGAGAGAGGGAGACACAGAATCAGAAACAGGCTCCTGGCTCTGAACTGTCAGCACAGAGCCCAATGCGGGGCTCGAACTCACGGACCGCGAGATCATGACCTGAGCCGAAGTCGGACGCTCAACCGACTGAGCCACCCAGAGCCCCAAAACTCCCTTTTTGTAAATAATACGCTCTTCTGAGGATGGAGGAGTCCATTTACCGCCAAGTTCTTAGTATTGTTGGTTTTTGTTGTTCACGGGAATGAATTACAGAATGCGAGCTTCTGAAACTGAAGACGTATTTCCATCAAAAGAGGAAGTCAATGTTTCCGTAATCAAATGTAGAAACAAGTTGTAAATCATAATAACAGTTACATACATCCAATAGTGCTTAATATGCACCAGGCACTACTCCAAGCCCTTCTGTATTCCTTGATTTAACTCTTACGACAACCTTTGGAGGCAGATACTGTTATCTTTTTTAAAGTTGGGGAAACTGAGGCACACAGAGGCCAAACACCTTGCCCAAATTCAAACGGCTATCAAATAGAGGGGGTGGCATTCAAACTCATGCAGTCGGGCTCATATCTAATTATTCTTTTTCATTTCCAACCGCCATCATTATCCCTGATTCGGCTACCGCCAACATCATGAGTACAGATACTCCGTTAACCTGTAGGTGTGTGAGATGAACCACATTTGCCTGTCTGTTCCGTCCACCTCACCGGCCGCGATAGAGACGAACTGAGAAGGAATCACGTCTTCATCTCACCAGAAGGACGACACCCAAAGAGATGAAATGAAGTTGTATTCACAGCCATAGTCCTGACTTGGGAGCCTGTATTCACCACCCCTAATCCATCTGGACATCAAATGAGCATGAGCATGAGATCAATTTTATAATTAAGTTATAAGGAAATAAATCTCCATTTTCCTGGTCGGATGTGTAGAAAAGAAGTGGGCAGGCACAAAATAAATTACGCCGACTTCAAACCAAGAAAAGGAAGGGGCAGGAAAGGGATGCTTTCCCCTAGGGGCGTCCATTTCCAGGTGAGATCCAAAATGGCGGCTGTTTTTCACAAGTAAAGAGGCAGCATGCTTGCCCTTTAACTGGTCATTGCAAAGGGTCAGGAAAAAAAGGCTGAGAAGGAGGGTTGGAGACAGCCTTTATGAAGTGAGTAATGACTGCGTGGGGTGGGCAACTCCCCCAGGAAGCGGAGAAAGTTGTAACCCTGAGCATATTGGAGGAAGAGGGAGACAGGCACTTATAGGAAATAAATGATGTGTTCTTGGGGCGTGAGACAGGCTTATACGAATCGCAGAGAACTCTGCTTTCTGCAAATGCTGCTCTTATACAGCTGGGGAGGGGCTGGAGCCAAGGTGGCCGGATCAGAGGCAGGCTCCCGTCAACATCCCCTTAGTTTTGAGTCAGTGCCCACCCCCTTAAAAGCACGGTCCTTGGCAGAGATGTGCCCAAAGTACTTGGTACGGCACAAAACTCCCTTCTCAATCCAGCCTCCTTGTCCGGTGGTTTCCCCAGCAATAGGAATCCACTGCAAGTTTCCTTCTGTGCATTTCTTCGTAGTTTCTTCACCTTTGTTTCTTGCTGTACCCTCTCCCTGCCTCACCTCCACCTGCACCTGGAGCGAACTCTCTCTCTTCCGTGTGACTGGCAGAATCCCATGACTCAGGGGGTCGCTGAGTTACTGCCACCTGTTAAAAAACGAAAAAAACAAAACAAAAAAAACCCTTCTCCTATTTCCCTGGGCAAAGGAGGGTACGTGCTCTTCTCTCTTGCCCCAGCGTCTGATACATCTCTCATATAGAGTTTATGTGGCTTCATACTGTACCTGCTCATTGGTCTGTCCTCCCCCAGCCGACTGAAAAATCAGAGGGCAACAATCAAGCACAGTGCGGCCAAGGACACAGCCTCTATGGTCGGCCAGCCATGCGGCCTCAGACAAGTCCCTTAATGTCGCTAAGCCTTGATTTTTCTCATCGGTAAAATGGGGAAAATAATAGCCCTTGACTTGCATGATTGTTGTGAAGCTCAAATGAGAGAATGTTATTTTAGCAAAGCATTTAGCACGATGCCTAACTGTGATTATCACCAGTGTATTTCTAAACCCTACGTTTAGCACTGTGACAGGCCCCAGAAAAGAGTCCAGAGGGCCGTTTTAAGAGCACTGATTCGGGGTTTGATTCTTGCTTCCGCCACTTAGTAGGAGGAAATAATTTGGGGAAAGTTATTTAATCTCATTATGCCTCCATTTTCTCATCCGTAAAATGGGAAAGATAATAGCGCCTTCCTTGAGGGTTGCTATGAAAAATAAAAGAGTTAATGCGTGGAATGTGCCTGGGATGGTGCGTTTCATATATAAAAGCGCTTTATAAATGACCAGCTATTGGCTCTGATGATGATCTCAGTACATAAAAGTTAAAGTGAAGGAAGAAAGGGCACACTCAGAGCTCCAATTGTGGAACTGATCTGCTATATCAATCCACCCCCCCCCCAAAGAAAAAGCTCTTAAGGATAGAGGCATGCTTGAAAAACAAGGTCCAGCGAAGGGAATCTTGACAATTGCTCACACTGGCCCAAGGTTTCCTGTTTCTCCTCTGCCCCTACCCTACTTCAGGAAGACCGACAACCAGTCTTGGAGGAGAAGAAAACTTCCACACCAGTTATCAACTCCCGTGTAACGAACGATCCAGTAACGCAGGTCTCAGCGGAGACGGCTCATCTCTGTTCCGTGGTCATCAGTTAGATGGAACGGTTCATTCGGGGGTAGAGGACTCCCCTCCAGGATGACTCATTCACACGGCAAGGTTGTCATGGCAGCCTGGGACCTTGGGTCTCCTCCAGATACACCTCTTCGTGGACTGCTTGTGCTCCCTCACTGCCTGGCTGCCGGTTCCCAGAACAAGTATTCCAAGAGGCTCAGGAGGGAGCTGCAAGGTTCTTCTGACCTAGGCCTAGAAGTCCTAAAATAGCATTCCAGCACATTCTATCGGCCAAGCAAGTCAGTACCGTCAGGTCCGGTTCAAGAAGAGGGCCATGAGGGTCCACTTCTCAGCGTAAGAGTAGCAAAGAAAGAGTGGCAATCACATATCTACCCCATGTTCTCTGGGTGGCTGGACAAAGCCGGAGACCCCGAGAGCCCCTGGAGCCCACAAGCAGCCTGCATCTCAACTGCGCTAATACTTGTAAAGATCTCCTTTTGACATGGGTCCCTCTGGGAAGTTCCATGTGTGCAAGCAGTAACCAGAGAATCCAAAGGAGAGTATGGGAGTGGCAGAAATGGGCAACGAGGTGACAGTCCTGAGAAGAAACGAAAGGGAATGTGGACATGGAATCTGAGGGAGAGAAACTGCATCACCCGGGGGCGCCTGGGTGGCTCAGTCGGTTAAGCGTCCGACTTCAACTCAGGTCACGATTTCGCGGTCCGTGAGTTCGAGCCCCGCGGCGGGCTCTGGGCTGATGGCTCAGAGCCTGGAGCCTGCTTCGGATTCTGTGTCTCCCTCTCTCTCTGCCCCTCCCCCGTTCGTGCGCTGTCTCTCTCTGTCTCACAAATAAATAAACGTTAAAAAAAAAAAACTGTATCACCCGCATAAATGGAACTTTGACAGCAACAGAGGAGAGGCAGTAATTGGACCTAAGGAGGTATCACGTATCCCCAGTGATCCGTGTGTATTTCTGAGGATGTTGATAACAGATAGTCAATTCCATGTGTATTTTTGAGGATGTTGATAGCAGTGAGGCTAAAATGTATGCTCCTTGCCCTTAGGGATCTAAAATCTGACGGAAAAGACAGAAACAGAAGACCTAAGAGGCTACGGAGGGCAGGGTATTGCCAGGGAAGACTGCGGACTAGGAGTTTGAAGTCTTGGGTCGGAACCCTGGTTCGTTCCTTTAATAGCTGCGTAACCTCGGGGAACGGACCCCCTCTCTGAGCTGCGGTTTCTGCATTGAAGGCTTCCGTGAAAATGACATCCAATCATGTTCGGCAGCATGCCTCGTTAAGCACAGTGCCTTATTTAAGTAGACATCAAATGCCTCCCCTCTTGTTAACTGTAGTTATAATTAATAAAGCACCAAAATGACGCGAGGCACGCAGCCAGGAGGGCTAAAACACCAGAACGGGCTCTGGTAAGGGGGGTTGCGGTACCTCCATCCTTGGAAAATTCCAGGACAAGATGGGAAGCATCCACTCTGGATTCCTCTGAGGACAGTTGGTGCCCTGGAGTTCGTAAGACTCCTGAAAACCAAGTGTCCTTAGACCCCGGGTTACAAGTGCCTGTTGCAAGCTTCCATTAAAGATAGAGAATGGGCCACTGGACCTACCTCCTCCCCCAGACTAGATTTGGCACCCCATTCTATACCACCTAGCTCCCGCTTTCCTTGTGGCTCCTAATACGCTGTGAATATTCCATCATCATTCGTGAATTTGTTGGTTTCACGCACAACACTCCCCTGAAGGCGAAGGCCAGGCACCTCTCACTCCCCACCGTATCCCCAACACCTAGTCCCACCGGCCACAGGGTGCACCCTCGGTATGTGTATCAGTTGAATTAATTAGAGGATGGCCGGACAGAGCTTCGAGCCGCGGGTTTGCAGGCTCCCACCCCGACCATCTGAGCAGAATTAAGAACATGAACTTGATCCCAGGCAGACGTTTCCAGACAGCGAGACATGCAGGCATAAAATCCACAGGGCCAACGCTCCGCTCCCCAGTGTTGCCCCGCGGTCCCACGGACCGCACGTGTCTTGCACATGGGAACCCCACTGACGTCACTGGGAATTTCACGGCTGAAACGAATAAAGACGCGGCCGCAGAAGATCGTGGCGTGAAGCTGTCAAGAAGGGGTGCTTTCGTGCCTGGGAGACCAGAGAGGGTGCCTGCCCCACAACGTGGTGGGTGAGAAGCCTTCAGACTGGGGAGGGGGTGGGGGAGGCGGTCACTGGCCGCCCCCACCCGACGGCGCTGAGGGTTCTGGACCGGCCGTGGCCTCTCGGCCCCACAACCCTGGAAGCTTGGGTCGCTTCCATAACAGCAGCCTGGCCCCAATTTCCAGCCGGCAGCCCCCTCCGCGGCCCTGGCCCCTGCCCTCCGCTCCCCTCCCTCCCGTCCCCAGACAAAAACAAAAGACCCATTACGAAGTTATTAGTTTCGTCTCGCATGTCCCGTGGAGGGAGACAACCACCAGCCCCACTCTGACTTGAAATGTTTAACAGATTTGCCCACATCTAATTTCTGTCACTGTGTTTACAGTACCAGGAACCCAGAGAAGCAAGCGGTGCAGGGAAGCAGTAGGGTTGGGGTTGTGGGGGGACAGCGGAGGGGGGCAAAAAATAAATGCCAAACTCCTTCAAAGGGCGACATTCCTCCTTGCGGTTTGCAAACACTTCCTCTTTCCCCAGCCATCCTGTAATCACGCTCCAGCGTTCACCAGAGCACTGTTTACATCCAACACCATTACCGGCAGGGGAGACAGGCGAAATTAAGGCCTCTGGTCTCTGTTCTCTGAGGCCCCATTATCTTTCCCCTTCCCTTTACCCCCTTTCATCAGACGCCTCCCATATATGCAGGGGTAAAAGCCTTTAATGGGATTTTGAAGATCTTAAAAGCCAGGCGGTTTGTTTAAAAAGGAAAATGACCAAGAGTGGAAGTCTAGAGCCTGGGATCCCTGCACCCATGTCTTGGAAAAGAGAACAAACTTTATTCTATTTTTCCCCGTCTGCCAAATCAAGTGTTGGGTTTGGGGTTTGTCTTGGATGGGCCAGGAGACCACACAGAGGTGCCAGTGGACAGCCCCCCGCCCCCTTGCCAGCGATGCTGCGAATTCCCATCTGCCGCGCCCCCCGGGCCTGGCGCCTTCCCTCCACGTTCTCTCCGAGCTATCTCCAAGGCCCCAACGGGCACCGACGTCCCCATCACGGCTAGCCAAGCCGAATGGCGGCCAGGGGGACAAGCAGAAAGAAAGACAAGAGTCAAGGTCAGAGGAATTATTGCGCACAGGCGAACCCCAGGGAGTTTGGCTTTCTTCATTTCCCAAGGCTGGGAAAACCCCAGTCATACACGGCCACAAAGCGTGGTTGGGAGAGAGACCGGGTTTTCCAAAGCACTAGCTCCTTCCACTTGGTGTCCTCTTTCCATCGCCTTGGGCCAATTATGCTTCGCTGGATCAGCACTGATCCGGCTTGGGATCCAGCCCCAATGCTTGGGGCTCTGCTCGTTGTCTCGGGCAGCCACACCGGGTTGAAGGAAGACTGGTTTCTGTCGAGGCATGCTGCGAAGACATCGCTGGGTTTGCGCGGCTCTTGCGGTGGAGTATTAGCGTGTCCTCCTGCGTCGTCTTGTTATTTTGCCCCCGGGTGCCATGTTGGGCTATGGAACCATTTCAGAATGGCACACACCATGCTGGGTCTGATCAGGGGTGTTGTTGAGTTGGACTGTGATGTAGCACTGGAGGGTGGTGTTGTGTTGGGACAGCCGTGTAGTGAGACCCTCCGGTGTTGGCCGACTCTCCCAAAGACAAACCCAACCTCTCCTCCCACTGTTGCCACACGGCCCTTCCAACACAGAAGCTATGGGCTGGCGGGAGACGTGAGACAGAACTACGTCCCCTGAAATCCCCAGAGAGACCTCGAGGTCATCAGAGCACAATCACCCAAGCTGACAGCTGGCTGGACACCAAATCCAAATCCTTGGCGTTCTTCTGCAGATGCAGGAGGGTCTTTAATTACCGAATTCTCTGGTTTCCTTCATTGCGACAGCCTCCCCTCTAAATACACGGAGCTCCTCGCCAAATCTCAAGTCCTGCCACTCCCCTGGTGCACTTCAAAAACACTTCTTCCAGCTCGCTAGGACGTGGGGCGGAGAGGGTCCCGCCCCGAGAGCTGGAGACGACTGAACGAGACCTCTCCCTTCTTTTACGAGAACACCGCTCTCGTCCTCAGCAATCACAACAATCCTTGCTGCCTTGCCGGAGCGCTCGCAACGGGCCAGACGCTGCACTCGGTGCCTCTTCCCCTCGCATCCCCACGACACCTCCCTGGGAGGGAAGGATGATCAGCTCTGTGTGGCAGGTCCACGCCACAGGCCGCTGGCCAAATCTCTTCCGAACAACCACGACGTCCCAGGTACCGCTCTCAGCACCGGAGTTGCAGTCGTGAGCAAAACGGATGGAAATCTCCACTAGCCAACACACATCCCGATCTAGGGAACGGGGACACTGAGTCTCAGAGAAGGGGAGACTGTTGCACAAAGCCACCCAGCTGTGAGTGGCGAAGCTCAGACACGGACCCCGAAACCGTCTTAAACCCCAAGCCGCGGTTGTGCCGACTCCGTATACCCTACCTTCAGGAAAGTCATAATTCGCCCTCTCAGGACGCGCTGACTTACCCTGGTTTCCTGGGTTTTGTTTTTGCTTCCGATGTCAACTACCATTGCAGGATGCCTGTTGTCTGGCCATCATCCATTTGATGGAAACACAAATACCAGTGTATAACCTCTGTAGGCTCGCGTGTGTGCATGGGGGGATGGGGTTGTTGAGTCCTGAAAGAGGGCTGATGGAAAGGAAGGGGTTGAAGTTCAACGGCTAGCTGGATTACATCTGGTATCTCTGAGCTCTGAGGGCCATTGCCAGCATGTGAGAAGGAACAAGGGCGAGATCCTGGCTAGTGCAATCCGTTCCCAGGCCAGAGAGGACTGTTGTAATGGAAAATGCAGTCCTTTATTTTTAAACGTAGGGACAATTTGCATTGGAGGTCAGGGTTTCCCTCCCCTCCCCCCTGGGACTGCAGACGAGTAGGATGGGTTATATAAAGAACAAGGAATCCAAGCTTACAAGACCCGGGTCTAACTTTCCACTGTACCTTTTCCGGAGCCGGGGCTGGTCATTCTGCCTCTCTGAGACTCCGTTTCCTCATCAGTTAAATGGAAATGTTCTTAACACCTACGTGTGAGAGCTGTACTAGAGAGTGCTGCGTGAGAATATTATAAAGAGCTGCCCAAGCGTCAGCTAATCCACCAGCCTGGCAGGGACCGGCCGTCACATTAGGAACTACAAAACTACAAGCCCGGGAACACTGGCGGGACAGTCAAGGCCTTCACAGTGGAGAAGAAGGTCAAGATAGGAGGGAAAAGAGGAGCGCCTGGGTGGCTCAGTTAAGTGTCGGACTCTGGATTTCTGTTCAGGTCACGATCTCACAGTTCACGAGTTCGAGCCCCATGTCTGGTTCTGCACCGACAGCTCGGAGCCTGCTTGGGATTCTCTCTCTCTCTTCCCCTCCCCAACTCTCTCTCTCTCTCTCTCTCTCTTTCTTTCAAAGCAAAGAAACTTTAAAAACTAATAATAGTAAATTAATTTTGAAAACCTTAAAAAGAAAAAGACAGTGGGGAAAAGAAAATGGAGTTCATGTCGACATAGTTTATTTATCACAAGCCCTGGGGTTTATAGGGATAGAGAGAGAAAGAGATTATTCTCTCTAGCTTACTTTATTGTAAGAATACAACACACGATACATGTAACGTACAAAATATGTGTGAATCAACTGTTTGTATTATCAGTAAGACGTCTGCTCAACAGTAGGCTATCAGTGGTTAAGTTTCTCGGGAATCAAAAGTCATACTCGGACATTCAACTTGTGAGGTGGGGGGGAAGGTGGGCACCCCACACCCCCACGTTGTTCAAGGGCCAGCTGTGTATTACATTTTGGGGTAACCACATTATCCCTGTTTTATGCTGCAACAATTAAGCGGCCAAGAAAGTAAAACCAGACCAAAAAATGGAACCACCGGGATTCGAATTTAGAATGGCCACTCTCCAAAACCCATACCTTCCCCCCATTTTGTCACCTCACTTGCCAGAAGAACTCCCTAAAAGAAGCCTTATTCAACTGGATTTACATTTAAAGGCCGAACCTGGGGCGCCTGGGTGGCGCAGTCGGTTAAGCGTCCGACTTCAGCCAGGTCACGATCTCGCGGTCTGTGAGTTCGAGCCCCGCGTCAGGCTCTGGGCTGATGGCTCAGAGCCTGGAGCCTGTTTCCGATTCTGTGTCTCCCTCTCTCTCTGCCCCTCCCCCGTTCATGCTCTGTCTCTCTCTGTCCCAAAAATAAATAAACGTTGAAAAAAAAATTTTTTTTTTTAAATAAATAAAATAAAGGCCGAACCTGGGGCGCCTGGGTGGCTCAGTCGGTTGGGCGGCCGACTTCGGCTCAGGTCACGATCTCGCGTGATCTCGCGTGATCTCGCGTGATCTCGCGTGATCTCGCGTGATCTCGCGTGATCTCGCGTGATCTCGCGTGAGTTCGAGCCCCGCGTCGGGCTCTGGGCAGACGGCTCAGAGCCTGGAGCCTGCTTCCGATTCTGTGTCTCCCTCTCTCTCTGCCCCTCCCCCGTTCGTGCTCTGTCTCTCTCTGTCTCAAAAATAAATAAAACGTTAAAAAAATAATAATAATAAATTAAAAAAAAATAAAAATAAAAATAAAGGCCTAACCTGTGGTAAGGACCCCTCTCCTCAAAATCAACAGGCCCCGATTCTCAGCCACAGAATTTACTGGAGTCCTTAAATGGAGTTGGTTGCCTCTGTCTGGGTGGCTTCCTACAGCCAGACAACGAAAGAAGTGACCCCCTCCTGACCTCCCATCTCCTCCTGGCTCCTGACCCTTCCCCGCGCACAGAGACGTGTCTGCGTGTCCCACAGCAGTCTGAGGGCACAGGGCACCCCTTGCTGTCCCTAGGCTCTGTCCTCCAGTCCCTCTAGATAAGGGATGACCTTCATGGCATGATAATGCTCCAGTCTGTGTTGTGTGAATTCTGGCTCTGTTCTCCTCTCCTCCATTTATTGAAAAGACTCTCATTCAGCACAACCTGCTTCTCCCAGACCATCTCCAGAACCATAGGCTCCTGGCTTCAGTTGTCAAAGTGCCACCCCCTTGGCTTAGAAGCTGAGTGATCTTGGGCGGGCCATCCAGTTGTCCCTTCTGCTCAACACGTGCCCCACCCTCCACCCAGCTGCCAAACTCTGCAAAGCATCTTCAAGTTTCCTTGCCTCTGTTTCTAGATCCAAACCTAGCAACCCTACCTCCCAAACATTCCTCATATCCATCGACTTCCATCTGTCCCCGCTGACACCAGCTTTCACGATCTCCATCCCTCTCTCGGATTTGGCCTTACCTCTTTCTAGGCTTCCGTCCTCCAACCCTCCTCCCAATACAGAGAGACCAGACTTTTAAATATGCGAGTCTTGGGGCGCCTGGGTGGCGCAGTCGGTTAAGCGTCAGACTTCAGCCAGGTCACGATCTCGCGCTCTGTGAGTTCGAGCCCCGCGTCGGGCTCTGGGCTGATGGCTCAGAGCCTGGAGCCTGTTTCCGGTTCTGTGTCTCCCTCTCTCTCTGCCCCTCCCCCGTTCATGCTCTGTCTCTCTCTGTCCCAAAAATAAATAAATGTTGAAAAAAAAAAAATTTTTTTAAAAAAAAATAAAAAATAAATAAATAAATAAATATGCGAGTCCACTCACCGTGGCCCCCGCTGCCACCCAAATCTCTCGGTGGCTCCCTAGTGCTACGAGGGAATGGGTCAAAGTGGCAAACTAGGTCAGCTCTGCAGTCTGGGTTCCCAGTAGCCTTAGGATCTTGGCCACATGGCCTGACTTCTCACACGTCGGTTTTGCAACCCCTACCTATGGCTCAGTGTCCTTGCAAGGATTAAATGATGCAATAAATAACAATTACTTGGAAAAGTGTCTAGTGAGAAGCAAGGACTTACCTAATACTACCTAGCTATCATTTTCACCATGATTACTATTGTTACTGTTTGAATAAAGTCCAAAGTCCCTAGCGTGGGATCCCGGGGCTGACAAGATGTATTTCTCACCTACCTATTCAACCTCGCCTCGCCACTGACGTTCTATGCAACAGCCAGGCCGAACGCCCACGGTCTTTGAATTCAGATCGGGGCAATGATTTGTGCCTGAAGACGATCGTCACACTGATGTTCACAATAATAAAAACGTTTAAAGCTAAATATTCGGCAACTAAAAATGGTCAGGTAAAATCATGGCATAATCAAGAACTGCAAAAACATGTTACATTAGGACCCTAAAGGATATTTAACGTTAGGAGAAAATGCTCATGAGATAACGGTACATGAAAAATGACTTGAAATTGTATTTATCTGCAGCATCATCTCGACCTGAAGGAAATAAATCAACATGTTTAAGAGTGATTATCTCTGGGGCGCCTGGGTGGCGCAGTCGGCTAAGTGTCCGACTTCAGCCAGGTCACGATCTCGCGGTCCGTGAGTTCGAGCCCCGCGTCGGGCTCTGGGCTGATGGCTCAGAGCCTGGAGCCTGTTTCCGGTTCTGTGTCTCCCTCTGTCTCTGCCCCTCCCCCGTTCATGCTCTGTCTCTGTCCCAAAAAATAAATAAATGTTGAAAAAAAAAAATTATAAAAAAAAAAAAAAGAGTGATTATCTCTTACTGTTAGATTACAGGTGATTTTTTTCTTCTTCACGTTCTGCCTATTTTCAAAATTCTATAGAGTCAGCATTGTGCTTTTCGTAACGGGGACTTGGGGAAAGACTGGGAGAAACAGAAGGCAAACAGACAGAAAAACCAGCCTCTTTCTTGTTTCAAATTTAGTTAATTTCTAGTTAATTTCATCCAAACCTACTCCCCATCCACACATACTACAACTGCCACCCTTCTCCCTCTCTCCTCTGTCCATAAAAATATTTCACTTCTGGTCTTAAACAACTGAGCTGAAAACTTGAAGAAAAACCAATTCCCCTCCACGAGCTAAATTAATTTGCCAGGCTCCCTGTCCTAGGATAAAAGAAATCTTAACGCGAGGGGGGAAAAAATTACAATCTGCTCCATTTTAGAATAAAATCCAAAACAGATTCAGTCGCAGGGGGCAAACGCATGTTACGTTCAGAAAACCAGAGGGAAACAAGCCACGTTAATCCCAGAATTTGGGAGTGCTGTCCCTTTTTTCTAGAAATGATTACATGGTCAACATCTTCCAGGAGCCCAGACACCCCTCACTGTGTTGTTTGGTGAGATGGTTGGATGTGTATGTGTGTGTGTGTGTGTGTGTGTGTGTAGCAGAGAAAAAGAAGAAATAAAAAGGGCCAAGTACGTTCACAATTTTGTCTTTTCAAAGCAACTTTGCTAACTCTCTGTTCTACTACGTTACGATTTCCTCCCAACCTGCTTCCTCGGTGGGAACAGTAGGTTCCCATGCCAACTGGAATAGGGAAGGGGGGGGGAGGTTTGAGAGCCACCTGATGGTTTGTCAAGATACGCACTCCAGGACCTCATTCTTTTTAAAATGTTTTTAAATGAAAAAGCTTTGCCACTTAGACAGAAAGAGGAACAAATATTTTCGCAGAGAGGCAGGGAACCTCATACGGAAGAATGCAGGGTAACATCGCCAGTGTATCATTATGAATCCCTAATGAATGAAAATATTATTCACATTTTCCTGTGATTTTATGCTTGGATAGGAAGCATTTCGAGAGGAGAAAATGAAAGAGGCGCGCGCTGTGGCTGGCATTGTTACTTTGACGTTACAAATAACTGTATTTATGACGGTATTATACAGTTCATATATTTCCCTCTAATAGTGCCAATAAAAAGATGGCATCTTCCCAGCATCTGTTCTCTGCTTATGTTTTACGTCTTACTTTTCTCAAGGGTCTGTGTGCTCTTAAGCAAAAGAGCTAATTTTTCACAGTGTTACAAGGGACGAGAGGTTGGCTCTCTTTCTGCCTCTCGATTGCTATTCCCCCACAGAGGCAAAATGTTATTCTTTTTCCTTAAAGGGAAATGTTACACACATGCACATGTTACTAATAGCTCACATTTTTCCAGAGTTCTTAACCAGGACCCGGGTTTGGCACAGAGCAGTGCAACTTCCCTTCATGGCAGGTTGACGAAGCCGGTATTCTGTGCCCATCGGTGAGATGAAGGGACTGAGATCCTTAGAGAGTAACAAAGACGCTCAGGATGATCCAGGACTCTGGGCCCTGAAAGCCAGTGCCCAGAAAATAACTCCTGAGCCGTGTGACCTTGCGTAAGTAACTTAACCCACCTGAATATCCGTTTTCTCATCTATAAAAGGGAAGATCGTAGCTTTGTACAACCCCTTAAGAAGTAGGATTCATTCGTGTAAATAATATTTTCGCTACAATTCATTAACTAATTAGTAAATAATATTTACTAATGCCTTGTCAGGTGGCTGGCAAGATGCTAGGCGCTGAGGGAACAGCCACGAGAATGACCCGGGGCGCGCACTCACGGAGCACGCCGTCTGGTGCAAGGGGTCGGCACACAAACAGATCGGTACAATGGACTGTGGTTTGTTCTTTGACGTCGGTCACATATGGTAGGCTTCAGATCCTGACCATCACCTGACCAACAGACAAAATCATTTTCAGAGTGATCTAGACAAGATCCCACCATAAATACTCCCCTCCGACGCAAAGCAAAACAAAGAACTTGCAGAAATCCGCAGAGCTCCTGCCAGGCCGTTCCAGGCATAAATGGTGGATACAGGAATCGAACCCGCTTTTGGACTACCGCAGCAAATGATCGAAGATGGTCGTGGCAACAAGTGACTACTTGTGTTGATCAATACCTTTGTTTATTATAAATACGCACCTGCGGTCTATGCCCCAATCGGCAAAAGCGAGATGTGGGGAAGCCTTGCTAAATGACAGACGGCCACGAAGGAAAACATATATTTTTGAAAGGTGTATTTATTCATTTTGAGGGAAAGAGAGACAGAGAGAGAGGGTGAAGTGTAGAGAGAGCGGGAGAGAGAGAGAATCCCAAGCAGGGTTCGCGCGGTCGGGTGCGGAGCCCAAACCACAGTTCGATCTCACGAACGGTGAGATCACGGCCCGAGCCGTGATCAGGAGTCGGGAGCTTAATCGACTGAGCCACCCAGCTGCCCCAGAAAAACGTATTTTGAAGCACTCCGCAAGACTGTACTCTTCAAGATATCCTCAGATCCTGTCTGCCTTCAAGAGTCCGTGACTCCGCGAGGTCCTTAAAAGCAGAGTTTCTCAAGCTGGCCACTATCGCGGTTCTCGGGCCAGATGACTCTGTGTTGTGGGGGCTGTCCTGCGCCTTGCAGAATGTTTAGAAGCATCCGCGACCAGTATCTACTAGACGCCAGAAGCATAGACCCCTCCCGCCATCATGACAGTCGATAATGTCTCCAGACATTGCCAAATGTCCCCAGGGGAGCAGGGGACCGAAATCACGCTCAGTTAAGAACCACCGGTCTTAGGCTAAAGAAGCACTTTCATATTTGGGAGGTACTGAAGAGAACTTGCGATCCACCCCGGCCTGGCCCGGTCCCGCATGAAATCTGCTTGGGATTCTCTCTGTCTCTCTGTCTCTTTCTCTCTCTCCCTCTCTCCCTCAAAAAAGTAAATAAACTTAAAAAACGGTTTTAATAAAAATTGAAAAACGAAAGATGCCCAAGCAGATACCGGCTAGGACACGCTCTGCCCTCCCAACGTTGACCAGAACTCTTGAGTTCATTCAGTGACCCTCCCGCTGGCTCCAGAACCAGCCACGTGTTCCCTAGGACTCGGCCTCGTCAACTAAAAATGAACTCGAGGGGCACCTGAGCGGCTCAGTCAGTGAAGCTTACGACTTCGGCTCAGGCCATGATCTCATAGTTCGTGGGTTCGAGCCCCGCGTCGGGCTCTGAGCTGACAGCTCGGAGCCCGGAGCCTGCTTCGGATCCTGTGTCTCCCTCTCTCTCTCTGCCCCTCCCCTGCTCGCACTCTGTGAGTCTCTCTCTCTCTGAAAAATAAATAAACGTTCAAAAAACACTTAAAATAATAATAATAATAAATAAAAATGGACTTGATGTGTTTTTCCTAAACATCGGTCATTTCAGCAATACCTCCAACACTTCTGCCCTACTCATAGCCTGTACACTCATGTACTCCCTGTTTGCTTTCCTTTCCTTGAAAAAAAAATTTTTTGTAATGTTTATTCACTCTTGAGTGACAGAGAGAGAGACAGAGCGTGAGCCGGGGAGGGGCAGAGAAAGAGAGGGAGACACAGGATCCGAAGCGGGCTCCGGGCTCCCGGCTGTCAGCACAGAGCCCGACACAGGGCTCGAACCCACGGACCTCGAGATCGTGACCTGAGCCGAGTCGCGCAAGTCACACGCTTAACCCACCGGGCCGCCCCTGCAAGGGAAACGCTCTTACCGTGAGGCTCAGCGTCATTTATTTTCATGCTTCAGGGTGACCTTGGGTGAGTCGCACCCACCAGTGGTATCCACACCATCCTTTGCAAACCAGACCAGGGCGTCTAACTCCCAGTGCCTTCTTCCACGGGACTAGCGCGTGACATCACAGAAATGACTCACATGGCTTCTAAACTGAGGTTCGCAGAAATATTCGATATCATCTTCTCATCTACAGAAGGAACCTCAGTTGCCTCATCTGTGGAATGGAAAGAACACAGCCAACCCTTAAGGTGGTTACGAGGAAACAGGGCACCTGAGTGGCTCGGTCATTAAGCATCTGACATTGACTCCGGTCACGACTGCACAGTTCTTGAGTTTGAGTCCCACACCAGGTGAACTCGAGGCCCGCTTCGCATAAAACACGAGCCCTGGGTGAGCCCCATTCTTTTTCTCTCTCCCTCTCCCTCTCTCTCTCTCTCTGCCCCTCGCTCACTTGTACCCTCTCTCTCTCTCACACACACACAAAACTGCTACGAGGAATTAATAGCAAGCATATTTAACCTTGCTTTGATTTCCAAGGTCCTTTTTTTTTCCCCCCAACATCCTTCTTTAGACTGGACTCCCTGGAGGAAATAAGACCTTCGAGAGTCTCTGGAGATGACCTTTCAAGCCATTCTCCGCGGTGGTACAACCGCCAAACAAAGCCAAACAAAAAGCCCTTGGAGTTGCTACAGACTGAATGTTTGTGTCCCCCCAAAATCCATACGTTGATGGCATCGGGGAGGCAGGGATAAGGGATCACGAGAGTGGAACCTTCACGAATGGAATTAGAGCCTCGCAGAAGAGACCCCGCAGAGCTGCCTTGACCTTTGCACCAGGTGAGAACGCAGCGAGAGGATGGCCATCTACGTACCTGGAAACCTCACCGGGCACCCGGTCTGCCAGCACCTTGATCTTGGACTTCCCAGCCTCCAGAACGGTAAGAAATAAATTTCTCTTGTTTGTAAGCCACCCTGAATGGACTAACACAAGAATGCAGCACCTTTGGGTGGCTCGGTCGGTTAAGCTTCCCGCTCCTGATTTCAGCTCAGGTCACCATCTCGCGTTTTGTGGGTTCAAGCCCCGCATCGGGCTCCACGCTGACAGTGCGGAGCCTGCTTGGGATTCTCTGTCTCCCTCTCTCTCTGCCCTTGCCCCACTCTCTCTCTCTCTTGAAATGAATAAATAAAATTTTTTAAAAATTAGGAACAAAAAAAGAACTCAGCATCTTTTGAGCTAGATGACCTTAGCCAATCACTTAGGACCGCTGAACCTCTGTTTCCTTGACTCTAACATGGAAATCAGAAAAGCTATCCCCCCTGCCCTTGTTATAAAACTCACAAGGAATAATGAGACTTCTTTGTAAATGGCCAGGTGAGGAATGCACACGTTGGTATTGATTTCGGAGCGACTGGAACTCTACCTTTTCATGTGTTCTTGGTTGCCCCCAGGCATGCACTAGGGCAGCAAGAGACAGGAAGGTTGGGGCCCTGCCCCTGCTAAGATGAGCGGCTACAAAACAACATTTGGGAAGAGGTGCAAATGTTTGGAACTGGGGTTAACAAGTTCCTGCAAAGAAACCAGAGGGGCCGAAATTGGGGGCAAGGGGTGGGGGGGCGGGAGGGGGGGAGGGGGGGAGAAGAAATGGAAGAAGGTGTCAGGAGTGAGGAAGGGGTGACTTGCCCTCTGGCATCGAGATCCTTGGCAAGCTCCGCACTTTTGAGGTTCAAGTTTGTTTATTCTTGGCAAAATGCAACCGCCTGTTTCTAAGAGAAAAGTCTTTAAAAGGCTTATAAAATCTACTCAAAAGGCTTTCTGGACATCAAATAGCTCATAAAAAGGAACATTTTGATGAGTTAAGTGTAAATGAATCAGAAACATACGGATTCCATTTTGCCTAATCTGCCCACGGATTTAGAAACGAAGGGGAAACTTCTCAAAGCCAAATTCTTCAGGGGCTTTGTAGACCCCCGAAACCTTTGAAAGCCGTTGGCAAGGTTAGGCGAGTCCCGTCCAGAACTCCGCTTTGCCCTCCTGAACTTCAGTCTCCCAGAGGGGCCCCCGCTGCAGGATTCATTCTGAGCGATAAAGGGAAGAATAGGGATAAACACAGTACATTTACTACGTGCTGGGACCTTTGCACGTCACAGGTACCATTCGCGGGAGCCCTTCCAGGAGGGGGGCTCACTTCATATCATCCAAGAGGTGGGAGGGTACGGAAGACAGTCACGTCCAGGAGATGGGGTGCTAATCCTAGCTCCCCCAAGGACCGGTTTGGTGAAGGTGGCCAAGCTAATGTCCCCAGGCCTCAGTTTCCCCATCTGTAAAATGGAGCTACACGGGACAGCTCAACGGTAGCATTGTGGCAATGGCTAAAATTGGAAAATGGTTGTGACACCTCGTATCCAGTGCTTGGCACATGGTAAGTACTTGGTCAAGACCCGCCCTCATCATCGTAAGCAAACTCTGAGGAAGGAGCATGCCTGCTGTCCCCATTTTATTTTTTAAAATTTTTTTTTTTTCAACGTTTATTTATTTTGGGGACAGAGAGAGACAGAGCATGAACGGGGGAGGGGCAGAGAGAGAGGGAGACACAGAATCGGAAACAGGCTCCAGGCTCCGAGCCATCAGCCCAGAGCCTGACTCGGGGCTCGAACTCACGGACCGCGAGATCGTGACCTGGCTGAAGTCGGACGCTTAACCGACTGCGCCACCCAGGCGCCCCCCCACTTTAAAGGCCAAGAAACTGAGTCCAAGAATGATTCAGAGATGCACGCCTGGTCCCACATCCGTCAGAGGAGTAGACCCGTTATTTTGACGTCGAGTCTTACGATCCCACGGCCCAGGGACCCTCTGCTTCATTCCCTCTACTTCCCCCCAAAGGAGTCAAGAGTCCGACGAGACCTGGCATTAACTTCCCAAGAAGGCTGGTACTGAGGGCCTCCCTCCAGCTGCATGCAAGTGGCTGGAGGGGGGCTAAGAAGGGCCCTCTTCCAGAACTTCCAAGGACTTCCCGATGCCAAGACAGAACTGGCCCCACACCCTCCATCGGAGGTGTTGAGAGATATCCCTGACTCCAAAGTTTTGTTTTCTTGCTGTGCCAGGTTAAGGGAATTACAGGGAAGAAGCTGAAGAGGAAAAGAGGGAGGGACATTTGGAAACACTCTACATTTTCCATTTACAGTCTCCCTGACGGATGCCGTGTAACGTGGCTGTAAAAATACATGAAGCGAAATCCAAGGTCGAAAAAACATAAATTAAATGTATGTAAATTGGCCAGGTGGATAATACTTGGCTTGTCGTGCATGGCTTTGCACGTGGTTTTATCAAAGGGGAGATAATTACCGCATATGGAAAAGAGGACATATTGCTTCCATATGAGAGATAAAGAGTGTTTTAAGTGATTAAAGAAACTTAAGGGTGTGGAATGTTCTCATAATGAGACGAACGGCTCGTGTCCCAAAACTGGAGTACTTTCCAGCAAGAAGTACAGAGGTCTTTCTAGCATCCTATAGGGAGACTCCTAAAGTTCCCCGCGAGTTTGGCCAAACTTGAAAAGTGACTTCCTGACTGCTGTGTCCCGGGATTATCTGGATCTGGGCAGGTGGGCAAGGGATCTGAATGGACATTTCTCCGAAGCAGATATGCAAATGGGCAGCAAGCGTATGCAAAGATGCTCAACGTCATTGGTCACCAGGGAAATGCAAATCAAAGTGACAATGAGACACCCCTTCCCACCGGCCAGGATGGCCACAATCGAGAAAAGAAGAAAAATCACAAGTCTCGGCGAGGATGCGGAGAAACGGAAACCCTCGTACGTTGCCGGTAGGGCCACCCTGGAAAACGGTTCGGCAGTTCCCCAAAAAGTTCCACACAGAGGCCCCATGTGACCCGGCAAAGCCACGCCTAGGGACAGACCCCATAGAGTTGAAAATGCGTATCCCAACAAATACTTGCACGCAAACGTTCAGAGCAAAGAAGTTCACGGTAGCCAAAAGGTGGAAATAACCCAGTGTTCATCAAAAGTGCGGTCTATGCACGCCACGGAATACTACTCAGCCATAAAAAGGCACGAAGGAAGGACAGACACTTGCTACGTCATGGATGGCCATGAGAAGTACTATTCCAAATGAAAGAAGCCAGACACAGAGGGTCACGTATTTGTAGAATTCCATGCATACGAAATACCCAGAACAAGCAAATCCATAGAGTCAGTGAACAAATTAGTGGTTGTCAGGGGCTGGGGGTAAGGGGTGGGGACGGGAGTGGGGCTAACAGGGAACAGAGTCTCCCCTGCGAGTGATGAAAACGCTGTGGAACTGGATGGGAGTGGGGGTTGCACGATCCTGCAAATACACAAAACACCACTGAACTGCACACTTTAAATCGCTGGAGTTTATGTTATGTGAATTTCAATAAAACTTTCTTTTTTTTTTTTTTTTTTTAATTTTTTTTTTCAACGTTTATTTATTTTGGGGACAGAGAGAGACAGAGCATGAACGGGCGAGGGGCAGAGAGAGAGGGAGACACAGAATCGGAAGCAGGCTCCAGGCTCCGAGCCATCAGCGCAGAGCCTGACGCGGGGCTGGAACTCACGTGAGATCACGCGAGATCACGCGAGATCGTGACCTGGCTGAAGTCGGACGCTTAACCGACTGCGCCACCCAGGCGCCCCTCAATAAAACTTTCTTAAGAAAATACAGACCGGAGCTCATTTTCCCGCCCTCCACCTGCCGGGACCACGAGCACTTGACCTCGCCTTCAAGATCCTGGCCTCCGGCTCAATGCCATTAGCTGAAGTTTCCCTGGAGGTGGCCTCCCGCGCACGATCATTTTTCCCCTTGGGGCTAAGTGGGGTGGGCCCCACTAACGAATACCCCAACTCGGTGGGTTTTAATCGGAGGTACCTGCAAGACGCTCGGGTTTTTGCAAACTTTCCCCCTTAAATCTATACCAGGAAAAGAATTCTGACAGAGACAGGGGGAGCGAGCTGGCCATTCAGAGCTTCGTCAAAAGCACAGTCCAGAGAGGGTCAGTAACTTGACACTTGTCACACAGCACATCAGTCACGGATCAAGAACAGCAACGTGGGTGTCTGAGGCTCCTAAGAGGCTCTCTCTCCATGGATGAGAACGCAGATGCCCCCCTCCAGCTGGGTGGTTGCCAACTCCCGAATGACCCTATGGGCACGGTACGCTTGGCGACAGGGGCCCGCATGGGGTTACTTACCAGGTCCGAGGCGGTGAACCGGCAGAGCAGAGAGAGTCCCCCAGAGGAAAGGCACCGGTTGCCTACGTGTCACTGGCACGCAAGAAAACGAGGGATTTCTTTTTTCATTTTTAAAATGATCTTTTTTTTTTGAAAATATAGATCCCAGCATTTGTTCATTCAACAAATATTTACTGATTTCCTGTTGTGTGCCAGGTTCCATTCCAGAGGCCAAGAACACAAGGTCCCTGTGCACATAGAGCTTACAGTCGAATGGAAGAGAGCAGAAATTAACAAGCTGGAGGAAAACCATAAGAATTGCAGAGTTATAAACACTAAGAAGACACTAAAATAGAGAAATGTGATAGAATGGTCAGGGGTAGCCAATTTTGATGAAGCAGGCAAGGAGATTCTCTCTGAGGAGGTGATGCCTGAGTTGAGAACAGAAAGACCAGGAGCAAACAGCAGAGGCCTAGGGAAAGGGTGTTCCAGGCAGCACGAATAGCATGTGCAAAGGCCCTGAGGTGGGAATAAGTCTGACATGTTTGAAGAACAGGGATGCTGTGTCTAGGGTGGGGCAGGCCAGCTGAACCCTGATGGGAGATGAAGGCAGGGAGGGGTGACTTGGGGCCAAATCATTGACCTTGAATGACACTATGAAATAATCTCACCATACATGAGGTAGACAGTGCCAATAAAGTAAAGGACCTAAAGAGAGAGAACTCGTCCATAATCCCAACATCTAGAGAAAACTGACCCATGATATTTTGGTGCTTGGCCTTCCAAACAGTTTATTTCATATCCTCCTATCATACATTCATATATATATATATATATATATATATATATATATATATATAAGCATAAGATCAGATAATACATCCATGAAACTGGCTTTTTAATTTAACTTATTTTTTTTAATTTTTTTTAATGTTTTTATTCATTTTTGAGAGACAGAGACAGGGCACGCGCAGGGGAGGGGCAGCGAGAGACAGAGACACAGAATCCGAAGCAGGCTCTAGGCCCTGAGCTGTCAGCACAGGGCCCGACGCAGGGCTCGAACTCACAAGTGGTGAGATCGTGACCTGAGCTGAAGTCGGATGTTTGAAGGACTGAGCCACCCAGGCACCCCTTCATTTTATTTAATTATGTATTTATTATTTGATATGTCGTAAACATCGTTCTATTTCAACCCATTTAGCTATACAGTGTCTGGGACATAGGCACTCAAAAAACATTTGTGGAAGGAAGGAAGGAAGGAAGGAAGGAAGGAAGGAAGGAAGGAAGGAATAATTTTAGCAGCTGCTGAATCTTCCAGTGTGTGAATATAGCTAAACGTCATAACCACTCTCCTACTGCTAATGTTCGAGCTGTTTCCCGCATTTTACTGCTATCAACAATGCTGTGCTGACCACCTTTGTCCTGGGTGCATTTCTCTGATCACGTCCTTGGGATAAACCCCCAGGAGTAGAATCTCCGAGACGGTTTGTGTGTTTTTAAGGAGCTTCCTCTCCAGAAAGATTTATCAATTTTCCCTCTCACTGGCAGTGTTCAGGAGTGTTGGGTTTCCTTCACTGACGATGATTAAAAAAAAAAAAAAGAGGGGTGCCTGGGTGGCGCAGTCGGTTAAGCATCCGACTTCAGCCAGGTCACGATCTCGCGGTCCGTGAGTTCGAGCCCCGCGTCAGGCTCTGGGCTGATGGCTCAGAGCCTGGAGCCTGTTTCCGATTCTGTGTCTCCCTCTCTCTCTGCCCCTCGCCCGTTCATGCTCTCTCTCTGTCCCAAAAATAAATAAACGTTGAAAAAAAAAAAAAATTAAAAAAAAAAAAGATATCCTCAAAAAAAACAAGCGTAAGACAGAGGCTTCCAGGCTGTTTATCGATCACCATTGGGTTTCGAAAAGGTCATCTTCCTTGACTCAGTCCCGTGAGCGTCTCCCACCCGCAAGCTGGGAAACTGATCTTCCCTACTCCTTTCCAAAGAGAACCATCTCAGGCTTGAAGAAATGAGACCAGCTGACCGGGGAAAATCTCTTCCATTTCTGGTTTTGGTGTTACTGAAAGACCTGCCCCAGAGGAGATGCTTCCTGCTCCCTGCAAAAAGATTCTCAGCCCCGACTGCCAGGCCCTTTCATAAGCCACTGGTTTTAATATTGGTTTGGCAGCCCCAATAATGATTTCTTTTTTTCTTTTTAAGCACAGGACTTAGAGACTGCTCTCAGAACGTGGCCGTGAACTTGGTCATGAACCTGGCCATGAACCCACGAATCCGGTTACGAACCCGGCCTGAGCTATGGTTAACAACACTTCACACATCCCTCCCTTCTGTTAACCAAGACCCCTTCCCACGGTCATTAACTTCTATCTCTCCAACCTCCTAAGAGGAAAACCTCAAGGTCCCCCAAATTACAGAGGAAAGAAACACTGAAGGCAAAGCACGCCCCATCTACAAGCACATTGGGGGTTGACGATACTCATAAAGATGTGGGCTTGGTTGTGGGTGTTCTTTCCAATCTTTCCAGGCAGAAGAAATTCTCCTTCCCGGCTCCAAGATGAGGAAACGGCCCGGAGAGGAGCGACTTTGGTCCGGGGGACACAGTGGTCAGCAGCGGAATTGTAACTGGACTCAAGGCTTCCAACGTCCAGTCTGGATCCTATGAACGCGTTTACTCCCCTTGCGCTTCTGCTCGAAAATGTTCCCATCAACGTGACCCCTTCTCTTTAGCATCAGGGAGCTGGGGAAGCAGAGTGCCAACACCTGGATTTTCTAGCGACACGCTAGTGACATCCTTGCTTGGGGACCCGGGCAGAGAAAACGGAAGGAAAACCCCTTCCGCCATTTTACCAACCCCATGCGCTGTGGAGAGGCTACGCTCTTCCTCTGACTTTTAGGAGGAAGAGAAAGAAAATGTAAGGTGACTTCCCCACATCTGTCGCAGACCCAGCAGACGGGAGCGTGTGGCAGTGGGTCACGGTCCGTTCTGGCTCCAGGAGATGCCTCCACGCTGCCCACACCCTGCTCCGTCTCCTCTGATGCCCCGGCTACATCAAGAGCCTGGCGGACGTCAGGGATCTGGAGCCAGGCTCCAACAAGCATCCCTGCTTCTTTGGGTAAAGGATGAGGGCTTGTCAATTTTAAGCCTTATCTGCAGGACTCCACGGGGTACTGGTGGGGAATCAGGGTGGGGCTGGGAGACACAGCCCCGGGACTGTGAACTGGAACCCAACGGGACCCACAGAAATGCCTAAATACTCAGACTAAACAAAAGCAACCTCCTCCTTCCTGCATTAGAAAAAAAAGAAAAGAAAAGAAATGGTGCTTCCTTAGGTGGGTTTATAAAGGCAGCCCTTCAGACCTTATGGCCCATGAGTCTTAGCCATTTTCCCACAGTGGGTTGGCCTCGTCTCCCATTAATTGGCTCATCCACTATGCATTTACCTAATCTTTATTGGAATCTTCTCGAAAAGCCAGGAGCAGCCCAGTACTCGGGCCTTTGTTACTCAATGCACCTGCAACCAACTGTTGGCACGGAAGAGGCCGAACTGCCTTTTCACCCAGCTCCTCCCTCTCCAGCCCCGGAGCCCTCGCCTGGCCCTCCATGCAGCCAGCCAGCCGACCAGAAGCTGCAAAATGCCACTCGTGGGCCACCCAACGGAGAACCAAGAGACAAGAGTCCAGGTGATCCCCTCTTACCCAGACCCAAGGAGGGGCGAGTAGATCATGGAACGGTCAGGAAACGCCTTTAGAGTCTCAGGAGTGTTCCCCATCTTCCACTGCGGCTGAGTTTCAGATTTGGAGACCCGGATGGTTCCAGAGAGTATATGATCTAGCCAGGTGCCGTGACCTCAGATTTAGTCTTGTTTTAGAGATGAGGGAACTCAGGTTTGGAGCAACTGAGCAGCTTACCCAAATGTCCCGGCCAGAGCCAGAATTGTAAGCCAGGCAGTCCTAAACCACATCCTCCCTTCTAGACCCATGTGATCCAATATGGTGGCCACCAGCCACGGGTGGCGATGGAATGCTTGGAATGCGGCCGGTCTGCAGTGAGATTTCCATAAGTGGAGAACGCACATTGGATTTTCAAGCCTTAGTACGTTGAAAAAGAACGTAAACTACCTTCTCTGTGTATTTTCTTTTTCATACTGGTTTTGTGTTTTTATACTGGGTTAGAATGGTATTTTCGTTATCGTGGGTGAAACAAGATACGTTGAAATGAAAGTCCCCAGTTCCTTCTTACGTTTTCAAGGTGGTTGGTAGAAGTTACAGCTGCACATATGGCTCACGTATTTCTAGCGCACAGCGCTAGCTTGAACTGTTGTTACTCAAACAGCGGTCCGCGGACCAGCAGCACTGGGGCACTGGCATCATCTGGGAGCGTTTGAGAAACACAGGCTCTCCGACTCCATACTCTACGGGCCATGCCACAGAGCTGAAACCCCAGTACAGCTTCCTACAGGCCTGATGAGCTGAGACAAGTGTCTCGATCTAAGACTCGGTTTCCTGTGTCGCTAAAAGGTACAAACCATTACCATCATCGGACGCCTCCACAGGGCCGCACTAAAGAGGAAACACAGCGGTGGCGTGGATTGCTTTCAACCGTAAGCAATAATAAGAATACTGTCATAATTCGTACTTGCTGAAAGTTTCACGCCTCAGCACTTTTCACATACCGTCCATTTAATCCTCACCACCCCAAGAAGGTACATTATCAACCCATTTTACAGACGGGAAAAATGATGCTCAACGAGAGCAAGCTTTGAAGTTTCAGAGTGATGGTTCAGCCCAAGCCGTGTGTAAGTTGGTAATAGTCATAACAGTGACAGCGGTCATTGTTGTCACTGAGAAAGACATAGACGGACTGGAAAGAGGGCACCTTTCTGCCCTATATCCTCCACCAAGATGAAAGAATAAAAACACAGCCTTGAGAAAAATAGCCACCCTCGTCTGGGGACAAATTGAACGCCAGGCACTGAGCTAAGGGCTTTTCCCGCTTCATTTCTATGGGTCCTCGTGAGAACCCAGAGAAGCTGATTCTCATTGTCCCCGGGGAGGTGCAGGAGGCTCCAAGAGGTGAAGACACCCACCCCAGGTCACACAGCTGATCACGGAGACCCGGACCGGAACGCAACCGTTTAGCTGCAAAGCTCACATCCCCATTGGTCTGATCTCTACCACACTGTCCCTCCTTGGAGGCAGTCCCCCAAATTGCACCCCATTCATAATGACAGCCGACATTTATTGAGCGCCTCCTATCGGCCGGGCTCCAATACATGTATCCCATCTCGTTTGAACCTCCCGACACCCAGCTAGTCTTACCCCCGTTGGGGGAATGGGGAAACTGAGGCACAGAGCGACAAGGCAACTTGCCCAGGCACGTCATACCTAAGTGGTGAGGGCAGGACGGGGATCTAGGCAGTCTGGCTCCTGGCCACCCTCGAACCTCTGTGCTACCAACCCCCGATCACCCCCTACCAGAGTCACTGTTAAGTCTTTTCTAAACTCTCGCTCTCATAGATGAGATGTGGCGGAAAGAGCCAGGTTCTAGCCCCGCCCCACCCCACCAGGCTAAGCACTGACCCTCCGGGACCACAGGCCCTCCTGCCATTAAATGGACGTCACAATGACATCAGGGCTTTGCAACCAGCTTCTCCACCCCCCAGAATCTAGAGAGGGAGGGGGAGGCCTCCACTCCATCCAGGAGGGTCGGATCTGTTCCTGGGTCAATGTGAGACACCAAGAGAGACTTGGTGCGGAGCAGCAGAAAGATGGGCATGCGGCTCACCCAGGGGGTGGTGAGGAGGGAGGCCCACGGTGGCATCACGACAGAGGGACCAGAGGGTCCTGCGGGCAGAGGCAACAGACTGCAAACCAGACCTCTGCCTGGTGCTGCGGGTCAGCTCACCTCGTCCTCGGGCCCTCACCCAGCCAGCCCCCCTTCCCTGCCCACCGTCCCATTTCACAGATGATAAAACTGAGCCCCAGAGAAGACACACGGCTTTTCACCCTCATCCTTCCCTGCCTCTACTCAAGCTAGGTTCACAGGGCACCAGCCAGGTTCTCAGAGCGTGCAGGAGACCGGGGGGGGGGGGGGGGGTTCCCTTCTGCATCCAGAGGCTCTTGAGAATATTCTCAGATGCAGAGAGATCCAAACAGGATTTCCAGCAAATCAGGGTGCCGTTTAACGTTCATGTGTCACAAGTTCACACACGGAAGACAGCTGGAGAGCCACAAGGCAATGCCAGCGTGGTATTCACGAGGTCATTACAGGACTTCTGAGAAGTAAAGGGACATTCCTACGTAGCTGTAGATGAGGGATGCCTTTTAAGCGCAGGACAGAAGTTTAGAGTCACGCGACAGGTGTCACCTCCTTTCAGTGCGGTGGGGAACGTTTCTGGGTGTGGATAGGTTTCAGGGGTCACCTCGAGCAGCCCCACCTGCAGGCTTTCACGGACGGGACGCTTCGATGAAATAGCCCCTCGGGCATCTACTCTAAGTCAAGCCCGACCGGGCGGGTAGAGAGCTTCTGGGCTCCCAGAGAATCCAGTCTACTGGAGAGCCTCCTTGGTACCACACAGCAGAGACAACCCAGGGCGTTACCGTGGAAGAACCATACTGGGCAAGCGCAGAGGACAGAGAATGGCGAAGCAAGGAGGAGGCAACTCCTGGCCCAGAAAGGCCCCCCCTGCCCCCCCCCCCCCAACAAGCCAGGGGTCTCGGGGAAGCTCATTCTGTTTCCTGGATGGGCTGCGAGCTCTTGGCTTCCCGCAGCTTGACGTGCCCACCATCTGACGCCATGACAAGTCACAGCACCCAGGGGACGGGCCCTTGGGGAGGCCAACCCAGACAGTGCCGCAGCCCCATGACTCAGCGACCACCTTGCCAAGACACAGACTTCCTCCCCGGGAACCGAGACCCCCGTGTGCCCCAACGCACCCCACGTCAACAGAGTCAGAACATATTAGAGCGAAGTTTTTGCACCCCAGAGCCTCTTGTTCGGGCAAAGCCAACTAATTCAGATTTAACCTCCCTCTTAATAGGCCGCGTTGCTGAGCTTTCTAATTAATGCCACATGTTTCCCTCAGCTGTCATCCTGAATAAATGTTTACAAAGCTATTAACGTACTGTATTTGTAAACCGGGACCGCTCGGCTTTGGGGAGTCATGTGGTATGCATTTTCTCCTCCAAGATGGAAAAGGCTTAGCAATAATAAATACATTGTTTTGCAGGGATGGGAGCAAGGCGTTGGCTGAAAAAAAAAAAAAAAAAATTTATTGCGACCTTCCTGAGACAGCGTGGCTGTGCAGACGTGAGGAATCGGAGCTTTCCCGAATTCAGAAGAGCTGCGAGGGCCGGATTTGGTCCAGGTGGGGATTTTGGAGTAGAGAACTCCAGGGACAGAAAAAAAAAAAACAAACAAACAAACAAACAAACAAAAAAAAAAAACCCACCGGTTTCCGATCCAGAGAACCGGGCTCTGGTTCCAGCCCCTCCTCTCACCCGCTTCGTGGTATCCGGGCAGGTCATGTTTGTCCTCGGGAACTCGGTTTTTCCATCTGAAAAATGGGTTGGTCCTAAAGGTGAAGTCCCGCCGTCTCAGCATGAGACCCCAGACTCAGCTTCATCTTCCCTCTCTGTTTCTTTCTGTCGTTAGTGATCACTCGTGCCGCGCGTACATAGCCATGCTAAGTCACTGCCCCTTTCCCCAAAGGGGTGCTCTCTCAGTCTGGCTCAGTCTACGTCAGGTTCTCTACCAGGAGCACCCCTTCACCTCAGTTCCCTTTTTACCTGGCCAATGTGTGCGCCTGGTTCATGCCTCCACCTATGTGCCTCCCTTTCCCTTGGAAGCCTTCCTTGAACTCTCGGTTCTAGATCACAGTTCCCTCCCAAACGCCCGCACCCCACCCTGAGCATCTTCGGTCTTTGGGCCGTTCTGTAATTGCTCACTTATGGATCCAGCCACTAGGGCGTAAGCTCCGAAGGAACAGGGGTGATGTCCATTTCATTCGACACTCTATCCCCAGTGCCTCGCACTTTCCATCAGTGTTGCTGAGCGAACGTCACCCGAACGGTGACCGGGGAAAGTCACCAGCACGAAGGCTAAGGCAGGGGTGGTTGAGGCACTCACCAACTGCACGGATTTGGACTCAGTCACATCCCATCTTGCTGTGCTCTCGCCATTTCTATCAGTATTCGTAGTAACGGGCTCAGAGAGACTAAGCGACTTTCCCAAGATCACGCAGCTAGCCTGGGACAAGAGCTGGGATTTGAATCTAAGACCTTTAGTCTCTGAAAGCCCAGACTTTTTGGGGCACCTGGGTGGCTCCGTCCGTTGAGCGTCTGACTTCGGCTCAGATCATGATCTCATAGCTCATGAGTTCGAGCCCCCTGTCAGGCTCTGTGCTGCCAGCTTGGAGTCTGGATCCTGCTTCAGGTTCTGTGTCTCCCTCTCTCTCTCTCTCTCTGCCACCTCTCCCCCAACTCGCACTCTCTCTCTCAAAAATAACTACTTAAAAAAATGTTTTAAATTAAAAAATACTAAAATAAAAGCCCAGACTTTTAACCCACCAATGCCCTGGCAGTGCCACCGGCCGCAGGACCACTGCCCCCACTCCTGGCACCTCTGAGCACCCACCCAGCCTCCCAAGGCTCAAACACATCAACCCGGAATCAAGGATCCAGCCCTGGCAGTCCTCTGTCTCCTCTCTCTTTCAAAGCCAGATCCCACCAGGAAGCCAGAATTATAGCTGCTTCTTCCCTACCAGCCCCTTTAGAAAAAATCCCAGGCAAGCAATCTGATTGGCCAAACACGAATCACGGGGCTGGCGCCTCGACCAATCACCGTGGCCAGGGACAGAATGCTGGGACTGGCTGCTCCTGCCAGAGTCTCGTATTTGGAGCTGGGGAGACGGGGTTTCCCTAAAGGACCTGCCTGGAAATGTTTCTGGAAGAGGGGGTGCTGAGCCGAGCGGAACACCTGTGGTTCACAACACAGATCCTGCGCTCGTGCGGGGGTCCAGAGCCTTGTTCTGGGGTTCTTCGTGCAATGGAGAAGAAGGACGAGTCAACACACAGTTACAATTCAGTACACAGCTATTCCCACAGGAGAAAGAGGAAAACAAATTAGTTTCCGAGGGAACTTTGCAGAGCGCTGTTTGTGTGAAGGGGAGAAGGAGAGCAAAGGGAGGGTGGTCTACGGAGCAGCAACAGACACAGCTGTGACTGGCTTGGCTCGCCGCTGTGTCACCAGTGCCCAAGACAGTGCCTGGTACACAGCAGGTGCTCAACAAATGCTTGTTGGAGGCAGGCGTTAGTGAATGAGAGCAAAGCATCGTGGCTCGGGGTATGCAGGTGTCCCTGCTTCTTTGTGGGACGCAAGAGTCAGACCAGCACGAATTCAAATCTCGATGGGAGCACCTGATAGGTTGTGTAATTTGGGAAGTCACTCGGTCCATCGGAACCTCGGTTTCAGAGGCGCCTGGGGGGCTCAGTTAGCTAAGCATCAGACTTCAACTCAGGTCATGATCTCACAGTTCATGGGTTTGAGCCCCACGTCAGGCTCTGTGCTGACAGCTCAGAGCCTGGAGCCTGCTTCACATTCTGTGTCTCCCTCTCTCTCTGCCCCTTCCAATCTCTCTCTCTCTCTCTCTCTCAAAAAAAATGAATAAACGTTTAAAAAAACAAAAAAGAACCTCAGTTTCAGCCTCTAGAAAGGGAAATAACATACCTACCTCCTTCTGTGGAGAATGGAACTAAGTTCCCCAAAGCACCCACGGTGGTGCCGGGTACCATGACTGGCCCGTCCATCTGTATAAAAATGTCCCACTCCCTTCCCATCGGGCTATATAAGCTTAATCTTCATTAAACAGCACTTTCGCATACTCCCCCGTTTCGGCTCCAGTCTTGGAGAGCAAGAAAAAAGAGAATCAGGCCCAAGATTCTTGTTAAGAGCTAGGATCCGTTACCACAAAGCACAATTTTCCTACAGACTCTCCATGGTGAATTGAAAACGGCTTTCACTGATTTCCCTCCAAACGGCAGAAACGATTGTGGCCGACCTCATGTCTCTTCCGAGGGAGAGCTGGCCCTGCCAGGGGTATTTTGGTGCTCTGGGCTTGGCTGTCTCTAGCTTAAAAGGAGTGTGAAATACCAACCCTGTTGAAATAGCAACACTTCTAAAATTGCTGCCGATGTCCCACAGCTCAAAACCCAAAGAACGTTCCGGGTCCCCTGACGCTTTGCTCTAAGCGATACACACGCCCAGTATTTTGATCCCCGAAGCCAGGAGCCCGAGTTTTTCCCAGATATTGGCAGGCACCTAAAGGTAACAAGGCAACAGCCAGGCCAGAAAGGATGTCGAAACTATTTTGAGGGCTCTAGAAATCCACTAAAATTTTTTCCTTTTTTTTTTTTTTTTTTTTTCAATTTTCTTGTTGTTTATTATCCATCCCTTCTCTCCCGTCTCCTCCAGCTCATTCTGTTCCTCTGGCTCCTCCGTCCCACCCCCTTCCACGACAACAAGAGGAAAATATTTATCCCCGCACGTGAGCATTGGCCACACAGAGAACAAACACATCCCTCCGAGCTCCACTTTGGAGAACATCCCTCTTCCGTTTTTCCTGGTCCCTCGAGGAAACAGGTCTCCCAGCCCTACTGGGCTCAGGATTCCTGCCGGGCTAGAGGCTTAACAGGTGTCCTGGCCGCATAAAGACCCCACACTTGGCCACCAGGCTTTTGATTCCTGGGTGCCCCTCAAATGTTAACCGGGGGGGAGAGGGCGGGGCAGATGCCCAACATCCTTTGCTCCAGGAACCTGAGCTGAGCTAGACAATCAGTCCCACTGGAAACAGCGCTTCCCAAACCCGGACCGGGGCTGGCCTCGTGGGCGTGCAGTGGCCGTGCACTCAGAAGGGCCCAGCGCTGGCTTGAAGGCCCTGCCCATGGTCTTGAAATTCCAAGTGATTGGTGGACGAGAGGGCCCGCGTTTTCATTTTGCACATTCCACGTTCCATTTTTGCACCGGGCCCACCAATTCTGTGGCCGATCCTGCCGGAGGCACGTGCCTGTCACTGCGCGGGAGATGATTTTTAGGTGCCACACAGGCAAAGATTTCGTTAAGGTAAGTAGTTACGTGCCCCTTTCGATATGTGTAGGGACAAGCGTGGAATTAAGGCAACAGCCCCCTGGTTTTGAGGCCATTGTTACTTAGGAGGGGGTTCAGTTTGTTTATGGAAAAAAGTGAGCCCATTGAAAGAAAGAAAGTAGGAGGCAAATTAGTTGCCAGATGTTACTCGAATGCGGCAAAAGAATAAAAGGGAGAGAAACCAATGAAAAAGTCAAATGTGAGAACTGCCAACGTAGAGAAACCCCCAAGTTTTCTCCCCACCACCACTGAACTCCAGATCCAAAAATACTGCCCTCCCCAACCAGCCACAGCGCCTTGGGGTGCTTTCACCACTGATTTTCAGAAGGGACTCTGACTCGCGGTATGCCTTTGGGCAAGTGCTTTCGTCCACAGAGTCTCAGTTTGTCCATCTATAAAATGGGTCGACTCTTTCATCCTCGGAATCTTGGATTCTCCTGCGGAAAACCAATGGTTTGGAAATGCCCGTCGTCACACTGACTACCTCTGAACCACTGGAGGAGGTCACAAAAAATGCTTATCCCCAGACCCCAGCCTTAGAGATTCAGATTGAGTAGGTCACGGGTAGAACCTGGAGATATTTTTAGCATCTTCTTCAGTGATTTTGATCAGCCATCAGTTCTGAGGATCACTGCATCGAAGTATTAAAAATCACTCATTGGGGCACCTGGGTGGCTCAGTCGGTTAAGCGTCCGACTTCGGCTCAGGTCATGATTTCACGGTTCATGGGTTCGAGCCCCACGTCGGGCTCTGTGCTGACGGCTCAGAGCCTGGAGCCTGCTTTGGATTCTGTGTCTCCCTCTCTCTCTGCCCCTCCCCTGCGCGCGCGCTCTCTCTCTCTCTCTCTCTCTCTCTCTCTCTCTCTCGCTCTCAAAATAATAAACACTAAAAAATAAAAAATTTTAAAAAACGCTATTCATTAAAAAAAAAAAAAATCACTCATTAATCATCCAACAAACACTTTCCAAGTATCCCCCCTGGGTCTTGCCCAGTGCAGAGTAACTGGGAATTATACAATCTCCGCCGTCCAAGATCCTGCAATTTCTGGCTGCAGGAAGAACTTGAACTTGAGATAAAATCAACTTCCTGTGTGCCAACTACTACTCAGAGATCTATACGTATATTAACTGTCACAGTGGATTTTCAAAACAACGGCCACAGCATACTGCTGGGCCCATATGCCCTTCCAGAACCTTGCCACTCGCCCCCTGCCCCAACCAACCAATGAAGTCTTTCTGCTCCCCTCAAAACTGGCTAGAATTGTGTGACTTCCTTGATGAACAGAAAGCAGCAGAAGGGACTTTCTGTGGCCTCCAGGGGAGCTCATAAAAGGCAATAAATGTGTCTTCCACCGGGCTTTCTCTCTGTGCATGCCCATCGTGGGGACCTGGCCCTCATCTTGTCAGGAAGCCAGGTCGCCACACGGAGAAGACCCACGTGGGTGTTCTGGCCATCCGACCCAACAGAGGCCTCACCAGTCAGCAGACATAAGGGGGGCAAGCCCCCAAATGATGACAGCCCCCAGCCTCTCAGCGAGGTGACTACTGCCGTGGTCCCCAAGTGGAGCCCACGGGTTGTCCCCAGTGAGCTCTACCTGACGTCACACTGATGAGCAAAACAAATCTGACTCACCGTTTCAACCCACTAAGATGCAGGCCTGTTTGTTATGCAGCAGTAGACGACAAGAGCCCAAGGACGTCCTACAACCCACCAGGAAATACGCAACTTGCCCCCTTTGTACCTATGGGAAAACTAAGCCACTTGTCCCACATCACACAGCTAACCATTCTGAACCAACGTCTGTCCAACCTCAGAATCCACGTTCTTTGCGGACGGGATGGTCGGCAGGTCAAGGCGAAGGGTGTAGGTTGAGATGGGAAAGAATGGAACACAGTGGAAGAGACAGGCCAAGGGATGAGCTTCAGGCGTGCCGAAAGAAACGGGCAGATTCGCCATGGAAATTAAGATCCTTCAAGGCCAAACTCTCTACCTGGGTCAGCTAGGGGTGCTCCCCGCCCTACAATTACCAGAAGGGAACCCACTGCTCAGCACTCCAGAGCCAGGTCTGGGTGGCTGCGAAGTATCTCATCTCTTCCTTCCCACCTCTTCCTCCAACCCGGAAGGGGTCCCGTCTTTGAAATCCTGATTCCCCCTCCTCTCCTCTGCTCCCAGATTTTCTCCTCCAAACACACAGAGCCTGAATCACACAGGTGAGTCACCGAGGAAGCAGACACGAGGGCAGAACCCTTTGCTGCCCATGACATTCCATGTCCGTCTCCCTCTTGCCTGAACGACGGGGCCCTTCGACAGGTTAGGGACTGAGAAAATCGAGTTTTAAATCTTCCGGGCCATGTCGCTCTCTGGTTTTCTCTTTTTCTGCCGTCCCCTGCACCACCCTAGGGGGAGGTTTTGTGAAGATAATCATGATTTATTAAATGCCAGGCACGGAGTTAAGTGCCTGATACACACGATGCTGTCTGCTCCACGTCAAAGTGGGGCATCATGGGGACTCTGAGCTCTGGCGCATAAACCAGGGCCACACCAGACACGCAGAAGCTAACTTTATCGACCACCTGCTGTTCTGCCAATAATAATAATTCATTGTGGTGATTCCTTAGCACACAACCCTGTAACATGACACCGCCTCTTTTTAGGTCCTGTGACATCCCTAATTCCAGATGAAGAAACTCAGACACTAAACCGCATTTGCCCGAGGTCACGCGACTTACAAATGGCGGAGTCAGGACTCACATTCAGGACTCCGCTCCTCTGGACGCCTCGCTTGCAAGCGGCATCGCTCCTCGCCAGCCCCCATGTGCTCCTGGGTGCCCCCTGCCCCACCCCTCGCCGGCTTCCCCTCCCATCTCCTCCTTCCAGGCAGTCGCTCTCTGCCCTTGCGACCCACGAGGACCAGAGCCTGATTCGAAGCCCTTTGCACGTCTTCGACCAACAGCCTCCTAATACTATTACCGCTGATGGCTTTTCATTCCCGATGCCAAACCTGATTTGGAGTTCACAAGGCTGAGGGTTTCAATCCGGGCCCTGTGGACAGGCTCGGGGAGCCCTAAGTGACTGGAGCTTGCAGACAATCTAATTGTTATTGACATTTGTGTCTGATTGTTCATCAAGGAGGAGCTGTCTTGTAGGCCGAGTCATTCTATTACTCGGCCCCCTTTCAGCTTCCCCACTAACGCCAAGACATGTACGCACCATCCGTGGGAGGCCAATCAATTGTAATATCTCTCTACATCTTTCCGAGTCGCTTTTGTGGGCTTGGGTCTGGGCGTGGCGGGGGCAGGGGGAAGCAACGGGGAGATGAAGGAGCGGAAGAGAATTTTTGTGCATTGATTCTGAAATGGAAGCATCCCCACACACAGAAAAGAACAGATTGTATTACAAAAGATGTCGATCTATCATCGATCGAGCTATCATCGAGCTATCATCGATCTATCTAAGATATCTATCATCGATCGATCTATCTACCTACCTACCTACCTGTTAAAACTACAACCCAAAAAGAAATACAAAATTTCCCCCCTTTTTACATATGGGAAAACTAAGACTTAGCAAGGTAAAGCCACTTGTCCCCCATCACATAGATAATCAATTCATCTATCTATCTATCTATCTATCTATCTATCTATCTATCTATCTCTATAATTAGGTAGATGATAGATAGATAGATAGATAGATAGATAGATAGATAGATAGATAATTATATCTGTATCTAAATATCCCCTACCACTTGGAAGGGTTATTATTAAGAAGTATGTCACTTATCAGTTCATTCTGCTCGGTTGAAGCCCAGTGTCCAAGGATAATGTCTAACGTCACCTTGAATGACACTGTGTCCGGTTAAGCAACCTTGATCACAATCAATCCTGTAAGCTATGACTTGCCCTGCCCTGCCCCCTCCCTCAGCCAAAGCAGCTCCCTCCCAGGTAATAAATCTCTCCCTCATTTTATCGGATTCTATTTTTCTAGAACCTCCCACTTGCCAGTCTGCCCTCTGGAGTGTTATCTTGAGAAAGCTGAAACCACCAGCCCCCGCCAAGCGTTGACCGCGTCTGACTTCTAATGCTTTCACAATTTTTCCTTGAGTCCAAGAATGTGTGAGAGCCTCCCAATGTCTGCCAGACAAAGCTCACTTTTCAAGGAATGGCACCAGGTTTGCACTGAACCATCCACACGTCCTTGGACTCTACACAAGGACCCGGTCTGGCACACTGGCTGGTCATTATGGGGATACAACAGTGACCCTGGCCTTCTCCCTAACAGCACTGAGCTAACTTACAGACACCGGCGCTGTTCTTGGCTTGCAAAGAAAATAAAAATGAGCACAGTAAAAAAGCAATGAGGCCGACACACTCCCAGAATGACAAAAGGTAAGAGGACTGATGATACCCGGTGTTGGTGAAGGTGTCGGATGACCAGGAGACTCACATCTTGATGATGGACGTCACAGGCTGAGTTGTGTCGTCGTCCCCCCACCCCCACCCCGCCACCCGCCACCCAAAGGTTGAAGTTCTAACTCCCAGCAATCTGAATGTGACTGAATTTGGTGACAGGTTCTTTAAGGAGGTGGATGAAGGGCGCCTGGATGGCTCAGTCAATTGAGCGTCTGACTCTTGGTTTTGGTTCAGGTCCTGATCTCGCAGTTGCTTCCTGAGTTCAAGCCCCACGTCGGCGATTCTCGCTCTCCCTCTCCCTCTGCCCCTCCCCGCTCTCACTCTCTTGTTCTCTCTCTCAAAATAAATAAATAAACTTATAATATATATATTCTGAAGAGGTGGTTGAGTTGAAATGAGGTCATGGGAGGTGGGCGGTAATGACTGGTGTCCTCATAAGAAGAGGAGGTTTGGACACAGACACCCACAGAGGGAAGATCATGTAAAACCCCAAGGAGATGACAGTCATCTACAACCCAGGGAGGGAGGCCCCAGGAGAAATCAACCCTGCCAACACCTTGATCTCGGACTTGGACCTGTAGCCTCCAGAGCTGTGAGACAACGCACTTTGGTTGTCGAAGGCCCCCGCCCATGGTACTTTGTTACAGCAGCCCCAGCCAATAATCCAAGGCGGGGGAGGCAAAATGCTACAAACTGCTTTAAAAACAGTTTGACAGGGGCACCTGGGTGGCTCAGTCAGTTAAGCACCCGACTTCGGCTCGGGTCACGATCTCACGGTGCGTGGGTTCAGGTCCCACATCGGGCTCCGTGCTGACAGCTCAGAGCCTGGAGCCTGTTCAGGATCCTGTGTCTCCTTCTCTCTCTCTCAAAGATAAATAAAGATTAAAAAATATTTTTAAAAATAAAAAGTTTGGGGGCGCCTGGGTGGCTCAGTCGGTTAAGCGTCCAACTTCGGCTCAGGTCACGATCTCGCGGTCCGTGAGTTCGAGCCCTGCATCAGGATCTGGGCTGATGGCTCAGAGCCTGGAGCCTGCTTCCGATTCTGTGTCTCCCTGTCTCTCTGCCCCTCCCCCGTTCATGCTCTGTCTCTCTCCGTCTCAAAAATAAATAAACGTTAAAAAAAAAATAATAATAGGGGCGCCTGGGTGGCTCAGTCAGTTAAGCGGCCAACTTCAGCTCAGGTCATGATCTCACGGTCCGTGAGTTCGAGCCCCGCGTCGGGCTCTGTGCTGACAGCTCAGAGCCTGGAGCCTGTTTCAGATTCTGTGTCTCCCTCTCTCTGCGCCTCCCCCGTTCATTCTCTGTCTCTCTCTGTCTCAAAAATAAACATTTAAAAAAATAATAATAAAAATAAAAAAACGAATAAATAAAAAGTTTGCCATTTATTATGAAGTTAGCCATATACTAACGATGAAACCCACAAACTCCATTGCTGGCTATTCATTCGCCCGAGGGAAACTCAAACGTGTTGCCACAAAGACCTAAAAATGAATATTAATATTTCCATCGTAACTCTTTACTATCACCTACACCATTGAAATGACCCAAACGCCCATCCGCTGATGGCTGAATAAACAGACCGCGGTGTATCTGTGGGGTGGAATACGACACAGCAATAAAAAGGAACAAACCCCTGTCACATACAGAAACATGGAGAAATCTCAAAGGCATTCATTCTATTAAGTGAAAGAAGCCAGACACCAACGACTCCGGGATATAATTTCCATTTATACAACATCCTGGAAATGCTAAGTCTAAACAAACAGAAAACAAATCAGTGGTTCCCAGAGGCTGGAGGTGGGGGAAGGGAACCAATTAGAAAGGGACACAAGGGGTGGGGGGTGCCTGGGCGGCTCAGTCGGTTAAGCGTCTCCCTTTGGCTCAGGTCGTGATCTCATGGTTCACGAGTTCGAGCCCCACGGCGGGCTCTCTACTGTATACACAGAGCCCACTTCAGATCCTCTGTTGCCCCGCCTCTCTGCCCCTGCCCTGCTTCTGCGTGCGCTCTCTCTCTCTCTCTCTCCCCCCCTCAAAAATAAATAAATAAAAACTTTAAAGAAAGGGACACAAGGAAACACTTCTGGGTGATGAAAATGTTCTGTCTCTTGGTTGTGGCGATGGATACGTATCAAATTCATCAAACGTTATCCGAAGAAGGGTAAATTTTCTTGTATATGAATTATATTCCAATAAGTTTCCCTCTAAAAGAAATAACAGTAAGCCATCGTTCTGGGCTAAGGGGCAATTGGTTTTTTAATTAACAATATCCAGGGAGGGGAATGTGGGTGATGGCTGCTGAGGAGGGCACCTGTTGGGATGAGCACTGGGTGTCGTATGGAAACCAATTTGGCAATAAATTACATTTAAATAATAATAATATCCAATATTGGTGACAGTGCAGGGAGACCATTACTGCTGGGTGTGTTTAAATGCGGAATATCTTTCTGGAAAGCAAATTGGCACTTCTCTACCAAAATCTAAACTCTACATCTTTTTTTTTTAATGTTTATTTTTGAGAGAGAGAGAGAGAGAGAGAGAGTGCAAGCTGGGGAGGGACAGAGAGAGAGGGAGACACAGAATCGGAAGCAGGCTCCAGGCTCTGAGGTGTCAGCGCAGAGCCCGACGCGGGGCTCGAACCCACAAACTGTGAGATCATGACCTGAGCCACCCAAGTGCCCCTATTCGCCTATGTGACCCAGCATTTCCACCTCTAGGACTCCATCCTGCAAAACTGCTTGCATATTTACAAGTGTGCCCACCCCCATGTTGTTTATCATGGCCAATGATAAGCCACCATCCATGGGGAAAACATCCATCACAAAATCAAGGCGCTCAAAGACAGACACCAGGCTGCTGGTGTCGCTGTTTTCAGGGAGGACCTGAGGGTGGCAAGTAAAAAGGAGAGCTCTGGACATTTTACTCAATATTCTTCTGTATCATATAAATCTTTCACATGAAGAATGAATGCGTACGTGGCGCCATTCTTTCAACCCCGAGCCCGGAACTCCCGTTTCAATAAAGAATAAGATGCTTCCTTTTCCACCACGCTCTTGAAGCACAGCCCCCTCCCTGCTCTCTCGTCTTGGACATTTGCACTTCCTGTCCCAAGAAAATTCATTAGTTGAGATGGGTGTCATCCATTCACTGACGTTAGCAAACGTGAAACAGGTAAGTTGTCGGTTGTTTTGTTTTTAAGAAGAATACTAGATTCTATTAATACACGATGTTACCGGGGCGCCTGGGTGGCGCAGTCGGTTGGGCGTCCGACTTCAGCCAGGTCACGATCTCGCGGTCCGTGAGTTCGAGCCCCGCGTCGGGCTCTGGGCTGATGGCTCAGAGCCTGGAGCCTGTTTCCGATTCTGCGTCTCCCTCTCTCTCTGCCCCTCCCCGTTCATGCTCTGTCTCTCTCTATCCCAAAAATAAATAAACGTTGAAAAAAAAAAAATTTTTTTTTTAAATAAAAAAAATAAAAAATAAAAAATACACGATGTTACCAAACTAATGGCAGCAATATGGAGGGTCATAAAGTCAAACAAACCGGCTGGCCTCGCTTAGGCGCAGACCCAATGATCAAGAGCCTCTTTGGCTTAGCGAAGGCTTCCTCCAAGTTGGCCTGATGGCGAGGACAAAATTTAGGGTGCGAAGGGGAGGGAGAAAGCACGGAGCACTCACGTCGTGGCGGAGGGATTAGAAACACTTAGGGGAAGGGCATGGACTGGTGTTACATCCTGGTTCCCCTGACCTCACGGGGTAAATATAAGACAAATCAACTTCAACTACAGTGAAAAACACCAAGTTCCCGCGGAACGCCGCTAGGATCCGGGACTTTTGACTTTGCAAATACCTGGTGCGCTTGCGACCCTTGGCCTCCGCGGCCACCCCAGGAGCGTGTGCGGCCGGGGGCTGACCAAGTCCCCCTGGGCTCCCTCCACGCCCCCATTCCCAGAGCTGGGCAGTTGGACATTCCCATCACTGGTGAACTCCTCAACCTTGGCGAAACCAAAGATCTGCCTGAGCTCCCTGAGTCCTCGGCAAAAGTTCTTGACTGACGACCCTTCCCTGGGTGCCTTTCTCCTCCCCCATGAGAGAATCACATCTCGCCTTGGGGAGGTCCCTTGAATTTTGCCAGGTGAAGGTTCTAGAACTGAGGATCTCATGGTATTGTTCGCCAGGATCGGAGCTGGAGGAGGAAAACTGAATGATGGGGGAAATACTACTCACTATGAAAGGCCCTTACAAAGAACCATTGGGCATCTTAGTGTCTGTGCCAAACCCTGTGATTATTTCCTCACTGTATTTGGGGCTGGGTGGGGGGAGGGTTCCATCAAATCAGGAGCCAGCAAAAAATTTCCCCACAAAGGGTCAGAGAGTAAATGTTTCAGGTTTTGTGGGCCCTATGGTCTCTGTCACAGCTCCTCAGCAACATCGTTATAATGCAAAAGCGGTCATAAATAATACACAAATGAATGGACGTGACCGCGTTCCAATAAAACTTTATTAGCGATGCTAACGTTTGAGTCTCATATGCATTTCATGCGGGCCAAAATGCTAATCTCCCTTCGCTTTCGTTTTGTTTTTTACTGTCAACCACTGAAAAGGGCAAAAACCATTCTTCGTTCTAGAACCTTACCAAAAACAGGTGTCGGACTGGATTTGGCTGCTGGTAACCCGTTTGCTAACCTCTGCGGTTAAATCATCTTGTCCTTTAGGGGTTTTGTTACAAACATATTTCTATTTGGAAACCTCCCTCTTACGCTATACGACGTCTTGGCAGGTAGACAGATGTATATCGATAGGTAGAAAATTGGGGGGGTCAGGGGCGGGGGGAGGGGGGGCGGTTAAGCAAAAGAAATGGCTGATGTCCATTTGGGATATTACAGTGAAAGCCCCCTGAGGGCTGTGCGCATGATGCCTGGCACTTAGTACAGGCTAGTAAGTTTCTGTCTCCTAAGTGAACAACTAAAGGTCAAAGGAAAGGGAACTTGATTCCCATCCCAAAAACATTAGCAACACTTCTTTCTCCAAGCTATGAGTGTTCTAGAAGAAAGGTAGAGGACAGGCGTCAAAAACTGGGAGGCTTAAGCAGGATTAAGAAAAAGAAGGAGCCTTGCTGGTAGTTTGTCGGATAGAGGTTCATTGCAACATCGGAGCTCAAATGCAGTGTCAGACCAAGATGAAAGTCTGGAAAAATTATCACAGAAGGAAGGATATGTTTAGATTTGTCTTACCAAAAGAAGTCCAAGTGGAGGGGAGAGAAAGGGAAAGAAATCAAAGGAAATGAGGTCCCAAATTATATTGGTTGGGTATTGAAGCCCAACTACAAGCGGCTTAAATCCTTCAGATTTCACCTTTTCTCGCATAAAGAATCCCTGAAGGGGGCGATCAGGAATGATATGGCAATTCCAGCAAGCTCTCAGGGAGGCAGAGGTAATCTCCTTCTATATTTCTCCACCATAACTGAGTGACCTCATGGTTTAAGGTAGCTGCCGGAGGTCCAGCCATCACATCAGTATTCCACACTGCGGTACAGAAATTAGTCAGGAGAGGACAAAAAAGGTGCATTCGCAGCTGAGTCCCTTGTGTGAATCCGTTTTTCCAAGGCATCATGCACATTTCCACTTACCTACCAACGGGCAAAACTTAGTCATACGAACATAATGAGCGACAAGGCAAGTTCAGAAACAGAGCTTTTTAACCGGTGCGTGGCCATTACCATGAGATCGGGGTCTATTTCTACGGAAATAGAAGAGAAAGGATTTTGTAAAGGCAACTAGCCACATCTTCCTTAGCAATTCAGGGTAGTTTGGGTAATTCATTGATAAATCATGTGTAATAAAGCGTTCTAAAATACACAGGGCCACTGGAGCATATACACTGGGAGTCCTAACCCAGAGGTTGACAAACTTCGCCTTCAAAGGGCCAGATAGTACATTTTGGAAGCTTTGCATGGTCTCTGTCTCGGCTACTCAACTCTGCTACTGTATCACAAAAACAGCTACAGGGAACATACACTGGAAGGGCAGAGTTGTGTTTTAATAAACCTTTACTTGCAAAAGCAGATGGTGGACAGGATTCGGCACACGGGTCATGTTTTGCTGCCCCCGGACGTAAGCACGCGTGAGAGGTGAGTTAGATGCCGCCGAAGGGATGCTTTTATTAACAGGACGCATGAACGACGATCAGAAGTTCATCACGGAGAAAGGAGCGGGCTGGCATAGTGTGCCAGACAAGGGGTACATCATTGCAAAGATGGGGTTACAAGACAGAGTAAAGCGTGTTCAGAGAATCTGAAGGAATCCAGATAGGATGGAGTGAAACCAGCATGGAGACTGGCAGGAGGCGGAAGTCAGGGGCTCCTTAAGGGGTCTGTACTTTGTCATCGGGGCAACCTAGAGTGACCAGGCATTTTTTATAAGGAAGGGACATGATTACAGGTGCATATTTTAAGTTCATCCTGGCTGTTGGGCAGGGTGATCGTATCGGATAGGTCAAGAGTAGAGGTCAGGGGCACCTGGGTGGCTCAACGGGTTGAGCGTCCGACCTTGGCCCAGGTCATGATCTCGGGGTTCGTGGGTTCGAGCCCCACGTCAGGCTCTGTGCCGACAGCTCAGAGCCTGGAGCCCGCTTCGGATTCTGTGTCTCCCTCTCTCTCTCTGCCCCTCCCCTGCTCGCACTTTCTCTCTCTCGAAAATAAATGAATATTAAAAAAAGAGAGAGAGAGAGAGAGTAGAGGTGAGACATTCATCGGATTCTTTCCTAGAATCCCTCAAAGAACTCAAAAAACAGTTTACTTACGTTTACTGGTTTATCCCAAAGGACACACCCCGGGAACAGCTAAGTAGAAGAGACGTCTTAGGGGAAGGTTTGGGGTGGGGATGGGGGTCCGTGGAGCTTCCACGCTGTTTCTGTTTCTTCCACCCTCCCCAGCATCCTGATGTGTTCCCCAATCCAGAAGCTTTCAGAACCCTATTGTTGAGGGATTTTTATGGAGGATTCGTCACAAAGGCAGCATGGATTAACCCGCCGGCCATGAGCGATTAACTCAATCTCTAGCCCCTCTTCCCTCCCCAGAGGTCAGATGGCGGCTGAACTTCCCGACCCTAAAATCATACCTCGGTCTTTCTGGTGACCATCCCCCATTCTAGAAGCTTCCCCAGCCACCCGCCATCTCATTAGAAAGACAATCACCATACGGGAAACTCCAAGGGTTTTAGGAGCTGTGTGCCAAGCACCAGGGACAAAGACCAAATATTTATTTTTTTTGTGATACCAGAGTTGGCAAAACGCAGACAACCGAGGACATCTCCCAACCAACATTTGTTGGGAGGGCAAATTGGTACAACCACCTTGGAAAACTGGAAGTTTCTGCTAAAGCTGCCTATACTCCTACCCCGGGAGCCAACACTTGCGCTCCCGGGTGCAAGACGCACGTGGTCACCAAAAGACAATCCATCATCCATAGGCGCCCTGTATGCAGTCGCCAAAAATGGTAAGTAATCCAAACGCCCAGCCATGGGGACACGGATAAATCGCGTTGTCCTGCAACCATGTCGTAAAAGACATCCTGGAGCAGGACAGGTCCACAGCCGCGTGCTGGAACATAGCTGGATTTCACAAACGCAGGCCGAAGGAAGGAAGCCAGACACAAGAGAGCGCAACCCGTTCTGCCATGAGGCGGTATGCTCCTATCTCGAGATCACTGCCCTGTGCAAAGTTGCTCAATGAGACCCCCAGGGCTTCGGGAGACAATGGGGTCGGGGGACAACACGCGAACATTCTGTCGGTGACACGTTAAAAAAAAAAAAAAAAAAAGGCAAAACTAATGAAAGGGGTAGGTAGTCGTACGCGCACTGAGCAGGGACGCACAGGAATACTGCAATACAGGGGGCACTCGAGAAGAGTCTTGCGGTTTGCCCATGCAAGCAGCGGAGGAAGGGCTGCAGCTGTGAGGTCTGGCGCAGGGGCGGAGAAGGGGGGTGTCTGAGATGAGAAAGTCGGAACACCAGGTGTGGACGGGTAGGGGGCAGATGCTGGAGACACACGCATCTTGCGGATTCACCCACCATACGGTACAACTGGCTGCTGTCGTCTACAGCAAAACCACGGGCAAGCCGATGCAAAATTTGCCTTACGACGTCCCGGTCATTCCCGGATAGATCGGTCACGGAACACACTCGCATCTTCAGACTCCGCGCTGTGGCCAAACGGCCTCTACACCCTGGAGGATTCCATGGTATAGAAGTTTCAGAACCACATGGAGCCCTGTCTGGGTGTAAGAAGTCAGGAGGGAGGTTGCCCTTGGGTGGGGGAAGGTGATGGCCGACAGGGGCAACCAGGGTGCCCCCAGGGGGCTGGGAATGTCGCGTCTCTGGGGGCACGGCTCACAGGCTGGTTTTCTTTGGTGGAAACGTGGAAATTACCATCAGTGTGTTTTGCTATGCGTGAGTCAAACTACAAGCAGACATTTACTGGGAATGAATGAACGCAATGATAAAAACAGCATCTAAAAGAAAACAGAGCAGCAGCAAAGAAAACCGTCAGGAAGTCGCTATTGTCTTCTAGATGCAAAGAGAAGGCTGGCCTGGACCAGGCGTCAGCAGAACGGACAGAAAAACTACCTAGAATCTCGAGTGCCGTGGCTGCGTGGACAGGAGGGAAAAAGGGAAGGGAGAGAGTCCAGGGTAACTTCCCAGCTCCTCTCTGGGGTGTGGGATTGGACAGACGGCAAGAAGGGAGGCTCCCATGTCAGAAGAACTCCTCTGTCCGGTTTCCCTGCAACTCTGGACAGGATCGGCCAACTGGGGACCGAGTTTGTTACCTTGCTAGCAAACATCCAGATCCTCCTTTCACTGGGTCAGTGGGGTCTGTCTCCTTTCTTGAAACAGAAGGATGATGAGCCGATGTGTTCTTACCGTCGGACCTTCATGATTTCACTGAGCAAGGGCGACAGTAAGAGCACCCGGGCTTTACTGGGACCTCGGGGTGGGGCCTCCAGAACAGAAGGAATGTTCCCAACTATGCCGAAATTCCAGGCAAAACGACATCCATCTATATTTCTTTCTCCGCCTTCAAAAGGCCATCGGCCACCCCTTACCCACCCCCACAGAGGAAGTAAGTTGGCCGGTAATGTTTTTAAGTCAGAGGCTTACTGGGGGGCGGGGCGCCTGGGTGGCTCAGTCGGTTGAGCGTCCGACTTTGGCTCAGGTCATGATCTCACAGTCCGTGGGTTCAAGCCCCGCGTCGGGCTCTGTGCCGACAGCTCAGAACCTGGAACCTGCTTCGGATTCTGTGTCTCCCTCTCTTTCTGCCCCTCCCCTGCTTGTACTCTGTCTCTCTGTCAAAAATAAACATAAAAAAAAAAAAAAACGGGGCGCCTGGGTGGCGCAGTCGGTTAAGCGTCCGACTTCAGCCAGGTCACGATCTCGCGGTCCCTGAGTTCGAGCCCCGTGTCAGGCTCTGTGCTGACAGCTCAGAACCTGGAGCCTGCTTTGGATTCTGTGTCTCCCTCTCTCTCTCTGCCCCTCCCCCGTTCATGCTCTGTCTCTCTCTGTCCCAAAAATAAATAAACGTTGAAAAAAAAATTTTTTTTTTAAATAAAAAATAAAAACTTCTTTTTAAGTCCAAGGCTTACAGAGGAAGCCAGGAAACCCAAACTCACTCCATTTCATGGTTTGTGATGGCTTCCTGCTCCATGGTTTTGAGTTTAGAAAGAGCTCTTCTTTTTTCAATTAATTTTTAATACCATCTGCTGTCTCCCCCCCCCCCCCCCCATGGAGAAAACCTGTGAAGATCTCAGGTCAGCCTCTCACAGTTGTCCTCTTTATGGGAAGAATCAACGAATTTGTAGTTAACGTGCCACGGGCATCCAAATTCACTCTCATCTGGGGCACTTGGAATCTGAGTAACCAAATCGCAAACCCCTCGAGGCCCCGGGCTTATCTTCGTTATCTCTTGTAAAGGGCTGAACACACTGTAGGTATTCAACAAGTAATAAATAACGCTATATTATATATCAATAGCATGTGCAGTCTGGTCGGGAAAAGCCGATTCTGATAAAATCAAGGCCCGAGCATCACCCGAGCCTTGGATTTCATCCAAATGTGACCTCGTGGGAAGATTTTTTTGAAAGCCAAGAGGAGGGATGTGTGTGTTTCCTCCGTCCATATTGGTGCCATCCATGCAGGGTAGGAAAATATAAGACTTTCCAGTCACAGCAGAAGGATCTTTTGTCTTCCTACAGATTGCCCACGACTCCCCAGGTTTGACAATTAATGGACCTTCAGTTAATATCTACTGAGTGAGGGGGCGCCTGGGTGGCCCAGTCGGTTAAGCGTCCGACTTCCGCTCAGGTCATGATCTCACAGTTCGTGGGTTCGAGCCCCGCGTCGGGCTCTGTGCTGACGGCTCGGAGCCTGGAGCCTTCGGATTCTGTGTCTCTTTCTCTCTCTATCTCTCTGCCCTCCCCCACTTGCACTCTCTCTCTCTCTCTCTCTCTCTCTCTCTCTCTCTCTCAAAAATAGATAAGCTTAAAAAAAATCTATTGAGTATGAACCATTACTAGAGTTAACAAGGCGCTCACTCTGTGTTAAGCACTATGACAATTCTTTATTTACCTGGGATATCTCATTCAACCATCCTATCCAGTAAGTTCTACTACTGGTCCTACTTTACAGATGGGAAAACAGAGGCTCAGAGAAGTGTAGTTTGATCACTTGCTCAAAATCACGCAGCTGGGGAGTGGGAGAGCAGGATTTAACTCAGGCTCAGAAGTTAAATCTCCACTGTACAACTACCTAGAAATCAAACGCCTCATCAATTGACTATGCTGGCCTTTGTGCCTGAATTTAGGCCAAAAAAAAAAAAAAAGGAAAAAGTTCGATTCAGACTCAAGGCAAAAATAAATAAATAAAAACCTTGCCAAATGATTCTTGAGTGGTCAAGCCTCAGAGAACCCGGTGGACGCTGCAGATATATCTCTATTGATTTGCCCTGAACATAACCAGTTCCTTAACCTCCCAGAAACTCGGAATCGAACAGAAAATTTCAGAGACTATTCAGTCCAGCTTCTTACCCAATAGAAAACTCCCTTCCAGGAAATCACGCAGCCTCTGCTGACATGCCTCCGGGGACGGGAGGCTCACTACTGCAAGTACCTGGAGCGGTTCGAAGGGGCGGGTTGCCCTTTCTTCACCTTTTGGAACTAAGAAGGAAAAAAACAGGAGACCTCGTCCCTGGTGCTTCACAAGAAATACAGATGTGTCTGTGCAAGTCAACACTGTGATGTCTGCCCTAAAGAGATGAAATGATACCAGAACTCACGGAGGTTCCCTGCCAAGCCAGTCTCTGAGGGCTACTCCCAACCCCATAATGCCCCGAATCAACCAGAGCAGAGGATTGCCGCGTGCCGTGGGGTGTTCTGGGAGGTAGACCCTCCAGCGTGCTAAGGAAATACCCCGGCAGCTTCTAAACTCCTCTCTCTCCCTTGGTCTTCTTCCAATGGCACACACTCATCTTTCTGTTTCTCTGGACACTCAGGGCTGATAGGCCCTCTCCCAAGGCCATAGTCCTGTTTTTAGCTATAGGACATCACTTCTCTCGCCCAGCCCCTTCCGGCATCCCCTCAGGCCCCAGGTGCCTGAGCCAGCGAAATGGTAGCCGTGTGTGAGCGCCGCCCTCGAAGCCAGAAAGACCCGTGTTTGCACCCCACTTTTACGGCTTCCTAGCTGTGTGGCCTTGGCCAAACATCTCAGCCATTCTGAGCTGGTTCCTCCATTCGGAAATCGGCTTGTCTCTCAGAGGAATACAGCCCATAGAAAACAATGAGTGTCTAACCCTCCCCCCCCCCATCAGCGTGTTAAAAAAATAAAAATAAAAAAAGGCTCCATAAATACTAGTCGCCTGCTGTTGAAACACACAATTGCTTTTCGGCTTTGGTGAAGGAATTCTGTGGTAGGAACCAGCCCCAAGAGAGCTCGGGGCTCCGTTCCGCCAGGACTTCGTTCCAGGCCTTCCAGCCGTCTACCCACCTCAAGCCCAATGCCCGGATCACTGCACCCCAAGAGCACACGACCACGAGGGGCTGAGCCAACGCTCCAACACAACACAAGCGTGTGGTGGCCACGCCCGTGCCTTCCCACGGCGGCGCCCCGACTGAATCCAGGACAGAAAATGAGAGGTCTGTGCCTGCCCTGTATGCAACCATCACCCCTGCAGCGAGAGGCACAGAGCGGGTCCCACCCAGCATCTTCTCCCCAGCCATTTGGAGCCGAGTAATTTTTTCCAAGACCCCAATCCTGAAGAGTCTATCCTTCGTACAGGCAAATAACTAAGGCGACTCCCCAAAGGAGCATTCCGTACCGGCCCCCCCCCCTTGCACCTGGAAAAGATGTGCCTTTTGCAAAAGGGTGGCCCTGACCCAGGCACCTGCCCAGGTCTCTGAAATTCTAGCTCAGGGACTGAGCTGACAGCCCTGATCCTTGGCGAGTTCTGTGAACGCCCGGCAGAGCCACTCACGAGCCCCGAAAAAATGTGCTTGTTACTTATCTGTAACACACCTCTCCTCACTCGCATGTGAGATTCCTGCTTCCAGAGGCCGTGTCACTGTCATTTCCCCATGCCCGGGACAGCGCCTGGTTCTCGGGTGCCAGATAGATACTTGAATGAAGGGACGAAGGCACAAGCCAGCCTCACTTTAGTGATCCGCACAATTAAGATTCTGCTCTCCACTAGGTGCTTGCTGTAAAGATTAAATAGAGAAGCCTGTGTGTGCTAAAGCATTTAGTATGGGGCTTGGTGTATCATTAGCAGTTGGCAAATAGGTGCTATTTAAAATGGGGGCGCCTGGGTGGCTCAGTCGGTTGAGTGTCCAACTCCGGCTCAGGTCAGGGTCTCACGGTCTGTGGGTTCGAGCCCCACATCGGGCTCTGTGCAGACAGCTCGGAACCTGGAGCCCGTTTCCGATTCTGTGTCTCCCTCTCTGTCTGCCCCTGCCCCACTCGTGCTCTGTCTCTGTCTCCCAAAAAGTGAATAAACGTTAAAAGAAATATTTAAAAAAAAAGAAAAATATTGCTCAATAATTAAGAGCAGGAAATCTGCCTTTTGCAGCAACGTGGATGAACTTTGAGGGCATCACACGAAGTGAAATAAGGCAGACGGAGGAAGACACATCCTGCAGGTTCGCTTATATGTGCAATCCGAAAAAGCCAGACTCCCAGAATAAGGAGAATGGGGGCTGCCTGCACCTGGTGGGCGGAGGAAATGGGGAGAGGTCGGTCAAAAGAGGCAAAGTCCCAGCTGTAAGATAAGTAAGCTCTGAGGATCCAATCATCAGCCTGGTGGCTGTAATTAATGACACTGTACTATGTCCTCGAAGGCTGCTAAGGGGCGCCTGGGTGGCTCAGTCGGTTGAGCGTCCGACTTGGGCTCGGGTCACGATCTCGCGGTTCGTGAGTTGTAGCCCCGCGTCGGGCCCTGGGCTGACAGCTCGGAGCCTGGTGCCTGTTTCAGATTCCGTGTCTCCCTCTCTCTGTGCCCCTCCCCTGCTTGCACCCACTCTCTGTCTCTCTCAAAATAAATAAACTTAAAACCGACCAAAAAAAAAAAAAATTGTAAAGAGAGTAGATGTCACCGCACATCCGAAAGGTCGTTAGATGAGGGGACGAAGTGCTAACTGCCTTCTTGTGGGCATCGTTTGGCCACACACACATGCACCGAATCATCACACGGTACACCTTCCGTGTATACACATGGTACGTCGACAAGATCTCAGTAAAGCTTGAAAAACAACGATAAGATACAGTGCAATGAAACAAGCGACACCCAGCGCACAGACCCACACGCACGGAGAGACGATCGGACAGACACAGACAGAAAGACACAGCCGCACGGACGCGCACGTACAGAGACACGCGAGCCGCGGTGGATTCCATGGCAACAGTGGCCGTGTTCCCTTCCACGCGGCCCAAAGCCTCCCCTCAGGACCCCAGCGCCTCCCCCATTGCCCCCCCGACCCCCCCAATTCCTATGTGCCGAGAAGAGCCAGCCGTGCAGCGCGATTGGCCGAGCCCCCTTCAGTGGTTTTATTGTTCCGAGTGCGGTTTTGAGGCAACATGGGAAGTAATAAGAGGAAATAATTCTGTTCATTGTTGAACAACCAGAGGATACCGTGGCAATGTGTATAACAGATGTGTGTGCAGGGAGAGGGTGTCTATACGTGCTTGTGTGCTCGGGGCTGTCTCCAAAGATGGGGAATTCGAATTGGCGTTTGTATTTTTTTTTTTTTTTAAAGACAAGGAAGCAGAGGAGAGCTTGAACCCACGCCAGGGGCGTAAGAAGTGGGAAGGCCCCGAAATACACGGTTGCCTTACCCGCAGCCTGGTTTCTCCCGAGAAGAATCCCGGGATGTGTGCTGATGTTAATTCCTCGAATGTATATAATATCACGGAGTTGGCTTTTTTTCTCTCCCTGGCCCCAAAAGCAGGTTAAATAACTTTGGACAAAGCGAAAATCCCTTCATGGAGGCACGATGCAGAGGAAACTAGGGTTCGGGCTACCTTTGGTTCGTGAATGTGATCTGAGAACCGTCCTGGCTTCCTAGAAAATCCCACCCGCGGGTCCCCTTAATGAGAAAGCCCGCCCCCACCCCTGCCCTGTGCATTTTTCCAGCTCTTAGATCTTAAGTCAAGGATGCTTTGCTTTATGTCTGGGGTTTCAGCTGAGGCCTCTCTGAAGAAGCCTCTTCCAGGAGCCAAGGTCACGTCCTGTCTTCCTTAAGAAGCCAACAGCTTCCTTTGGTCCCCAGGCATAAGCTTAACCCAAGATCACAACTGGCCACATGTGAGCTGAATCCAGCCCCAAGATCTGTTTTGCTTGGCTCGCAGAGTGTTGGCTCAAATGATGTATTTTTTTAAAAATTTTGAAACCATTTGCCAACCTTTAAAAATCAGAAGCTTTCACATAAAAATTCTAATTGTTCAGCTTTTCTTGCAAACCCGAAAGTTCTGGAAACGCTGCCTACATTCCTAAACGGTCATAATCTGCTAGAGCTGAGTGGCAGGTGGTCCCTTGAGGGGAGACACTGTGAGTTTGCCACAGTCCCCGCCTATCGTCTATTGTCTCCCTAGACTGTGCTCAGGGTCACTGGCTCTTCAGCAGTGAGACCTCACTGTTATTTTACTCGTAGAAGAATTAAAGGGACAGTAAAATAGGTCTTGTACCCATGGCTGTTTCTAAAAATAGAGAAACAAGGGCGCCTGGGTGCCTCAGTCAGTTGAGCCTCCGACTTTGGCTCAGGCCACAATCTCGCGGTTCGTGAGTTCGAGCCCCGCGTCGGGCTCTGTGCTGATGGCTCAGAGCCTGGAGCCTGCTTCGGATTCTGTCTCTCCCTCTTTCTCTCCGCCCCTCCCTTCCTCTCACTCTATCTCTCTCTTAAAAATAAATAAACATTAAAAAAAAATTAAAAGAGGAGAAACAAAGGATCGTGACGGTGTAATCTTGAAATAAAAGCTAATACTTGGGATAGTCTAAGAGCACGGCATGAATTAATGAATTACGTCCTGACAACAACTCACGACAGTTGGTAATGTGATTGTAATTCTGATCAATTTTGCTGTCGTTAGTCCCGTTTTGGAGAAAGGGAAAGTGAGACACAGAGAAATTAAGGTCAAGACAGAAGTCCATCTTGTTCAGGGAACACGGGATACATTTCTCCATGGAAACGAAACCTGTTCTATGTACCGCCTTAAACACCGTCTATGTGTCCCTGCAGATCCCCCCTCTCTCCTCCCCACCCTACTCTCTGCCCCTGAGGCTGATCCTTATGGATCTGTCAGGTGCCTTCTTTGGGTTCCTGTTGAACTTGGCCAACAAGACACAAGAGGAAATGTGAGTGGAAGTGAAAACAGGGTATATATAGTCCCCAGCCCCCTCCCTGGGGGGGGTCACTGCACCCCCACAGCCGGCTGAGTCACTCCACCCAAAGTCAGGGCTCCTGTCCAGCCCCTCTCCACACCCCTCCTGTCCTCAGGTACGTCTCTTCCCACCTAGGAGAGGTGAGCGCCCCCTCACTACTAGCAGACGGGTGCGATTCCTCGTGGCTTCCCTCTGCCTCCTCAGTTTCCCTACATCTCAGTTTCCCAGGCACCTGCAACCAGTCCCTCGAGCAACTTCCTACCCAAAGGCCTCCTTGGAGAATGTCATCGGTTTCCTCCCAAGAACCCCAAGTGCGTCCTTGAACAGCTTCATTCACCTGCACTGCCGCCCAGCCCTAGGAGATCATCGGGTTAATTTTCACAAGAGGAGCCCAGTGACTTTATCAGGGCTCTCAGACAACTCTGTTCCCTACCACTAGGACTGAGAAGACCATCTCTGATTCAAAAAAAAAAAAAAAAAAAAGCAACGTCTGGAATCACGTCCTTGGGTCGAAAGACTACATGGAATAAAGAAAAGAGCACTGAAAAAGAAAGGAAAGGAAAGGAAAGGAAAGGAAAGAAAGAAAGAAAGAAAGAAAGAAAGAAAGAAAGAAAGAAAGAAAGAAAGAAAGAAAGAAAGAAAGAGAAAAGAGAAAGAAAGAAAAGAAAGAAAGAAAGAGAGAAAGAAAGAGAGAAAGAAAGAAAGAGAAAGAAAAGAAAGAAAAGAAAAAAAGAAAGAAAAAGGAAGGAAGAAAAGGAAGGAAGGAAGGAAGGAAGGAAGGAGGGAGGGAGGAAGAAGGAAGGAAGGAAAGAAGGAAGGAAGGACGGACTGGAACAGGAGCCAGGAGTCCTGGATTCTGGGCAGAATGCCCCCCTTCGGAAAGACAGTCTCTGCATAAACAGGAGAAAAACAGCTGGGCTCTCACCAAATGCAATCGTGCAAAGTATTGTGGCCACGGATGGGGTCTTTCCGAGCCCCACAGGGGAAGGAGAGCCCATGCCCAGCTTCGTCTCGTTCTGTTTCCCTATTCGACGCCCACCCCACCGCCTCTTAAGCCTTGGATAAATCCTTTCTCCCCCTCCAAAAAATTTCGTAGTTGTGCGTCTCTAATAGCATAAATGTTTGCTTCTCAACAAAACTTAATTTAAACACTCTCTCTGTGGGCAAGGAATGCTTCTTTTCGCAGAAAAATCAATCAGTGTTGTTAATAAGCAATGTACGTGTTATTTCGCAGCAGGGGCGGGGGGGGATCTTAAAAGTACCACCAGGTCACTTGTCACTTCAACATACTATCATAAAAGTATGTGAATGTGGTCTCTCCCAATTTCTCGTGCTGCGCTCCTTCCTGTGATGATGCGAGATGACAAAACACAGCCGGGACAAGATGAAGGGCGGTGGACGATACAGGCATGTGACGCAGGGTTAGGCTACTACTGGCCTGACCAGATGTCAGAAGGAGGCTCATCGGCTTCCAGACCACGGCTGACGAGCAGGTTCTAAACGGCAGGAAGCGGGAACCGTGGATGGGGGGCGGGGGGCAAGGGGCTATTATACATAGACGACGGGTGATTGATAGTGGATGATTAATAAAGAGATGACGGATGGATGGATTGTCCAAGACTGAGAGTAAAAGTTCAATCACCAGTGAGAAGTCAACCCCCATAACCCAATCTAGAGAAGTCACCAGGCCCCTGAGCCACTCACGTTTCATAAAGACACATCGCCTTCATTAATGACTTACTATATGCTGCGCCCTGAAGGTGTTCGGGTTTTCGGCCCTAAGACCACTTTTATCCCGGTGGTACAGATGAGAAGCCCGAGGCTTTAAGGAGCAAAGTGACTCACTCCCGGTACAGAGTTCATAGGACTCAGTGACTCACATAACCGAGAGGTGGACCCAGGCCCGTGGGAGCCACGGGAGGCGTCCCGTGGCCCCAGAGGGCAGGTACGTAGAGAAATGGAAACAGTTGAGGAGGGAAGGGACTCATCAAACCAAACGGGAGCCTGGGGAGCCTGGGACGGAACCCAATGGGCACAGGTAATTAAGACGGAATGAAGGCAGGGAGGCTAGAACAATGGGGTGTATTCTCCACCCCTTGGGGCACAGTGGTTGCCATGGAGACCGAGGGGCGTGACGGGACAAGAGATCAAAGGCCTGCCCCTGATTTGCTCCTGCCTTGGGAGTTGAAGGTTCAATTGTAGCAACTGGAGAACCAGAGAACACGGTCTGCTGTCTCGGGGGGATGAGGAACAGTCCCTTGGTGTCCGCTTCTGAAGCTGGGACAGAGGACAGGGTCGAAAGAAAGTACCGGTGTCCTTTCACAATGACTTTTATTGCCTTTCGCTCTCTTTGCGCCGAGCTCGTGGTCAAAAGCTCAAACAATAGATACAGACCAGGTATGCATTAAAAGGAAAATTCTGCCCATCCTTACTGAAGCCTCTGATAATTGACCCTTTCTAGACAGACACGCAAGAAATTGAAAGTCTGGGTTGCTCCTTGGGAGAAGAGGTGGGTGCCTCTGGACAGGGGAACGAGGGGGTCTTTGCTGTATACCCTTTTACACTTCCTGGTTTATTTTGTAATTTAAAAAATAATAAGTAAACTTAAAATAAAAGTAACAGGGCTTTAAACTGAAATGATAGGCGTAAAATTTATCTCTTCAATATGTGGCTGTGTCTCTTGTAGACTTTTTCTCTTTGCATTTAGAAATAGGGAGTTGTAGGGGCGCCTGGGCGGCTCAGTCGGTTAAGCATCCGACTTCGGCTCAGGTCATGATCTCACGGTTCATGAGTTCGAGCCCCGCGTCGGGCTCTGTGCCGACAACTCAGAGCCTGGAGCCTGCTTCCGATTCTGTGTCTCCCTCTCTCTCTGTCCCTCCCCCACTCGTGCTCTCTCTCTCTCTCTCTCTCTCTCTCTCTCAAAAGTAAGTAAACATGGGGCGCCTGGGTGGCGCAGTCGGTTGAGCGTCCGACTTCAGCCAGGTCACGATCTCGCGGTCCGTGAGTTCGAGCCCCGCGTCAGGCTCTGAGCTGATGGCTCAGAGCCTGGAGCCTGTTTCCGATTCTGTGTCTCCCTCTCTCTCTGCCCCTCCCCCGTTCATGCTCTGTCTCTCTCTGTCCCAAAAATAAATAAACGTTGAAAAAAAAAAATTTTTAAAAAGTAAGTAAACGTTAAAAAAAACTTTAATAAAAAAATTAAAAAATGAAGGAGAGGATTGACACATCGCTGTTCCAACTTCAGGCTTCTGCCTGTGTCGTCCCAAACTGGAAGGGGATGGGGTAGCTCCCTGGGAACTTCGACAGGAAGCCGACTCAGACTGTGAACATTGGGACAACTGAATCAGGCAGGCTATGACCCGATGGGCAGATGCAAGAACTCTGTCCCCACATTCCCTGACCCCAAATCCAGGCTCTCCCCTTCACCTTCATGAGGTCTCAAGGCTAAATCTCTAAGATCCTTACCTCTCCAAAGGACTTCTGCGTGTTTACCCGCCAGGGTATTCCCTGAGTAGTAAGTGAACAACTTCAGATACACTAGCCTGCTGCCTGGCACAGAGGATCTAAGCACCCAGAAAATAGCCAAGATCAAAGTCATTACCATTATCGTGTTATTGCTTCCTCAAGGATGACTACTGGTTAAGTCCCTTCTCCAGCCACTCATTCAACACGCTTTGAGCGCCTACCATATGCCCTGCAGCAGCCCACCCTGGGGAAAGAGGAAGGCACACACCAAAGAACAATCTTGAGCCGGCCTTGGCTCCAAAGCCCAGGACTTCACTCTAAATCTCTGATCTGGGTCTACACGCTACTCAGCATGGCTCTTTCTGAAAAGAAAAGAAAACACAAGGACCTAGAGTCCAAAGTCATCGAGGTGAGTCCAGAACATGAGGCCATAATGTTTGCTTCCAGAGCTCTGTGGGTTGTGCCCAGTGGGACATTTCACGAGAAACTTTAAGGTGGGACCCGGGAGGACTTCCAGAAGGCATTCCACCATGGGAAAATGGGTGTGGGTCCAGGCTCACGTTAAATTTTTTTTACAGTAGTAGCAATAATGATAATGATATTAGCTACCAGCGATTAAGGGTTTGCTATACTCCAGACTCTGTGCCAAGAGCTTTGCGTGCATTCTCTCATTTCTGCTTCACAATAACCCAAGCGATATGAAGTGTTAAAATGTAGAGTATCCACATAAGCCATCGGAGGCTCAGAGAGGTCAAGAGGCCTGCCCAAGGTCACACAGGTGCCTCGTAAACGGGCACACCGGGATTCTGACTTCAAAGCTCATGTTCCAGAACTCTCCACCACCCCCACAAGCGACCGGCAAAGGTTCTTAAACGTGGGGAGGATTTGGACTACCCTAAGAACGACTCAAACCTGGGGCTCCCTTCTCTGAGCCCCTACAAAGGCCACCACAAAGAACATTTGCAGGAAGGGCAGAAGATCAGAAAGCCAACAGAGAAAAAGCTTAGTGGTCAACTCAACTCCGGGTGAGCTCCGGGGCTGTGCACACAAGGCTTCAGAGAAGGGGGTGCAGAAACCCGAATCACTGCACACACGTCCCAGAAGACAATGAATGACATTGTAGGCTGGGGCAGCTGAACCTGAGAACCCTGGGGACCCAGCCACATCTCTCTAATCGGATCAGAAAACCACATTCCTTTAGCTCCTTCAGGTTGCTGTGAATTCCTCCGGCTTATTAAGCAGGTACGACCCATCTTTTTGATGTAAAAACAACAGGCCGAGTGCCAGGCCAGGCAGAGACCTCGGAGAAAACACGAAGCCAGCAACGCAAAGCCTAGCACCTCTAACACACATCTGGAAAGCATTTGCTATTGATATGAAATGGATGTGTGGATAACACATATGCGAATTTATGAATCTGGTGTGTTCATCACAAAGGCCACAGTGAGAAAGGGTCCTTCTTGTCCCCAAGTCGGCCGCCAGGACGAGTTTTCGGACGACTTTGAGGTTGACTTATCCCAAGCCGCGTTTCTTGGAAAATGGCATTCTATGTTCCATTTGTTGGACAACTGCAGCTCTCGCTGAAAACTAAGGAAAGAGATGTCCGGGATGGTCTTAAAATACCGAGTGATGCCTGAGAATTCAGTTAGGTGGGTGCAAAGTGTCCCTTGGAACCGCATTAAGCATTGCAATTCAAGGGATCTGCTTGGCAAACGCAAGCAGTCGGAGGTGAGAGGGTGAATACGATCATCGTGACGATGCCCGAAATTGACTCTGGGAAGGTGGTAGGAGCAGAGGGATGGGAAGTCATTCTTCAGAATAATCAAACCGATGCACAATGAGGCCACGTAACCGACACATCTGTTAAGAAACCTTGAACAAAGCAAACTCACGGTCCCGAGGGCAGACGTGGACTTTTAATCAAACCGCTTCTCCCGTGTTCTTGGTGTCTTCTAGGCTGAGAAGCGGGAAGGAGCTGATTGTCTGAGGAAGGCTGGGTACTGCTTCCGTCATGATGGGCCAGGTTATGAAGCAGTAAGAGACAGCCCCCGGATCCCCGTGGATTAAATCATCGGTGGTTTGTTTCACGCGTTACCTGTGTTCTCTCTGGGACTCACCTGGGAACTCTGCCTGGCATCATCCACAGTCAGGGTCCCAAGCTGAGACAGGAAGTGAGAAAGTAGAGGCCACTGCCAAACACATCGCGGGTCCCCACGGCGAATGTCATCTTGCACACCAGCTCTCAGAGCTTCCATCCATCAGTGATGTGGATCACAGCCACTTGCTTTCCAGCGGCCAATGCGCGTCCATGGCCACTTTAAGAGACCAGGACTCCAGGGGCACCTGGGCGGCTCAGTCCGTTGAGCGTCCGACTTCGGCTCAGGTCATGATCTCGCGGTTCGTGAGTTCGAGCCCCGCGTCGGGCTCTGGGCTGACGGCTCAGAGCCTGGAGCCTGCTTCGGATTCTGGGTCTCCCTCTCTCTCTGCCCCTCCCCCAATCACACTCTGTCTCTCTCCTTCAAAAATAAATAAACGTTAAAAAAATTTTTTTTTTTAAAGAGACCGGGAATCCATCCCAAGTGCCCAAGAAGGGACAGAATGAGACATAATCGCTGGGCAACACTAATTGAAAAAAATATTTATATTTTCTGGGCGCCTGGGTGGCTCAGTCAATTAAGTGTCTGACTTCAGCTCAGGTCACGATCTCACAGTTCCTGCACTGGAGCTCTGCCTTGGGCTGTCTTCTATCAGCACAGAGCCTGCTTCGGATCCTGTCCCCCCTCCCTCTGCCCTTCCCCAGCTCGTGTGCTCTCTCGCGTGCTCTCTCTCTCTCAAAAGTAGGTAAACATTTAAAAAATTATTTTCCAAGGAGATAAACTGGTAAGACCATAAAGAGAAGACTGCTTAGCACTTACAGGATGTTTTACAGTTTACAAACCACTTTTGCTGATATCACATTTTAAACCCCAAAGCAATACATCTCAACGTGGCATTTTGTTTGTTTAAAGGAACGAAACTTCGCGAAAATAGCTCAATGAAAATAAGTTTATTTTATAGAACTAGCCTACGACCCAGCAATTGCACTAGTAGGCATTTATCCACAGGATATAGGTCTGCTGCTTCAAAGGGACACATGCACCCCCATGTTTATAGCAGCACTATCGACAATAGCCAAAGTATGGAAAGAGCCCGAATGTCCATCGATGGATGAATGGATAGAGACGATGTGGTATCTATACACAATGGAGTATTACTCGGCAATGGAAAAGAATGAAATCTTGCCATTGGCAACTACGTGGATGGAACTGGAGGCTATTATGCTAAGTGAAATTAGTCGGTCAGAGAAAGAAATATCATATGACTTCACTCATAAGAGGGCTTTAAGATACAAAACAGATGAACATAAGGGAAGGGAAGCAAAAATAATATGAAAACAGGGAGGGGGACAGAACATAAAAGACTCTTAGGGGCGCCTGGGTGGCTCAGTCGGTTAAGCGGCCGACTTCAGCCAGGTCACGATCTCGCGGTCCATGAGTTCGAGCCCTGCGTCGGGCTCTGGGCTGATGGCTCAGAGCCTGGAGCCTGCTTCCGATTCTGTGTCTCCCTCTCTCTCTGCCCCTTGCCCGTTCATGCTCTGTCTCTCTCTGTCTCAAAAATAAATAAAAAACGTTAAAAAATTAAAAAAAAAAAAAAAAGACTCTTAAATACGGAGAACAAACAGAGGGTTGCTTAGAGGGGTTGTGGGAGGGGGGATGGGCTAAATGGGTAAGGGACACTAAGGAATCTACTCCTGAAATCATTGTTGCACTACATGCTGACTAACTTGGATGTAAATGTAAAAAATAATCGAATAAATAATAATAACAAGTTTATTTTATTCATTCAAGAAATATACTATAAGCACCTACTATGTGCCAAGGATTGTTCCAGGTGCTGGGGACATAGTCACAAGCAAGACAGATTAAGGTTCTGTACTCTTAATCTGTACAGGTTAAGGTTATGTTCTAGTGAGGAAGGCAGATAATAAACCAACCAGTAAATAAATATAGAATATCATTGTGATGGACAGACTTTAAGTTACCTCTTCCGTGATTCTGGCCGCCCGGTGTTCACAGCTTTGTGTAATCCCCATCTTGCCTTTAGTGTCAGTAGGACTTATGACCTGTTTCTACCCAATACAATATGGCGGCTGTGGTGGAATGTCATTTCTGTGACTTTATGTAAGGTTCCATCTTGCCGGCCACTCTCTCTAAAGACCTTTCTTGCTGGGTTGATGAAGTAAAAGCAGCCATGTTGGGCAACGGCAGGCAGTCTCTAGGAATTTCTAGGAACTGAGAGTGGCCTCCAGTTGGCAGTGAGTAAGAAGCCAAGGCCCTCACTCCTCTGACTACAAGGAAATGATTTATTCCAATAACCGTGGTGAGCTTGGAAATGGATCCTTACCCAGCCAAGCCGCCAGGTGAGAGCAGAGCCTGGCCGATACCTTGACTACAGCCCTTCAGGCCCTAAGCAAAGGACTCAGCTAAGTGACACCCAGACCTGTGACTCACAGACCCTACGAGATAATAAATGTGTGTCGTTTTAAGTCGCTAAGTTGGTAACACTTTACACAGCCAAAGAAAAGCAATAGAATAACTATAGGTAGTAATAAGTGCTATGAAGAACATTACAGTAGAGAAACAAGACGTGGATAGAAGGTTATTTCATGGGGGTGTCCGGAGATGACCTCTCTGGGTGGGTGACATCTGAGCAGAGACCATTAAGAAGCTACTTGGGGGGCGCCTGGGTGGCACAGTCGGTTAAGCGTCCAACTTCAGCCAGGTCACGATCTCGCGGTCTGTGAGTTCGAGCCCCGCGTCGGGTTCTGGGCTGATGGCTCAGAGCCTGGAGCCTGTTTCTGATTCTGTGTCTCCCTCTCTCTCTGCCCCTCCCCCGTTCATGCTCTGTCTCTCTCTGTCCCAAAAATAAATAAACGTTGAAAAAAAAAAATTTAAAAAAAAAAAAAAGAAGCTACTTGGAAAGGCGGAGGGAACCGTGTTAGAAGGAAAGAGAATAGCAAGGGCATGGTTTCCTGAAGGAAGGGAGGAGGCTGGCATATTTGAGAAAAAGCAAGGAGACAAGTGTGGCTGAAACCAGTGGTCAAGGAAAGAGTGGAAGGAGCCATGGAGTCAACGGTCAGATTACCCAGCGCCCTGAGGTTCACGTCAAGGACTTGGGATTTTACGTTAAGTAGACAGGAAAGCAGTTGAAGGTACACGATTGGATCTGTTTTGAAAGAAACTTCTCTGGCCGCTGTGTTGAGAAAGGAATGGCGGGGGGGGGGGGGGGGGGGGCGGGGAACGGAAGGCATGGAGACCGGAGAGGAGGCCGTGGTCACCGTCTTCGGGAAATGTCGGTGGCTTCGACTAGAAGCCAAGATGGACATGGAGAGAGGCCAGAAGATTCGGGACTTTTTCTACAGGATTCAATGCAGAGTGCAGCCTGAAGACCGGGGTATTCTCGGACATCTCGTGGAAACCGCGGGCAGGACATTTAGCGGGGCTTTGGGGAATACTGGGGGACCCGTGGCCACTTTGTGACTAGTAATAAAGCTGCTGTGAACACGTGTGCAAGTCTCTGTGCCCACATATGCCTTTGTCTCTCTTGGGCAGATCCCAGGAGCAGAGTGACTGGGTCCTAATGCAGGTGTATGCTTCAGAAACTGCCAGCTTGTTTTGCAAAGAGGTTGTAATGTTTTACTTTCCTTACGGCAGCGTAGGAAAGTTCCAGGTCCTCCACATCTTCACCAACAGCTGGGGCGGTTGGTATTTTCACTCGTCCAAATTTAGAGGGACAAAATACAGCCGATGGAGTAGGGGGGTGCGGCAGAGGGCACTGGAGCTGCCATCCCAGAAGCCCCAGGTCACCGTGAGCGGGAGGGTTAGGTATCTGTTGAATTTAAGGATACCTAACATGGTGTATCAGGGCAACACGAGCTGCTGTAACAAATACAGCGAAACTTTCTAGTGGCTCCACCCAATGGAAATTTCTTTTTTATTGTTTTTTTTCTAGTGTTTATTTATTTTTGAGAGAGAGCGAGAGACGGAGCGCGAGTGGGAGAGGGGCAGAGAGGGGGAGACACAGAATCCGAAGCAGGGTCCAGGCTCCGAGCCGTCAGCACACAGCCCAACGCGGGGCTCGAACCCACGAACCGTGAGATCGTGACCTGAGCTGAAGTCGGACGCTTAACCGATGGAGCCACCCAGGCGCCCCGGAAATTTATTTTTTATGTAGGTCCAGGGGTATTCCCCGCCATGATGACTCAGAGACCCAGACAGGTTACATCTTGTGGGTCTACCTCCCCCTCCCCTGGGGACCTCAAGGTCCTCGGCAGCCGATCGCCAAAGGGGAAAGAGAATGTCAAAGAATCCCACTGCTTTTTAAAATCCCCGGCCCAGGAGGGACACACTCATATTGCACGGGCAGGATCAGTCACATGGCCCTACCTGGCTGCGGGGAGCCAGGGACAACTGTCCCTGCCTGTGCAGTCACCTCCAAGTGACATATCCTCGCTAAGGGAACGGTGAGAGGTCACAGATTTTTGTCAGACGCCCGGCCAACTCTGCCACGCCCTGGTTTGTGGCACACCTGTAAACCCAGATGCCGACCCCAGCCCCGGCAGAGTCGAGGAACCGTCCTCCCTGACTTCCCGGTCCCCCAGAAGCGGAGCCCAGCCGGGTGCAGCTGGACAGTGCAAAATGCTAGCACAGCTTTCCCGCTGCTCCATTCTGAGGTCGGCCCAGCCACTCCCATTGGCTCCCCCAAAGACCTCTCAGGCCTCCCAAACAGTTCTAGGGGCTTAACCACAACAATTTTACTACTTTTGCGGAACCGGCTCTCGGGGCCAAAATTCTGTTAGCGTTTTCTGTTCACAGGAAAGTGGGTGGGTTTACATCAAGTCCCTACACGGCTGGGAATGAATGCATGTTTTGGGTAAGAGCTCATGGGGGCGGCGGGGGCGGGGGGAGGCCTTCCCGAGGCAGGGATTTCCAGATCCCCTGAACATGCAACGCTGACTAATAACAAAAATATGGCCCTGCACTGGGCTAAGCACTCGAGACGCATCTTTGTTCTTACTCACAATGTTGCTGCACTATTAACCCATTTTCATTGACGGGGGGAACCGGCAAAGACCCCTCGGCCAGGAGCAGGGCCGGGATTTGACCCGAAACCCCCTCTCGCTTCCCTATACGACGCTTCCTCTAAGTTAACCACGCGTTGGGGCATTTTGTCATCCCACTCTGAGGACATCGCAAAACTCCCTGTTTGCCAACAAGCTTTCCAGGCCCTTTGGGAAACTGGAATGTCCTGCTTCACTCTCTTTGGTCAATACTACACCTGTAAGGGGGAAAGGGATACTGGATAAGGCCACGGCGTAAGCAGTGGGGGTGGGGATGGCAGAGCTGGGGATAGGAATGGACTGCAATCCCCTTGGGTGATAACCCAAATGGGTCTCAGGCATGAAGAATCCTTCTGGATCCTCACAGAGACCCTGGCCTCCTCGACGGAAGAAGTTTGGGACACTGGTGGCTACTGCTGAACGTGTCCCAGAGGAGGACATCTGAATTCACCGAAGGAAAACGCAGTCCCTGTGAATGTCTCTTCCCCAGGAGGTGCACTGGCTCTTTAAAACCCCAAGAGTCAAAGGAAAAACACTCACTCTGATGCCTCAACTGTTCTCAAAGCCCATTCGATGGTAAAAACCATGCATTTCAAGAACTGTAATGGGTTTCGTGGTCCCCACCACCCGACATGTTTCCTTCAACAACAGAGGCGCTTGACAAACGTAGGTGCTTGACAAGGAAAAAGTGTTGCTTGTAGGAGTAGGAACCCAGCAGCCAGCCGGGGACCCACGGCCCCTGTGCAGAAGGCAGGAGCAGCTACTGGTTTTGAGGACCTATTGTGTTTCAGAGTCTGTGTCTGATGTTTTCCATGCATCCATTCCTTGAAAACTCCAGTGTCATTGCAAATTAAGTACCATTATTGAAACTACCTTAAAATTGAACAAAATGATGCTCTGGGAGGTAAAGGGACATGCTCAAGGTCACACAGAACTCACTAGGATATGAAATGAAACCTTCCTATAGCCAAAACTCTGCTACTCGGGTTTGCAACTGAGTGGCCGGAATCTTCTTTAAGTCTCTGGATTCCTTCCCTGTACCCGAAAAGTGGTTCGGAAGGAGGAGGCATTCTGCGATTACCCAGGGGAGGAAATCGCGGCAGACATCGAAGCCAAAGCCAGCAGGTGGCATGGCTGCTGTCACGCCTTCCTTCCATGCACGTGGCAGACATTACTAATCTACCACCAAGGGCATCTCAGATGAGTTCAGTCTGAGCCTGACATCTTTCCCAGCCCAGGTGAGAATCCCCCCCTAACATCTGATCACAGCTGGCTTTCGTGTTCTTGAAAAGTCGGCCACGAGGCTCGCTGTTGTCCCTTTGAAGGTAATGTCTCTTATTTCCTGACGGCTTTTATGATATTCTCGTTGCCTTTGGTCGTGAGAAGTTTCACTATGGCGTGCCTAATGTGGTTTCTTGGGTTTCGTGCGCTTTGGTTTCCCAGAGCTTC